>NC_042985.1:4912673-5287673 GCF_901001165.1 Salmo trutta
GGCTGAGCGACTCCAACTTAAGAACTGTTATTACTGCGTTCTATACTGCCTCCTGCCAAACTGTCCGTGTGTCTGTCAGTCATGTAATGTGTCCGTCTTCACCTTAAAAAGGTAGTGAGTTTCTAAGCCCAAGGGGTTTGCTCTGTCTGAAAGACAAAAGGGGAGTTATGTTCTTTATCCGGTGACTCAGCAGACAGTTGGGGGCAGAGCCTAAAGCAACAGGGCAGGAAATGTATTTATGTGGGCCTGTCTTGCCTTGTCAGTGTTTTTAACCAGCACAGAATGCAACAGAATGTGACTGTAGTGTAATTCAACCATGACACCCTCTTCTCCTGCCTCAACTAACCTGGTACACTGGGCCACTTTGATGTTGGCTGAGATCAGGGAGTGGGTTTTCTTTATCTATCTATCTATCTATCTATCTATCCATCTATCTATCCATCCATTAACGGGTACAGTAACAACCTCAAACCACAGCATACTGAGTGAACACAGAGAATTGTCCCGAGGCGTTTTCCTTCCACCTTCCAGCCGTTCGCCAAGAACAAGGTGTGAGACGTACCTTAGTGTTATGATGTTTTAAATCCTTCAACAATAGCCCTCTTTAAAGACTTGCTGGTTTCTTTTTCCCGTGAGATGGTTGACATGCCAGGAGTCAGTGGCTGTAAAGGAGACAATCAAACATGAAGATGAGCTCAGATCTGATCAGTCATATAACGCTTGGCAGAATTCTTCGCATTCCGGGGAGAAGTAACAGATAACTAGGGAACACAATATGGCCACTGTCTGGGTGGGGAGAAGTAACAGATAGCTAGGGAACACAATATGGCCACTGTCTGGGTGGGGAGAAGTAACAGATAGCTAGGGAACACAATATGGCCACTGTCTGGGTGGGGAGAAGTAACAGATAGCTAGGGAACACAATATGGCCACTGTCTGGGTGGGGAGAAGTAACAGATAACTAGGGAACACAATATGGCCACTGTCTGGGTGGGGAGAAGTAACAGATAGCTAGGGAACACAATATGGCCACTGTCTGGGTGGGGAGAAGTAACAGATAGCTAGGGAACACAATATGGCCACTGTCTGGGTGGGGAGAAGTAACAGATAACTAGGGAACACAATATGGCCACTGTCTGGGTGGGGAGAAGTAACAGATAGCTAGGGAACACAATATGGCCACTGTCTGGGTGGGGAGAAGTAACAGATAGCTAGGGAACACAATATGGCCACTGTCTGGGTGGGGAGAAGTAACAGATAGCTAGGGAACACAATATGGCCACTGTCTGGGTGGGGAGAAGTAACAGATAGCTAGGGAACACAATATGGCCACTGTCTACACCACATGGCAGTATGGCTCACATATTAATGCCATGGCAACCATCGTCTGGTTTAGTGTCACTGTATAATTACAAAATGAGTGTGAAATTATTACTGTGACTGACATTAATATTATTAGTGAGCATACATGAATCAAAAAAAGATTCATGTATGCTATTCATGTGGTCATTTAGCAGACACTCTTATCCAGAGCAACTTACAGTAGTGAATACATACATTTCATTTTCATTTCATGACTTTTTTTTTTTGTACGGCCCCCCGTGGGAATCGAACCCACAACCCTGGCGTTGCACACACCATGCTGGCGTTGCAAACACCATGCTCTACCAACTGAGCCATGGTAAACAGAAAAAAAGTATACTGGAAAAGGACCAATGCGTGTCTATAAAACCCATTAATATGGTTTGTAATTTGACCTTCTATGTCCTTTAAGTTAACAAGGGTGTTGCCATTGGAATGTTTGAAAGCAACCATGTGTTATCGCTACATCTGCCAGGTAGCAGCCTCTGAAAGGTAATTATGTGTTCCCAGTTCCCACTGAGTTCCACGTGCCGCTGACACACATTCCACCAGCTCAGGGCAGGTCTTCTCTATAATAATAGGTGCCATTTAGCAGACACTTTCATCCCAAGCAACAGTCATGCATACATTTTACTGAAGGGTGGTCCTGGGATTTGAACCCACGATTCAGTGTCACAAGCACCCTGCCCTACCAACTGAGCTACAGAAAATGTTAAAATAAAGGGTTTCTATTTCCGCCTTTGTAACATGTCATTCATGAGACAAAACAAGAGCATTATTTTGATGATTTCACTGAACATTTCCTTTTAGTTATTGTAGTGCTTAGCGGCTATAAGCATTGTTGAGACGTACCATTCTGAGTCTCGCTCTTACCTGTTGGAAACATTTTCGCAGGTTTTTGATAAATATTTTCAGTTCAAACATGTGTAGTCCACAACCTAAAGCACTTTCAAATAAGATGTTAGGATTCCTCTGGAGTGTGTAGTTAGCCTGTCTGAGCAGCGTGTTCTTTTCCACGTCTCTACCCAACTATGTGGCTAATTGCTCCCGCAGCGTACCCATTAGTTGCTATGGTAGTTAATAACGTCTCTCTCTCTCTCTCTGGAAGAGGCTGTAAACAAACATTTCCTCCCGCTTCTCTAGCCTTTCAGTGCTACCCTTCACCCAGGTACTAATCGCTAATGGAGCTAGCATGCAGCGTCGTTAGCCATGGCCATAGCTCCAATCAGGGCCCCATGACAGCAACACTTGTTCAATTACTCTGAAGAGGGACATCATGTGCTGATTAAGTGCCTCTGATTCTCCTTATTTGTCTGCTAATGGCGCTGGGCTAATTAATGCATTGAGCTAACGTTGCGGCGCCACACCAAGCTTGTGTTGTTGTGTTGGCAGCAGCAGAAATTAATTGCGACAGAAGGGGACCGACGGCCGCATTGTCATCAGCTACAGGAAGTCATCCGTCTGCTCCCCACAGAGCACAGAGAAGAAGTGTTCTGTCATGTGTGTCTCTGCCTTTCTTTCTCCCTCTCTGACCTATGGGCTCTGGTTCGGCCCAAGATTCCAGGAGGTAGTTTAACTCAGTACGGCGACCATTGTTTATTTCAAAAGAGTGAATTGTGGGTATGTAGAAATGTACTAGAATGTTGAGGTCGGAAGATCCCCGCCAAGCACTATTAAAAAAAACAAAGAGAAATGAGAGAAAGCCAACTTCTGACAAGAAAAGAGGAAAGTACCGTGTTTATGTTCCAGTGTTGGTAACCCACTGTGTATTGCGGTGGGGTTTCAGATAGCAGTGGTCTGGCTCACAGTGGTTTGTCGAGGCACCATTTCTTTACCGTGTGGAAGAACTCCCTGGAACTCCCTGTATCAGACCCAATGAAACACACTTCGTCGGGAGGCTAGGACAAACTGTGGTTAGCCTCTGAGTTTATGGCGTTGTCATGCACATGCTAGACATGCCCTGGTGCATTACATTGGCACGCCATGACGGTGACGGCTCAGAGGCCAACATGAGCTGCACATGTGCTGTGTTGTTCTAACTGTGGCTACTACGGATCAAGAGGCAAATTGTTTCAATCATGTACATGAAGGCACCTAAAACGTTACACGCTAAATAAATCACCTAACTTAGCTAGTTCATGGCTTTATCGTACACATATTCTTTATTTTCTCACTCAGCAGCTCAGCATGAAAAGAGGAAGTATTTTACTCAATGTTTTTCTTTTCGGTGTCAGGAGGCTAACGCATAAATGTGTTCCCTCAGGGCTGAAGTGAGAATGACAAGAACAAGTCTCTCCTCCATGGTCTGTCTGTGTGTTTGGGTTAGTGTTGGCAGCCAATGAGGAGATGCTATTTGAGCAGTCTTACAACAGAAACTCAACAGTCCTTACATGTTTCGTCAGACACCCTGACTCATGTGTACAGTACAAGTCCCACTGGCACACACACACACACACACACACACACACACACACACACACACACACACACACACACACACACACACACACACACACACACACACACACACACACACACACACACACACACACACACACACACACACACACACACACACTAACAAGATGGATGGGAGGCTGGTTTTCCTCCATGTTGTTGTGCTAGGTCTAGGACCTGTGAATTCTCACAGCATCAGTTCTATTTGAGAGGGAGCTAAAGAGCAGGGAAATTCAGGAGGCAATGTAATACGCTGGGACAAATACATGATGGAACTGTCCAATTGGCAGAACAGGCGTGTGTGTGTGTGTGGTACGAATAAGTGTGAGTGTGTGAGTGTGAGTGTGAGTGTGAGTGTGAGTGTGAGTGTGAGTGAGTGAGTGAGTGAGTGAGTGAGTGAGTGAGTGTGTGAGTGTGTGTGTGTGTGTGTGTGTGTGTGTGTGTGTGTGTGTGTGTGTGTGTGTGTGTGTGTGTGTGTGTGTGTGTGTGTGTGTGTGTGTTCCAGGTTCAGTATGTGTGTGTAAGAGGTAATAAATCGACGTAGTGTAAATATGTGTATATGTGCCTGTCAGATGTCAGACTGTGTACACACTCCAATGGGCTGGCCCAACAGACCCTAGTTCCAACAGACCCTAGTTCCTACACATCTGGTGACTGCACTGGTCCGTGCACCACAAAGGGAGTTAAAGGGTTTAAGACATTAAATAAACAAACAGTCCCAACTTTATATCATGGAACCCATTGCTGCCATCTGGCCTGATGAGAGAAGTCCTCCACTGTGTGTGTGTTAGTGTGTGTGTGAGAGAGAGAAAGAGAGCGAGAGAGAGACAGAAGGAGAGAGAGAGAGAGAGAGAGGAGAGAGAGAGAGAAAGAAGGAGAGAGAGAGAGAGAGAAGGAGAGAGAGAAAAGGAGAGAGAGAGAGAGAGAAGGAGCGAGAGAGAGAGAGATGAAGGGTGCAGACCCTGGTGTTGGTTCAACCATCTGAGGCCCTCCATGTCTACAAATATTGACAGTCATAGGGACTAAGATAACCCATTCCACAGCAGCATGCTTGGTGGTGGCTTACCACACACAGACACACACACAGACAGACACACACACACACACACACACACACACACACACACACACACACACACACACACACACACACACACACACACACACACACACACACACACACACACACACACACACACACACACACTCACTCACACTCACACACACAGGCAGGCAGGGGAAGTGATCGGTGAGAGGTGGACCTGTGAGGTCACAGGAAGGGGGTGTTCCTTTACATGCTAAGGCGTTGCCAACAACAACAAACCCTAGAGTTTGACCTCCACAGTGTACGTGTGAATCCAGTCCTGGTTTTGTCTCCTTCCTACCATCATCAGAACTGGCCCTCCATGACCACTATGCTGTAGCCTATACTCTAATGTTATGTGATGCCTCATTGGTTTTCCATATCCTTGTATTGGCTATGTGGAATGAGTCATTTAGGAAATGACTGTCGGTTCATGTTCCATTTTCTCGGGATGATATTTAGGTAAATCATTCCTCACAGCTGGAGAGATGTGGAGTGTGCTGTGTGTGTGTGTGCTGTATGTGCGTGTGTGTGCTGTATATGTATGTGTGTGTGCTGTATGTATGTGTGTGTGTGTGTGTGTGTGTGTGTGTATCTGTGTGTGTGTGTATATATATATATGTGTGTGTGTGTGTGTGTGTGTGTGTGTGTGTGTGTGTGTGTGTGTGTGTGTGTGTGTGTGTGTGTGTGTGTGTGTGTGTGTGTGTGTGTGTGTGTGTGCTGTATGTGTGTGTGTTTCTCAACATAATGTCAGGAAACACTGTAAAAGAGGTATCTCCCTTCAAACCTCTCTGTTCTCTGTCCTCACCCCCACATGCTCTGGAGCAGACCTGCTGTACTGCTCCAACACTATAGATGGTCCACATAGCTCACCACACTGTGCTCAATGTGATCTATAGATCAGGGGATCTCTGCACCATCTGCTCTGGAGCCTGATCCCAGATCTGTTTGTGCTGAGGTCAAATGTGGCTAACAATGAGTGACAAGGAGTTGGCAAAACAGCACAAACAGATCTAGAATCAGGCTACCTGCTCTGGGAAAGAGCACAATGCTCAGGCACAATGGATGGTTAATAAAACAGCACTGTGATTCTGTGCTCCAGGAGGCTTAATAAAACAGGACTGTGATTCTGTGCTCCAGGAGGCTTAATAAAACAGGACTGTGATTCTGTGCTCCAGGAGGCTTAATAAAACAGGACTGTGATTCTGTGCTCCAGGAGGCTTAATAAAACAGGACTGTGATTCTGTGCTCCAGGAGGCTTAATAAAACAGGACTGTGATTCTGTGCTCCAGGAGGCTTAATAAAACAGGACTGTGATTCTGTGCTCCAGGAGGCTTAATAAAACAGGACTGTGATTCTGTGCTCCAGGAGGCTTAATAAAACAGGACTGTGATTCTGTGCTCCAGGAGGCTTAATAAAACAGGACTGTGATTCTGTGCTCCAGGAGGCTTAATAAAACAGGACTGTGATTCTGTGCTCCAGGAGGCTTAATAAAACAGGACTGTGATTCTGTGCTCCAGGAGGCTTAATAAAACAGGACTGTGATTCTGTGCTCCAGGAGGCTTAATAAAACAGGACTGTGATTCTGTGCTCCAGGTGGCTTAATAAAACAGGACTGTGATTCTGTGCTCCAGGAGGCTTAATAAAACAGGACTGTGATTCTGTGCTCCAGGTGGCTTAATAAAACAGGACTGTGATTCTGTGCTCCAGGTGGCTTAATAAAACAGGACTGTGATTCTGTGCTCCAGGAGGCTTAATAAAACAGGACTGTGATTCTGTGCTCCAGGTGGCTTAATAAAACAGGACTGTGATTCTGTGCTCCAGGTGGCTTAATAAAACAATAAGAGGGAGATTTCAAAGATGGAGTCAAAGCCTGCAGGGAGAGAACAGGCACTCATTTGCTTTGTTCAGCTACATGAGTCACTTGATTGGTTGTCATTGAACTGCGGCACTCTTTTATTCGTCAAATGAGATTCAGAAGGTCATTGTGCTCAGATCGTCAACGGGGGAGTAAAGATTGCATGCATAATACCGACTGCATGCAGCTTTTTAATTTCTACCTTTTTTTCTCTCTCTCAATTCCTTCTTATCTGACACCTTGCCCTTTACGAATCTATTTGCACAAACTGCTGAAGACATCAACGGACATTATGGCATTTAAAGGAGATGATTAGGATTTTGCAGCAAAGGACGAGGGAGTTATTATTCCTGCTTGTACAATTGTGATGATGATGTAATCTTTCATTTCATGACCAGGGAAAAATGCATGAAAAGGAATGGTGGAGATGAAGTGATAGAATCAAGTAATTATACTATTATATTATACTAAACATCACAGCATAGTTGAAAGATATGTGTTGCATAGAATCCCGAAGTGGGTGGCCAGCAGAGATAGTTGGGATAGGCTGAGGGAAGCTGAGGGTTGATATGTGGAATTGGAGACAAGTGGGAGTGGAGTTGCTGTGTGAGAGATAGAATGATGGTCAAAGATAAAAGTTTAAAAAAAAAATAAGTCAAAATAAAACATAATAAAAGTACATTTGAATGACACTAAGTGGCAGTGTTTTTACAACTAATGCCGGTTTGCCTGAGGCTGATGCCGTTCAGGTGTTTGTACACATGCATATACACACACTCTCATTCAAATAAACACATACAAGAACACACACATACATGTAATAGTGCCAGACATGCACACAAACATATACAGTTGGCATTGCTGTTATGATTTCAGTTGTCCTGGATGTCCTTTGTTTTAAATGTATTTTTTATTTTTTATGTTGCATTGTTGTTTGCTGTTTTCTTCTGTCTTTTCCTTTATTCTCTTTAGTTCATTCTCTTGGTTGTTGGTGCGTTGGGGGGTTCTTGGGGGTGGGGAATGGAATTCATTGTATTTTTTATTTATTTTTCTTTCTGGGAGGGGGGGGACTGTGGGAGGGGTCTCGAATGATTGAGGGGCAGCTATTGGGGAACTGTGGGGCGGATCTTGGAGGGTTCGGGTTCACGTTTTTTGGCCTGGTGGTAGATCGGTCAACATGCCCTTGAGCAGGGCATTGATCCTGGATCAGACAAATGCCTTAATAAAATAAGAAATATTGTATTTTGAATTATTGATATAAATGAAATAATAGAATAATAATCGTGATATAGTCAATATATCCATCATAAATAAATCAGCTTCTAAGCATCCACTCGTAATCACAGGTAACGGTTCCACACTGTTTCAAAGATTAGATAGGAGTTTGTCCACTCTGAGAAAAATATTCTGTCTTGTTGTTGGGCTGACGGTAGAAGACATTGATTTCCTTCTGTCTGGCCAATTTGCTGTTAAAAAGGCTGAATTAGCTGTCTACCCAGCTTGCCTCGGACAATGCTGAGTGATTGCAATGATCAGACTCCAGACATGTTTCTGGAATAACCTAGAGTTCTACAGCTCAGGGGTTTTCAAACTGTTTGCGTTTTCTACCCATTTATTTTTCACAAAATGAAATATTGGTTTTCTTCTACCTACAGGACGTGTTTGGTAAAATCTTGATCAATCTTCCTGTCTTTACTATCCACCCCCAATGACAATCATATTTTACCATCAGTATGCAAATGGTCTTTGCATTGGCCTGTCTAATGTAGTACACCAGTGATGGTCAGGGCCTTATTACTGATGGGCATGCAGTCGGGCCCCGACCTCCAGGGGGCCCACAACCAAAACTCACTTATGGCTCCAAAAGGCTTGCTCAGATAGTTTATGTTCATGTTCATATGCTATGGCCAAATGTGTAGAATATCAGGACATTTCTAACATTCTAGCAGGATTACCACTAGCAGCCATTGCACAGCTTGCTAGCTGCATGCACCCTGTCTATGGGCATCATGGGTCAGTATTTACTCTGTCTTTGGGCACCATGGGTCAGTATTTACTCTGTCTATGGGCATCATGGGTCAGTATTTACTCTGTCTTTGGGCATCATGGGTCAGTATTTACTCTGTCTATGGGCACCATGGGTCAGTATTTACTCTGTCTTTGGGCACCATGGGTCAGTATTTACTCTGTTTTTGGGCATCATGGGTCAGTATTTACTCTGTCTTTGGGCATCATGGGTCAGTATTTACTCTGTCTTTGGGCATCATGGGTCAGTATTTACTCTGTCTTTGGGCATCATGGGTCAGTATTTACTCTGTCTTTGGGCATCATGGGTCAGTATTTACTCTGTCTTTGGGCATCATGGGTCAGTATTTACTCTGTCTGTGGGCACCATGGGTCATGATGCTGTATGATGTATTATTGTTATATGCCATATTGCCAACAGACAAAAGAGCAATGAAATACAAATGAACAATAATAATTATAATAACAGTAAGAAATTGTAATCATAATAATAGTAATAATTATAATAATACTAATAGTCATAATAATAATATCCCCATTAACAACCTATCATCATAACCCCATAACTCTTATCTAGATCAATTACACATCAGGGATTTGGTTTCTATAATAACTTGGCATGCAACAACAAAGCCTCTTCGAAATCGCTTTCCTCCATGCTTGACACACTATCTCACCCCCCTCACTCCCTCTCAGACCCCCAAAGCCCTGCTGCATGTGAGGCCAAACAGCTTTCCCCATCCGTTCCAATGGCTTAATGAGTAGCAGCGAGCCAACCGTAGTCCCTCAAAGCCCTGCTCCTGGCCCTTTCAATTATTATTCATCCGAGGTGGAGAGCTCCTGATGTCACCTCTGCCACCGCAGGCTCCTCGGCCAGGCACTGCTTGTTGGGAGAGATGCCGTCTGCCATTAGCATTGCTCTGATCAGATGAACTGCTAGGCCAACTGCCAACTGGGAGAGATGCAGAGAAAGAGAGCGAGAGAGAGAGAGAAACCTGCCTGGCATGGCACGGCTTAGCATGGAATGGTTGCCATGCTAGAGTGACCTCTGATGTGCCACATTTAGCACGCTGCCCACCACCATGATGACATGAGTGGCATGACGCCCACGCCAAGAGGAAGAGTCTCCAGCCTGCTTGTTTTGGGTTTGACCCTTTTTTCTCTCTCTCTTTCTGTCACCATCATTGACGGTGCAGCAGTAGTATGGTTTAATGAAGTGAACAAAATAAACACACATATATATGATATGAGACCAAACATGGGACCAAACATCCAGATAATATATTTATGCATGAGGAATAAACTACAATAGGTTATATCGCGTGAGGAAACCCTGCAATCCAAAACTAAATGTGTTCTATCCTATCACCCTCTAAGATCTATGTTCAAAGTCAAGCATGGGTTCATAAAAAGCTGGTGATATGCAGGTCACCATTGTGACAGGCTTACTGAACAGGCTTTCTATATTTCCCATGTAAAGGTGATTGAAGACTAAGGAGGAAGGCCCATACTGTGGCAGCTGGGAACGGTAATGAGTTAGAAGAAGAGATAGAGAGAGGGACTGTGAGTGGGAGAGGTGAGAAAAAAGAGGGGGGTGGATGGAGAGAGAGTGAGGGAGGGAGGGAGAGTGAGAGAGAGAGGAGAAAAAGAAATGTGTGGGGAAAGAAAGATTTGAGGGGAAGAGAGAGGGAAGGAGAGAGAGGGAAGGAGAGAGAGGGAAGGAGAGAGAGAGAGGGAAGGAGAGAGAGAGAGAGGGAAGGTGAGAGAGGGAAGGAGCGAGAGAGAGGGAAGGAGAGAGAGAGAGAGAGAGAGGGAAGGAGAGAGAGAGAGAGGGAAGGAGAGAGAGAGAGGGAAGGAGAGAGAGAGAGAGGGAAGGTGAGAGAGGGAAGGAGAGAGAGAGAGGGAAGGAGAGAGAGAGAGAGGGAAGGTGAGAGAGGGAAGGAGCGAGAGAGAGGGAAGGAGAGAGAGAGAGAGGGAAGGAGAGAGAGAGAGGGAAGGTGAGAGAGGGAAGGAGAGAGAGAGAGGGAAGGCGATAGAGAGAGAGAGAGAGAGAGGGAAGGAGAGAGAGAGAGAGGGAAGGCGATAGAGAGAGAGGGAAGGAGAAGAGGGAAGGAGAGAGAGAGAGAGAGAGAGAGAGAGAGAGAGAGAGAGAGAGAGAGGGAGGGAGGTGATGGGCACCCTCCTGCCGCCCTACCTGTGGCGGAACAGATTGGGCACGCCGCGGAGCGTTCTGATTGCCGTGGCGATGGAGCGTCAGCTGACAGATGGCTGCCTCCAAGCGTAGGGCACTGAGCCGTCCTCAGCTCCTCTGATTGGGGGGACAGCCACACACACTCACACACACACATTGCACCACACACACACACACACACATTCTCACATGCGCACGCACGCACACACAGACTAGTGGCCATGAGAGGAGGAGGGAAAATGGAGGACACGGTTGTTTGGAGATGGATTGACCATGCTCTCCCTGTCTCCTGGTACACCTTTAGAAATTAAGGTGCTTTCTAGAACCAAAAGGGGTTCTTTCGGCTGTCCCCATAGGAGAACCCCTTGAAGAATCCCTTTTGGTTCCAGGTAGAACCCTTTCCACAGAAGGTTCTACATGCTGGGAAATATGTAACGTGACACCCACGCGTTAGCCAGCCAATGGAGAGCGTCCACATAGAGAAAACTGTGTCTGAAAAATCCTGAAAAGATCCCCAGACAAGCCAGCGGTAGCTATAGCAGCTGGTGCTAGACATGTGTAAATCACCCCCCACTTTTCTTCTCCTCTTTATTTAACACAAACATTTCCTGCTCACTTCCTGTGAGCCGGGCTGCTTCGCCGCCGCCACTCTAATAGCTCATCAGCGATTTGACTGAGTAACTTCAGACCCAACCTCACTGCCCTGCTCCAGCTAAACTGGCAGGGGAGAGGCTGTGTGTGTGTGTGTGTGTGTGTGTGTGTGTGTGTGTGTGTGTGTGTGTGTGTGTGTGTGTGTGTGTGTGTGTGTGTGTGTGTGTGTGTGTGTGTGTGTGTGTGTGTGTGTGTGTGTGTGTGTGTGTGTGTGTGTGTGTGTGTTCGTGTATGTGTACTGTGTCTCACCACTATGTGCCTCTGTTCATTATGCATTGGCTTTCATTGGGTAGACACCCAAGATACCAGAGGGGCCTTTGAAAAGCGGGGCGACATCTGCGGAAACAAAGGAGAATGTTTGACTTTCATTTCTCTGCGTGACATTCCGTTTCATCCCTTTTGAGTGTCTGTGCGGCTGTGGTGATGAGGATGCCTGTGTAGGCGAGTGTGTGTGCATCTGTGTGTGAGTGAGTGAGTCAGAGGAAGTTACAGTGTCTGTCTGTCTGTCTGTCTGTCTGTCTGTCTGTCTGTCTGTCTGTCTGTCTGTCTGTCTGTCTGTCTGTCTGTCTGTCTGTCTGTCTGTCTGTCTGTCTGTCTGTCTGTCTCTGTGTGTGTGTGTGTGTGTGTGTGTGTGTGTGTGTGTGTGTGTGTGTGTGTGTGTGTGTGTGTGTGTGTGTGTGTGTGTGTGTGTGTGTGGAAGTTACACAGAGTATGTGTCAACTCAGAGTAATGCTGAAAACATCTCGTTCTTCTAAAAGTCAAAGCTTTCTGAACATTTCCAGGATTCAGAATAGCCTCACATCATTATGTTGTGTAAGCAGGTCCTCTGACTGGCCATAAGACTCCTTAATATCCTTGCAATCCCTCCTCTTGAACTCACAACCCCTCTGGAAAAAAACCTGTATCCAATTATCCCTGAATCAGCCAGCGGACTCATATGACTGTGAAATGGACAATAACATGGCGTATCAGGGCAGCCATTTTCCCCACACCAATCGCTTTTTCTCTGCACCATTTGCCGCTCTCCTCACTCTCTCCCCCTTTTTTTGGCATCCGTTCGGCAGGCAAATGAGTTGCATGTGTCTGCTGCCTCACCCACACCACCCGCTGCCTCTCCAACACCACCCGTTGCCATAAATATCCCGTTATGAAAGGCAGGTAATGAAAAGCTCTGCCTTGGTAATCCGTGACGGAATGCAGTTTCACGCTAGTTTAGCTACCCCATATCCAGGGCCATGGTGTCCCCGCTCGTCCCACCCCCATGTATGCTGACAGACACAGATATCAGCCATCTGTTTGACAAGAACAGCAGCCATTACGGTACATACCAGGACTTGTGTCATTGTCCCGTAAACTTGACCAAATGCAATACACACACATGCAGCCGAGTGTGTACACACACACACACACACACACACACACACACACACACACACACACACACACACACACACACACACACACACACACACACACAGACACACACACACACAACCCCTATACTGCCCAACTCTACAACCTCCCTCCTGACCGCCAACAGTATTTCATTAAAGAGAAACGTCCCCATAAACCAGGGTTCTGGTTTGGCAACAGGTGGCCCGCTGGCCAAAACCGGTCCAAGGGATTTTTCTTGCCCCCCCAAAGGTTTCAGTAAAATAATTAAATAAAAGGGGGAGGGATTTAACTAAATTAACTAAAGCATCTCTGTGCTCTGGAGCCATTACACTTGGAGGGGGTAAACCACAGACATGTTCAAAAGTTGACTGTAAAATGGCCAGGAATTCAGCAAAAAATATATTTAATTTAAGAAATCTGTTTCCAAGTATTCCCACACATAAAAAAAAGAGATGTGATTGTGTCTCAATGTAATCAAGGTATGAAATGATTGTTATTTATAAATACAATCTCTTATTTGGCTTAGTCTCCTACAAAAATCAGCCCCAAGTTGAATCTATGTGTACTCCTGCCATAAATCATAGCAGTTCACTGGAGCGAGGGGACCTGAGGAAAATATTGACAGTGAAACAACAGTCACAGTCAACAGGAGACCATATTCCAGGTCAAATGTTTACTCTTGTTGCGGGTTCTGTTCATGTCTTTCCCTGTTTCCCAACAGAAATTATACACTGATTGGTTTCTTCAGGATCGGTGTCCCTTCCATGGGACGGTTGAGCTAACGTAGGCTAATGCGACTAGCATGAGGATGTTCGTAACAAGAACATTTCCCAGGACAGACATATCTGATATTGTCAGAAACTTAAATTCTTGTTAATCTAACTGCACTGTCCAATTTACAGTAGCTATTACAGTTAAAGTATACCATGCTATTGTTTAGGAGAGTGCATCATTCCAATTTGTAAGTGCATCATTCCAATTTGTAAGTCGCTCTGGATAAGAGCGTCTGCTAAATGACTTAAATGTAAATGTTATTAATAAACATATTAGGCACATTTGGGCAGTCTTGATACAACAGTTTTAACAGAAATGCAATGGTTCATTGGATCAGTCTAAAACGTTGCACATACACTGCTGCCATCTAGTGGACAAAATCTAAATTGCAACTTGGCTGGAATAATACATTATGGCCTTTCTCTTGCATTTCAAAGATGATGGTACAAAAAATACAAAATATATTTTTCCTTGTATTATCTTTTACCAGATCTATTCTATTATATTCTCCTACATTCCATTCACATTTACACAAAGTTCAAAGTGTTTCCTTTCAAATGGTACCAATATGCATATCCTTGCTTCAGGGCCTGAGCTACAGGCAGTTAGATTTGGGTATGTCATTTTAGGCAAAAATGTAAAAAAGGGGTGTATCCTTATAAGTTTGTTTTCATTGGAGAGAACCCTCTCTCTCTCTCACCTCGTAAACAGGAACATTTTGTTGGGGTCTGGCATCATGTGGGTGACGGATAGTTTGGCTCTTGGCCATGTCTTCAGTAGGGCAGAGTACCGACGTCTCTCCTTTGATGACTCATTCTGATCCGAAGCTTGTTTTAGACCACACGTTACTGCAGCAATAAAAAAACGTAAAGCAAAACTGTGGCAGTTGTGGTCGGTTTACAAGAACCAATGTAAATGCAGGCTTTGGATACAATCTTGATTGACTGAACATGGCTATTTTCAATTCACCCTGACATGACACAATGTGTGTTTGCTTTCATGTACATTTTAACATGATTATATCTCTTTAAGTCATGAGGGCTTTACAACGGTCCTATTTTTATGGTGATGAGTTTGCATTTGATGCAATTATATTATCAAACGCCTAAACTCTTGTCACATAACGAATAGTAAGACGTGACCAAACACTCAGAACACGTCCTGATTCGTTGATAGACAGGAAGTCATTAAAGATAGAACTTCCTGTCACGTACATAGAATGATCCACACACACAATACATTTTTTTTTACTATTTTTTCATTTGTACATAGCACAGTAACCTTCGGTATTAAATTGGTCAGTCATAAACTATGGCAGGTAATAGATATTATTTTGGGACCTCTTGTGTTCATAGCTCATTTACGATTGTTTACGCTATACTCTGAACCAAAAAAGGATTTGGATCCAAGAGTTGGTGTAGACACATCTAAAATATCCTTCTGTAGCAAATTAATCAACACTTTGAATGAACTGAGAAGGTACAAATAGCCTGAGATAGTCGTAGATGTATACATATTACTGCATATTTATTTCATTTTTTTCAACGGATGATGTTAAAAAGGCAGTAGTCCCTCTCTCTCTCTCCCTCTCCCTCGCTGTTAGTTTGGATGGGGCTCATTCGGTTTGGTAGCCATTGATCAAGGCGAATGGCGGATTGCAGGAGACACTGGTGTGCACTGTGGCCCTCAGAGGAAGCTTCACTCCCAGATACTGGCAGGTCTTCCAACAGAATAGGTAATTCTGGAGCAGCAGCTGCAGCTTCTTACCGAGCCAACAGATTTACAATTCTAACAAGGCCAAGGTGTCTGGGGTGGAAAGTTGGAAACACTTTGCCTTTCTGCTGGGATTTGACAGAGGTTGGTCACAGAAGCCTAAACCTCTTGAAAGAAATTCAAATGTCCCATTTCAGTGTTTTGTGCCAGGGTTCTCTCACTCATTTGTTTTTGTTTTCCATTTCTGTCTCTGTCTCTCTTTCTCGTCCTGCTGTCGTCTTTGGTCGATGCTAACAGATAAAGTTCAAGTCAATGGTTGGTCGTATGTGGATTTAAAAGCTTGGAAAATATTTTTCCTGCTCTGTGAACAGCAGAGTTGAGGGTATGGCAGTTCTGACTGTGCATTGGCAAAACTATATATTTAGAGTAATTGAACAATAAAACCCATTGGTATAATACTTATTATGAGGCCTAACTTCTGATTTTGTTCATCATCTTTTTAATTGGGACCGTTTGTTTTCTGTGAACAGGCAACTTACTGGGCCGTTGTCATGACAAAAGTTTTAAAAAACACTCCGAATAAATGGCTGGTCCCTGCCACAATATTGTATCTCCATTTTGACATTCATATAGACCTAAATGATAACCTGAAAACCACATTACAATGAATCAACTTCTATGATAAAAAAATATTATAGTTTAATGTTGACGTACATGGAGGGGGGGCTACCTCTGGAACTCAACACTGCAGCCAGCTAGCCAGCAGTACAGCTTGAAACGTGTATTGTAATGAAATGTGGTGGCAGCCAGCTAGCCAGCAGTACAGCTTGAAACGTGTATTGTAATGAAATGTGGGGGCTGCCAGCTAGCCAGCAGTACAGCTTGAAACGTGTATTGTAATGAAATGTGGGGGCTGCCAGCTAGCCAGCAGTACAGCTTGAAACGTGTATTGTAATGAAATGTGGTGGCAGCCAGCTAGCCAGCAGTACAGCTTGAAACGTGTATTGTAATGAAATGTGGGGGCTGCCAGCTAGCCAGCAGTACAGCTTGAAACGTGTATTGTAATGAAATGTGGTGGCTGCCAGCTAGCCAGCAGTACAGCTTGAAACGTGTATTGTAAGGAAATGTGGTGGCAGCCAGCTAGCCAGCAGTACAGCTTGAAACGTGTATTGTAAAGAAATGTGGTGGCAGCCAGCTAGCCAGCAGTACAGATTGAAATGTGTATTGTAATGAAATGTGGTGGCAGCCAGCTCGCCAGCAGTACAGCTTGAAACGTGTATTGTAATGAAATGTGGTGGCAGCCAGCTCGCCAGCAGTACAGCTTGAAACGTGTATTGTAATGAAATGTGGTGGCAGCCAGCTCGCCAGCAGTACAGCTTGAAACGTGTATTGTAATGAAATGTGGTGGCAGCCATCTAGCCAGCAGTACAGCTTGAAACGTGTATTGTAATGAAATGTGGTGGCAGCCAGCTAGCCAGCAGTACAGCTTGAAACGTGTATTGTAATGAAATGTGGTGGCAGCCAGCTAGCCAGCAGTACAGCTTGAAATGTGTATTGTAATGAAATGTGGTGGCAGCCAGCTAGCCAGCAGTACAGCTTGTAACGTGTATTGTAATGAAATGTGGTGGCAGCCAGCTAGCCAGCAGTACAGCTTGAAACGTGTATTGTAATGAAATGTGGTGGCAGCCAGCTAGCCAGCAGTACAGCTTAAAACGTGTATTGTAATGAAATGTGGTGGCAGCCAGCTAGCCAGCAGTACAGCTTGTAACGTTTATTGTAATGAAATGTGGTGGCAGCCAGCTAGCCAGCAGTACAGCTTGAAACGTGTATTGTAATGAAATGTGGTGGCAGCCAGCTAGCCAGCAGTACAGCTTGAAACGTGTATTGTAATGAAATGTGGTGGCAGCCAGCTAGCCAGCAGTACAGCTTGAAACGTGTATTGTAATGAAATGTGGTGGCAGCCAGCTCGCCAGCAGTACAGCTTGAAACGTGTATTGTAATGAAATGTGGTGGCAGCCAGCTCGCCAGCAGTACAGCTTGAAACGTGTATTGTAATGAAATGTGGTGGCAGCCAGCTCGCCAGCAGTACAGCTTGTAACGTGTATTGTAATGAAATGTGGTGGCAGCCAGCTCGCCAGCAGTACAGCTTGAAAACGTGTATTGTAATGAAATGTGGTGGCAGCCAGCTAGCCAGCAGTACAGCTTGAAACGTGTATTGTAATGAAATGTGGTGGCAGCCAGCTAGCCAGCAGTACAGCTTGAAACGTGTATTGTAATGAAATGTGGTGGCAGCCAGCTCGCCAGCAGTACAGCTTGAAACGTGTATTGTAATGAAATGTGGTGGCAGCCAGCTCGCCAGCAGTACAGCTTGAAACGTGTATTGTAATGAAATGTGGTGGCAGCCAGCTCGCCAGCAGTACAGCTTGTAACGTGTATTGTAATGAAATGTGGTGGCAGCCAGCTCGCCAGCAGTACAGCTTGAAACGTGTATTGTAATGAAATGTGGTGACAGCCAGCTAGCCAGCAGTACAGCTTGAAACGTGTATTGTAATGAAATGTGGTGGCAGCCAGCTCGCCAGCAGTACAGCTTGAAACGTGTATTGTAATGAAATGTGGTGGCAGCCAGCTCGCCAGCAGTACAGCTTGAAACGTGTATTGTAATGAAATGTGGTGGCAGCCAGCTAGCCAGCAGTACAGCTTGAAACGTGTATTGTAATGAAATGTGGTGGCAGCCAGCTAGCCAGCAGTACAGCTTGAAATGTGTATTGTAATGAAATGTGGTGACAGCCAGCTAGCCAGCAGTACAGCTTGAAACGTGTATTGTAATGAAATGTGGTGGCAGCCAGCTAGCCAGCAGTACAGCTTGAAACGTGTATTGTAATGAAATGTGGTGGCAGCCAGCTAGCCAGCAATACAGCTTGAAACGTGTATTGTAATGAAATGTGGTGGCAGCCAGCTAGCCAGCAGTACAGCTTGAAACGTGTATTGTAATGAAATGTGGTGGCAGCCAGCTAGCCAGCAGTACAGCTTGAAACGTGTATTGCAATAAAATGTGGTGGCAGCCAGCTAGCCAGCAGTACAGCTTGACACGTGTATTGTAATGAAATGTGGTGGCAGCCAGCTAGCCAGCAGTACAGCTTGAAACGTGTATTGCAATGAAATGTGGTGTGTGCCAGCTAGCCAGCAGTACAGCTTGAAACGTGTATTGTAATGAAATGTGGTTACAGCCAGCTAGCCAGCAGTACAGCTTGAAACGTGTATTGTAATGAAATGTGGTGGCTGCCAGCTAGCCAGCAATACAGCTTGAAACGTGTATTGTAATAAAATGTGGTGGCAGCCAGCTAGCCAGCAGTACAGCTTGACACGTGTATTGTAATGAAATGTGGTGGCAGCCAGCTAGCCAGCAGTACAGCTTGAAACGTGTATTGTAATGAAATGTGGTGGCTGCCAGCTAGCCAGCAGTACAGCTTGAAACGTATATTGTAATGAAATGTGGTGGCAGCCAGCTAGCCAGCAGTACAGCTTGAAACGTGTATTGTAATGAAGTGTGGTGGCAGCCAGCTAGCCAGCAGTACAGCTTGAAACGTGTATTGTAATGAAATGTGGTGGCAGCCAGCTAGCCAGCAGTGTGATCCCTTCAGGATTATCTGTGGCTGGAGCTCAGTCAGTACTGCAGCATAAACCCTGAGTGTTTTATTACAGTAATGTCTGGGGGAGATTGGCAGAGAACAGAGGATGCTATAAGCCCAGCCGGTGTACAGATTAAAAGACCATCACATTGACGTTGTGTTGGGTGACTGTAACTACCTTCCTACTGTTTATATATTAGACTTTAGCATGGAGGGAAATAACTAAGAACAAATGACATTTTCTAAACGGCTAAGTGTGTGCGTGTGCTTGTGTCATAAACCTTTTTGAGTGATTGTCATCTGTCTGTATATGTACTTCCCTGTGTGTGTGGAGTGTACTGCTCTCTCTGTGTGTGTGGAGTGTAGTGCTCTCTCTGTGTGTGGAGTGTACTGCTCTCTCTCTGTGTGTGGACTGTAGTGCTCTCTCTGTGTGTGTGGAGTGTAGTGCTCTCTCTGTCTGTGGAGTGTAGTGCTCTCTCCGTGTGTGGAGTGTAGTGCTCTCTCCGTGTGTGGAGTGTACTGCTCTCTCTCTGTGTGTGGAGTGTAGTGCTCTCTCTGTGTGTGAAGTGTACTGCTCTCTCTGTGTGTGAAGTGTACTGCTCTCTCTGTGTGTGGAGTGTAGTGCTCTCTCTGTGTGTCGAGTGTACTTCTCTCTGTGTGTGTGTGGAGTGTAGTACTCTCTCTCTGTGTGTGGAGTGTACTGCTCTCTCTGTGTGTGGAGTGTACTTCTCTCTGTGTGTGTGTGTGTGTGTGTGTGTGTGTGTGTGTGTGTGTGTGTGTGTGTGTGTGTGTGTGTGTGTGTGTGGAGTGTAGTGCTCTCTCTGTGTGTGTGGAGTGTACTTCTCTCTGTGTGTGGAGTGTACTGCTCTCTCCCTGTGTGTGTGGAGTGTACTGCTCTCTCTGTGTGTATGTAGTGTACTTCTCTGTGTGTGTGTGTGTGTGTGTGTGTGTGTGTGTGTGTGTGTGTGTGTGTGCGTGCGTGTGTGTGTGTGGAGCGTAGTGCTCTCTCTGTGTGTGTGGAGTGTACTGCTCTCTCTCTCTGTGTGGAGTGTACTGCTCTCTATCTCTCTGTGTGGAGTGTACTGCTCTCTCTGTGTGTTCAGTGTACTGCTCTCTCTGTGTGTGTGGAGTGTACTGCTCTCTCTGTGTGTGGAGTGTACTGCTCTCTCTCTGTGTGGACTGTATTTCTCTCTCTCTCTCTGTGTGTGTGTGTGTGTGTGTGTGTGTGTGTGTGTGTGTGTGTGTGTGTGTGTGTGGAGTGTACTGCTCTCTGTGTGTGTGTGTGTGTGTGTATGTGTGTGTGTGTGTGTGTGTGTGTGTGTGTGTGTTTGGAGTGTACTGCTCTCTCTGTGTGTGTGGAGTGTACTGCTCTCTCTGTATGTGTGGAGTGTACTGCTCTCTCTCTCTGTGTGTGTGTTCAGTGTACTGCTCTCTCTGTGTGTGTTTAGTGTACTGCTCTCTGTGTGTGTGTGGAGTGTACTGCTCTCTCTGTGTGTGTGGAGTGTACTGCTCTCTCTCTCTCTGT
Organism: Salmo trutta; assembly: GCF_901001165.1. Classification (NCBI taxonomy): domain Eukaryota; kingdom Metazoa; phylum Chordata; class Actinopteri; order Salmoniformes; family Salmonidae; genus Salmo; species Salmo trutta. Next base: position 4,933,338 of record NC_042985.1, read on the forward strand.
GTGTGTGGAGTGTACTGCTCTCTCTGTGTGTGTGGAGTGTACTGCTCTCTCTCTCTCTGTGTGTGGAGTGTACTGCTCTCTCTGTGTGTGTGGAGTGTACTGCTCTCTCTCTCTCTGTGTGTGGAGTGTACTGCTCTCTCTGTGTGTGTGGAGTGTACTGCTCTCTCTCTCTGTGTGGACTGTATTTCTCTCTCTGTGTGTGGAGTGTACTGCTCTCTCTGTGTGTGTGTGTGTGGAGTGTAGTACTCTCTCTCTCTCTGTGTGGAGTGTACTTCTCTCTCTGTGTGTGGAGTGTACTTCTCTCTCTCTCTCTGTGTGTGTGTGTGTGTGTGTGTGTGTGTGTGTGTGTGTGTGTGTGTGTGTGTGTGTTTGGAGTGTACTGCTCTCTCTGTGTGTGTGGAGTGTACTGCTCTCTCTGTGTGTGTGGAGTGTACTGCTCTCTCTGTGTGTGTGGAGTGTACTGCTCTCTCTCTCTCTGTGTGTGTTCAGTGTACTGCTCTCTCTGTGTGTGTTTAGTGTACTGCTCTCTGTGTGTGTGTGGAGTGTACTGCTCTCTCTGTGTGTGTGGAGTGTACTGCTCTCTCTCTCTGTGTGTGGAGTGTACTGCTCTCTCTGTGTGTGTGGAGTGTACTGCTCTCTCTGTGTGTGTGAAGTGTACTGCTCTCTCTCTATGTGTTCAGTGTACTGCTCTCTCTGTGTGTGTGGAGTGTACCTCTCTCTCTGTGTGTGTTCAGTGTACTGCTCTCTCTGTGTGTGTGGAGTGTACTGCTCTCTCTGTGTGTGTGGAGTGTACCTCTCTCTCTGTGTGTTCAGTGTACCTCTCTCTCTGTGTGTTCAGTGTACCTCTCTCTCTGTGTGTTCAGTGTACTGCTCTCTCTGTGTGTGTGGAGTGTACTGCTCTCTCTGTGTGTGTGGAGTGTACTGCTCTCTCTGTGTGTGTGAAGTGTACTGCTCTCTCTCTATGTGTTCAGTGTACTGCTCTCTCTGTGTGTGTGGAGTGTACCTCTCTCTCTGTGTGTGTTCAGTGTACTGCTCTCTCTGTGTGTGTGGAGTGTACTGTTCTCTCTGTGTGTGTGGAGTGTACTGCTCTCTCTGTGTGTGTGGAGTGTACCTCTCTCTCTGTGTGTTCAGTGTACCTCTCTCTCTCTGTGTGTTCAGTGTACTGCTCTCTCTGTGTGTGTGGAGTGTACTGCTCTCTCTGTGTGTGTGGAGTGTACTGCTCTCTCTGTGTGTTCAGTGTACTGCTCTTTCTCTCTCTGTGTGGAGTGTACTGCTCTCTATGTGTGTGTGGAGTGTACTGCTCTCTCTCTGTGTGGACTGTATTTCTCTCTCTGTGTGTGGAGTGTACTGCTCTCTCTGTGTGTGTGGAGTGTACTGCTCTCTCTCTATGTGTTCAGTGTACTGCTCTCTCTGTGTGTGGAGTGTACTGCTCTCTCTGTGTGTGTGAAGTGTACTGCTCTCTCTCTATGTGTTCAGTGTACTGCTCTCTCTGTGTGTGTGGAGTGTACCTCTCTCTCTGTGTGTGTTCAGTGTACTGCTCTCTCTGTGTGTGTGGAGTGTACTGCTCTCTCTCTGTGTGGACTGTATTTCTCTCTCTGTGTGTGGAGTGTACTGCTCTCTCTGTGTGTGTGGAGTGTACTGCTCTCTCTCTATGTGTTCAGTGTACTGCTCTCTCTGTGTGTGTGGAGTGTACTGCTCTCTCTGTGTGTGTGAAGTGTACTGCTCTCTCTCTATGTGTTCAGTGTACTGCTCTCTCTGTGTGTGTGGAGTGTACCTCTCTCTCTGTGTGTGTTCAGTGTACTGCTCTCTCTGTGTGTGTGGAGTGTACTGCTCTCTCTGTGTGTGTGGAGTGTACTGCTCTCTCTGTGTGTGTGGAGTGTACCTCTCTCTCTGTGTGTTCAGTGTACCTCTCTCTCTGTGTGTTCAGTGTACTGCTCTCTCTGTGTGTGTGGAGTGTACTGCTCTCTCTGTGTGTGTGGAGTGTACTGCTCTCTCTGTGTGTGTGAAGTGTACTGCTCTCTCTCTATGTGTTCAGTGTACTGCTCTCTCTGTGTGTGTGGAGTGTACCTCTCTCTCTGTGTGTGTTCAGTGTACTGCTCTCTCTGTATGTGTGGAGTGTACTGCTCTCTCTGTGTGTTTGGAGTGTACCTCTCTCTCTGTGTGTTCAGTGTACTGCTCTCTCTGTGTGTGTGGAGTGTACTGCTCTCTCTGTGTGTGTGGAGTGTACTGCTCTCTCTGTGTGTTCAGTGTACTGCTCTCTCTCTCTGTGTGTGGAGTGTACTGCTCTCTCTGTGTGTGTGGAGTGTACTGCTCTCTCTCTGTGTGGACTGTATTTCTCTCTCTGTGTGTGGAGTGTACTGCTCTCTCTGTGTGTGTGGAGTGTACTGCTCTCTCACTATGTGTTCAGTGTACTGCTCTCTCTGTGTGTGTGGAGTGTACTGCTCTCTCTGTGTGTGTGAAGTGTACTGCTCTCTCTCTATGTGTTCAGTGTACTGCTCTCTCTGTGTGTGTGGAGTGTACCTCTCTCTCTGTGTGTGTTCAGTGTACTGCTCTCTCTGTGTGTGTGGAGTGTACTGCTCTCTCTGTGTGTGTGGAGTGTACTGCTCTCTCTGTGTGTGTGGAGTGTACCTCTCTCTCTCTGTGTGTTCAGTGTACCTCTCTCTCTGTGTGTTCAGTGTACTGCTCTCTCTGTGTGTGTGGAGTGTACTGCTCTCTCTGTGTGTGTGGAGTGTACTGCTCTCTCTGTGTGTTCAGTGTACTGCTCTCTCTCTCTGTGTGTGTGTGGAGTGTACTGCTCTCTCTCTGTGTGTTCAGTGTACTGCTCTCTCTCTGTGTGTGTATGGAGTGTACTGCTCTCTCTGTGTGTTCAGTGTACTGCTCTCTCTCTCTCTGTGTGTGTGGAGTGTACTGCTCTCTCTCTGTGTGTTCAGTGTACTGCTCTCTCTCTCTGTGTGTGTGTGGAGTGTACTGCTCTCTCTCTCTCTGTGTGTTCAGTGTACTGCTCTCTCTGTGTGTGGAGTGTACTTCAAGTTTCTTGTTGTATTAGTAATATGTGCGGGATACACATGGTAAACACCAAGGAAATCCTTACTTGGAGGTTCCTACTCGACAATGCAACAATAACAAGTAACATTAAAATATATGAATATGAACAGAAAGTTAATGGCTCAGTAGAATATAATAAACATTTTAGCATCAGTATAATACAGGAAGGCACAATTTATAGTCCAATATTTACATGTGTTTTGGGGAAGGAGGGATTGGGGGGGAAAGTGTTTAAATTGTGCAGTATTTATCAATCATAATAAGAGACTGGTAGCAGCAGTTGTGATGTGTGTGTAGCATGATGTGTGTGTAGCATATATGTGTGTGTGTGTAGCGCATGTATGTGTGTGTGTGTGTGTGTGTGTGTGTGTGTGTGTGTGTGTGTGTGTGTGTGTGTGTGTGTGTGTGTGTGTGTGTGTGTGTGTGTGTGTGTGTGTGTGTGTGTGTGTGTGTAGTGCGCACGTGTGTGTGCGCCCCAGAGGCATTAGAGCTCACCCACCAAAATTGAAAAGCTCATCAGAGATAATTCTGGAGCCGTGTCAATGCCAGCTATGTGGCCCTGAAACCGAATCTCTCATCCTCCCTGGTCTCCCCGAACCCCAGGGAAGACACGCTATGTCTGGGTGCATCTGCAGGGGAAAGCAGGGGGGGGGATCAGTCATTTTAATGGGCCTGTCACATCTGTTTTTAGGACCCCAAATGTCTTGCCTCCTCCAAATGAAGTGACATGAAAATAGTGCAGATACAATGTGAGGAGGGGCGGTCTAAACATCAGGGATGGAAACAGGAAATAGGGAGGAAAATAGAGGAGGGAGAGAGGTGGCAGGGAGGGAAGAGGAGAGAGAGAGAAAGAAGAGAGGGAGAGAGGTGGCAGGGAGGGAAGAGGAGAGAGAGAGAAAGAAGAGAGGGAGAGAGGTGGCAGGGAGGGAAGAGGAGAGAGAGAGAGAGAAAGAAAGAAGAGAGGGAGAGAGGTGGCAGGGAGGGAAGAGGAGAGAGAGAGAAAGAAGAGAGGGAGCGAGGTCGCAGGGAGGGAAGAGGAGAGAGAGAGAAAGAAGAGAGGGGGAGAAGTGGCAGGGAGGGATGAGGAGAGAGAGGAAGAGGATGGAGACAGAGAAAGAAGAGAGGGGGAGAGGTGGCAGGGAGGGATGAGGAGAGAGAGGAAGAGGATGGAGACAGAGAAAGAAGAGAGGGAGAGGAAGAGGAGAGAGAGAGAGAAAGAGAGGAAGAGGAGAGAGAGAGGAAGAGGAGAGGGAGAAATATTTTACTGCAGTTTCCTCCTTAAAATAGGGCGTCATGCTGAAACCCTCATATTAAACACCGATAGTATTCATTCACTAAGTTGATGGTTTATATATAACATCATGTTTTACAGCTTTGTCATTATATTTTTTATTTTAAAATCATCTTATTTGATTATTGTATATATTTGTGATAAGGCCACACAGAGATAATTACAGACACCTGTGATAATCTGAAGTACCCAAAAAGGCCACTAGATGTCAGCTCATAAAAAATACAAAAAGAGAGTAAAACAATTCTGGAAGTTTACTGGTACACTTCAGGTGTGTTTGTAAATGATTGAGTGCCAGACTGCGCTCAGACTGCGCTCAGACTGCGCTCAGACTGCGCTCAGACTGCGCTCAGACTGCGCTCAGAGTGCGCTCAGAGTGCGCTCAGAGTGCGTTAGTAAATTTAGAGCATTCTCAGATTGTCCGTTCATAAATTCAGAGCGCACACTGAACGCTCTGGCCGAGGAGTAGGGTTGATCCGAACATTCTGACCTCACAAAGGCAGTCAAGCGCCCAAGCTAACTGGCTAATGTTGGCTAGCTACTTCCAGACACAAATGAGAGAACACCTCACTCTGACCATTTTACTCCCCCTGGCAGAGCTGGTTAGGCTGTTTTCATGTTCTCCAGGGTGTTGGTGACTAACTGTGCTGCTGGCAACAATTTAATTACGCTTTGTTTGCCAACGTTCACTGACAACGGCCATATTCAACAGGTGATGTTCGTTCGTAAATTCATCAGTTATTCTGGCAACTACTGTAGCTGTGTAATACACTTGCTAGTTACCTCAGTGGATGTTGAACACATTTCTACCTGCAAATGAACACTTTTCTAGCTGCAAATGTTTTAAAGTGTAGCCATGGTATAAAAGGGATAATCAATCTCTGGAAAATAATGCAACTTCGTGGAAGGTCAGTTCCACTCTGCGTTGTGGAAATCAGCTTCCATGTTGTTCATTATTTTCCATAGAACGCATAGACCCTCGTTGATTATTCCTTACTTCATTTCTACCGGGAACAAAATAATCTGAAACACAACCAAAACAAACAGCAAACGCATCCATCAAATGTGTGGAGTCACAAGCTTGATGTAGTCATTGAGTGCTATGAATATGGGACTAAATTCTTAACTTTTTACTACTTTAATACACATAAGTGAATTTGTCCCAATACTTTTGTTCCCCTAAAATGGGTGAACTATGTACAAAAAGTGTTGTCATTCCTAAACTGTTCACCCCATACACCTGAAATAACCTCAAATGAAAGCTGACAGTCTGCATTTTAACCTCGTAGCCACTGTATCATTTCAAATCCAAAGTGCTGGAGTACAGAGACAAAACAACAACAATACTGTCAATGTTCCAATACTTTTGGAGCCCACTATATTTCATTAACCTAACTTCCTGTCTTTTAAAGACTCTTACAAGATCAACATTCCATGCTGTAGTGATTATACAATAACAACCAGCTTTCTAGTCTTTGACACTCATCCAAGACCAAAGTTGTCTACAGCTGCAGTGTGCGTGCGTGTGTGTGTGTGTGGGTGGGTGTGTGTGTGAGAGAGAGAGTCTATGTGATGTATTATATATGTCTGTGTGTACTGTAGAGTGTTTATATGGGTTAATTTGTCAGTGTGTGTGTGTGTGTGTGCGTGCGTGCGTGCGTGCGTGCGTGGGTGTGTGTGTGAGAGAGAGAGTCTATGTAATGTATTATATATGTCTGTGTGTACTGTAGAGTGTTTACATGGGTTCATTTGTCAGTGTGTGTGTGTGTGCGTGCGTGCGTGCGTGGGTGGGTGTGTGAGAGAGAGAGTCTATGTGATGTATTATATATGTCTGTGTGTACTGTAGAGCGTTTACATGGGTTCATTTGTCAGTGTGTGTGTGTGTGTGTGTGTGTGTGTGTGTGCGTGCGTGCGTGCGTGCGTGCGTGCGTGCGGGTGGGTGGGTGTGTGTGTGAGAGAGGGAGTCTATGTGATGTATTATATATGTCTGTGTGTACTGTAGAGTGTTTACATGGGTTCATTTGTCAGTGTGTGTCCCGGTTCCCAGACACCCTATAGGGGTGGTGATGCGTTTGAGACTTCTGTACTGAGAGCCTCGTTCAGTCACTATGCAACCAGCGTTGACAGGATGACCCCTCAGTGGCCCCTGTTATTACTACACTGATCACACACACACAGACAGACACACGCAGGCACATTAGCCTGGGCCTTCACCCCCTCACAGTCCAGTCCATACACAGCTGTAAAATGGTTAGGCTGGCACTCTTCCAGCCCAGGAAATCCTTCACAGCGCCTTTAAACTTGGCAAGGTTGTAAGTGGCTACCAGGAAATATGATTCCCTATAGTGTGCATGTGAGTGATCCTATATTTCCAGCCAGGTCACCCATGATACACGTCAGTATTAGATGTCCATCCATGTCTGAGGACGTCGGGAGATGACCTGGAAATCCTTCACTAGGGGCAACAGGAAGCGCTGTTACCTTCAACTGTAGGTTTTGGTTTTGCTGGGGAGGTTGTGGACGGGAATGGCGGATGGGTGCAAGCATTTGCCTCTGGTGCAAAAGGTTAGAATCAAGCGATAGAAAGTCGTTTTTGAGATTTTAGTTTAATGCCGATCCCGAACCTTAACCCTTACCTTAACAATTATGAGTTAATGTCTAAACTTAACCTTAAACACTTAGATATTTGACGTTTGGAACAACTTCTAAAAATGGATGAACGTCTGATTCTGATGTGAGACTAAGAGCTTGTTGATATTTCAGTTGCCTTCCATAGTTTTCCATATTGGCTTGTGAAGATTGGGGAAAACGTGGGATGTTATGTGGGAAATGTTCATTTGTGACTGTGTGTGTGTGTGACTGTGTGTGTGTGTGTGACTGTGTGTGTGTGACTGTGTGTGTGTGACTGTGTGTGTGGTGTGACTGTGTGTGGACTGTGTGTTGTGTGTGTGACTGTGTGTGTGTGTGACTGTGTGTGTGTGACTGTGTGTTGTGTGTGTGACTGTGTGTGTGTGTGTGACTGTGTGTGTGTGTGGGACTGTGTGTGTGACTGTGTGTGTGACTGTGTGTGTGTGACTGTGTGACTGTGTGTGTGTGTGACTGTTTGTGTGTGTGTGACTGTGTGTGTCACTGTGTGACTGTGTGTGTGTGACTGTGTGTGTGACTGTGTGTGTGTGTGTGTGTGTGTGACTGTGTGTGTGTGTGTGTGTGTGTGTGTGTGTGTGTGTGTGTGTGTGAGTGTGTGTGTGTGTGTGTGTGTGTGTGTGAGTGTGTGTGTGTGTGTGTGTGTGTGTGTGTGTGTGTGTGTGTGTGTGTGAGTGTGTGTGTGTGTGTGTGTGTGCGTGTGTGTGTGTTTGTGTGTGTGTGTGTGTGTGTGTGTATGTGTGTGTGTGTGTGTGTGTGTGTGTGTGTGTGTGTGTGTGTGTGTGTGTGTGTGTGTGTGTGTACGCCCATGAAGAAGAGAGCCTCTACTCACCCCCTTCTCTCTCCCAGCTCTGATTACTGCTGTTTTGGCAGCTGACTCTAAGTAATGGACGCCTGGCCTGTCAGGGAAATTTGTAGCTGTCTCCTTTACAGAGGCTCTTCATTCCAATCAGCAACTGTCCCCTCAGCCTGCATGTCTCATTATTAATGACCACTGGCCAAGAACTGCAGCAACCCAGTAGACTGAGGCCAGCAGAAAAACAAAGGCCCTCTGGTTAAACCAACGGTAAAAGTCAGACATTATAACATGGAAGCAGTTAGTTTGCTCAGTGTGTTTGTTTCCACGTAGATCTACAGTTGGATGATGTAATGTTAGCTGATATACTCTGGTTTCCTCACCTGATATTTGGTCAAGACCAAGGAGTTCATCGTTGAATAATGTCCTTCATGAATCCTTATCTGATGTGATTGTGCTGATAAATCTAAGGGTATTAATGAAAGATGGCCTTCGAGGGAGGAGACTACTAAAAGAAACGTTTGAAAGGCCAACATTTGTGCCTGTGACAGAAAAAGAAACAGTTGAGTAAGCGACTGGTGACTGGTGTGTGTGTGTGTGTGTGTGTGTGTGTGTGTGTGTGTGTGTGTGTGTGTGTGTGTGTGTGTGTGTGTGTGTGTGTGAGTGTGTGTGTGTGTGTGTGTGTGTGTGTGTGTGTGTGTGTGTGAGTGTGTGTGTGTGTGAGTGTGTGTGTGTGTGTGTGTGTGTGTGAGTGTGTGTGTGTGTGTGTGTGTGTGTGTGTGTGTGTGTGTGAGTGTGTGTGTGTGTGTGTGTGTGTGTGTGTGTGTGAGTGTGTGTGTGTGTGTGAGTGTGTGTGTGTGTGTGTGTGTGTGTGTGTGTGTGAGTGTGTGTGTGTGTGTGTGTGTGTGTGTGAGTGTGTGTGTGTGTGTGTGTGTGTGTGTGTGTGTGTGTGTGTGTGGTGTGTGTGGTGTGTGTGTGTGTGTGAGTGTGTGTGTGTGTGTGTGTGTGAGTGTGGTGTGTGTGTGTGTGAGTGTGTGTGTGTGAGTAATATGGGGCCCATATTTCGACCAGGACATGGGCCCACAGCTGCACTGTAAATCACTCACCTCCGCTCATCAGGAGGGACCAAAATGGCTGCCATCCTTACCCTGAGGGGGGGGGGGGGGGGGGGGGGCTCTGCACCTGCCACTATATGGCTAAGAAAGACAAGACCCACACCGAAACAGCACTAGTGTTACTCACTCACAATGGAGTTTCTAAAAACCCCACAATGATGTGGATTTATCATTGTGCTATGACATTATCACAATACTATGACACTAATGTTTTCAGAATTCCATACACTTGACAATCATGGACTATCCCATGAGACGCTTTTAATTAAATGTATCCTGATTGGTGCATTCAACTATGTAGCACAAAACACTTCCTGTCCATTTCCTGAATCAAGACGTAGCTTTTAGGAGAGCTGAAATGAGTTGTAAATGATACATAATGCCCCTTGAAAACGTGTCACAGGGTAGTTTAATCCCCTACAGGTCTCAAATTCAAATCTGGACGTCAAATCCCTTTCCACTGATTTTGTTCATTCTTCCCCTCTAATCAGGGACTGATTTAGACGTGGCACACCAGGTGGGCGCCATTAACTATCAAGTAGAACAGAAGACCAGCAGTACCCGGGACCTCGTAGGGTGAGATTTGAATACCCCTGCCCTACAGGTATAGAGGGCTCTGAAATTGACTTCTACTAATCTGATTATACATACAGTACCAGTCAATAGTTTGGACACATACTCATTCAAGTGTTTTTCGTTATTTTAAAATTCTCTACATTGTAGAATAATGGTAAACACAAATATAAAATATATTTTTTTGGTTACTAAATGATTCCATATGTGTTATTTCATAGTTTTGATGTCTTCACTATTATTCTAAAATGTAGAAAATAGTAAAAATAAAGAAAAATCCTTGGATGAGTAGGTGTGTCCAAACTTTTGACTGGTACTGTATACATCAACTGAAGTTGACATATACACATTCAGGTATTGTAATGCATTATAGTATTTAGGCATGTGGATTGCTCATTTGTGGTGGAAACTTAAAAATAATCGGAGTTCTGTTTAGTACAAAGGCTCGTTAGATAACGACGTTTACATTTTTAGGAAGTCTTTTATCATTTAAATTCCACTCTAGCTTCCTCATACTATTGTACTCAGTTTTCTCCTTTCCTCTAGCCGAATGTTTTGTAATGAGTTTCAATAGAGCAGAACTAGAGTTCACCCACATCAACGCTATGCCTACCAAACATCAATACTGGTACTTTATCTATGTGGGGTTAAGGACACTGAAAACACTGGTTGGTAAAATAAGAGGAAAGAGAGACAAACAGGTCTGTCTGGAGAATGTGTTCTACTGCTGACAGACAATAGGGTTCAGTGTCTGTCTGGAGAATGTGTTCTACTGCTGACAGACAATAGGGTTCAGTGTCTGTCTGGAGAATGTGTTCTACTGCTGACAGACAATAGGGTTCAGTGTCTGTCTGGAGAATGTGTTCTACTGCTGACAGACAATAGGGTTCAGTGTCTGTCTGGAGAATGTGTTCTACTGCTGACAGACAATAGTGTTCAGTGTCTGTCTGGAGAATGTGTTCTACTGCTGACAGACAATAGGGTTCAGTGTCTGTCTGGAGAATGTGTTCTACTGCTGACACACAATAAGGTTCAGTGTCTGTCTGGAGAATGTGTTCTACTGCTGACAGACTATAGGGTTCAGTGTCTGTCTGGAGAATGTGTTCTACTGCTGACAGACAATAGGGTTCAGTGTCTGTCTGGAGAATGTGTTCTACTGCTGACAGACAATAGGGTTCAGTGTCTGTCTGGAGAATGTGTTCTACTGCTGACAGACTATAGGGTTCAGTGTCTGTCTGGAGAATGTGTTCTACTGCTGACAGACAATAGGGTTCCGTGTCTGTCTGGAGAATGTCTTCTACTGCTGACAGATAATAGGGTTCAGTGTCTGTCTGGAGAATCTGTTCTAATGCTGACAGACAATATGTTTGTGGGGAATCTGTTCTAATGCTGACTGACCGTGTGTTTCTGGGTAATGTGTTCTAATGCTGACTGACCATAGGGGCACATAGGGTGATTGTTTGTGGGGAATGTGTTAATACTGACAGACCACGTAGGGTGATTGTTTGTGGGGAATGTGTTAATGCAGACAGACCACGTAGGGTGATTGTTTCTGGGGAATGTGTTAATGCTGACTGACCACGTAGGGTGATTGTTTGTGGGGAATGTGTTAATGCAGACAGACCACGTAGGGTGATTGTTTGTGGGGAATGTGTTAATGCTGACTGACCACGTAGGGGGATTGTTTGTGGGGAATGTGTTAATGCTGACTGACCACGTAGGGTGATTGTTTGTGGGGAATGTGTTAATGCTGACTGACCACATAGGGTGATTGTTTGTGGGGAATGTGTTAATGCTGACTGACCACGTAGGGTGATTGTTTGTGGGAAATGTGTTAATGCAGACAGACCACATATGGTGATTGTTTGTGGGGAATGTGTTAATGCTGACTGACCACGTAGGGTGATTGTTTGTGGGGAGTGTGTTAATGCAGACAGACCACATAGGGTGATTGTTTGTGGGGAATGTGTTAATGCTGACTGACCACGTAGGATGATTGTTTGTGGGGAATGTGTTAATGCTGACTGACCACGTAGGGTGATTGTTTGTGGGGAGTGTGTTAATGCAGACAGACCACATAGGGTGATTGTTTGTGGGGAATGTGTTAATGCTGACTGACCACGTAGGGTGATTGTTTGTGGGGAATGTGTTAATGCTGACTGACCATAGGGGCACGTAGGGTGATTGTGGTGGATACGAGATAGAGTCTAGAAATCAGAGATCCTTGTAGTCAGCTTGTGAGTGGTGATAGGATACAAACATTTCTACAAAAGTCTCCGTAGAAATAGACTAAACTTTTTATTTAATAGGCAAGTCAGTTAAGAACAAATCCTTATTTACAATGACGGCCTAGGAACAGTGGGTTAACTGCCTTGTTCAGGGGCAGAACGACAGATTTTTACCTTGTCAGCTCAGGGATTCGATCCAGCAACCATTCGGTTACTGGCCCAACGCTCTAACCACTAGACTACCTGCCGCCACAGACATCTTTATCTAAATGGGTTTAATCCTTTGTGTAAATACTTGGTTTTAAAATGTTTTTTAGGTTGAGTATCCAGAATGAAGGTGCTGATTATAAGGTATGCATTTGTTCACTGATCTGTCGATGGATTACCACAACCTACAATTAGGCTTTTTACCATTGATTACCCCACAGAAAAGGTTACATTACACAATTAAGCATTGTATTAGGTCAAGGAATAAAGGCCTCATCGTAGGTTTAAACACTTCCTTATGGGTTTAAACCTACAAATGAAAATCAATCACACTTTTGAGTGACTTTCTGTTAAATTGTTAAATCCAAGAAGTCACTTCCATTCATTGTAATTGTTGTATTTCTTTGTCTGTTTACCTGCAGTGGAGCGGTCGGTCTGTGTGGGCTGCTCCTCCCACTGCCAAGTAATCACTCATTAGATAGAGCAAGGCGTTGTTTTGGCAACCGCCGCCTACCAGCAGCCAAACAAACTCTCATTTAATAATAGAAAACAAGACGAGAGAGGGGGAAGGAGGGAGCGGGGGCAGATGATAATCTGTGTGGGTGCAACAGCAAACCCTCCTCTAGAGGGGAGTCGCCGCGGTTCAGTGAGATCTGAACCGGCATCAGTCAACAACCAGGGCGCATTCCAGCGGGCTTCCTAGCGTTTGTGTTTATCAGCGGTTTTGGGTGTGTGTGTTTGTGTGAGCGGCACTGGTGCGTGGCCGGTGTGTGTGTGTGTGTGTGTGTGTGTGTGTGTGTGTGTGTGTGTGTGTGTGTGTGTGTGTGTGTGTGGTACTCACAGCAGACAGAGCAGTGTGTTCTTCTTCAGGGGCGTTGGTGACCTCAGCTGACGCGGGCCAGGAAGTGGTGTGTGACCATGGCTCGTCACCTACATGGGAGAGGCCAAGAAGGGTGTGAGTGTGTGTGAACGCGCACACATGTACTAGGAATCATGCTAACTCCTGTTCTGAACACAAAACAGTTATGGTGTCTTTCCCTTCAGCCATGTTGTGAAAATCACAACAACTCACCTCTCTGACACCTCAATCCCTCCATTTTTCAACAACCATTTTCCTCAGCCATTGAAACCAATGCTCTCAACAGCGCTCAGTATCCGACTACATTGAAAAAAGAGACATTCTTCCCCGTAGGCCCAGGGCCACTCAGAGGTCAGGGTCCCTCAGAGGTGAAGCAGCAGGCTAATGGGAGAGTTGTGTGGAGAGAGAACATACTCAGAAAGAGCCAGCAGGAGGGCAAGTCTGGACAGGTCCTCTGGGAGGGAAACTAGTGTAGGTGGAGAGAGCAGGGAGGACAGGTAAGGGGAAGGTTAGACTGCAGGGCAGAAAGGTGAGAGAAAGGTTAGAGAGAAGGAGGTATATTTATGGTGAATGGCTTTTCTCTGATGTACAACATTAAGCTAATGTTGTTAACCCATCATTAATCCACTTATACTCGTAGATTGTACACCAAACAATAACTGTTAGGCCTTACCATAATACCTTACCAAGTACCATAGCCAAGACCTTCCAGACCACACTCTGTACTGTGGGTATTATACATATATACATGATTGAACATATAGTATGTACACATTAAACCCACTCACCTTGAATGAATCTATGTAAAACTCAGATGTATGCCAGAAGGCTCTGTCAGTACTGTGAGCCAGCGTTTGATTGATTTACAAGTGATGTTTTGCCAATTCCTTAATGTGTTGTGAATTGCAAAAGGGGAAACAAGAGGTTCAGTGGCCCTCTCTGGAGATGTGTTCCTGTGGCTGACCAACGATAAGGTTTAACAGCTGTTTCAGTTTGTTATCGTCAGTCAGCATATTTGACTGTGTGACGAATAATAATGTCAATTCACTTCAGCTTTACCTCCCTCTGCTAGTCAGCTGAGTGGAGAGGAAGAACAGCTGGGTGTGGTTTTATTCTCACTCACTCACTCACTCACTCACTCACTCACTCACTCACTCACACTGACATTCATGGTGAGACACACAGACAGATACCAGTCAGGTTTGGTTTGGGGCTGTTTGTGCACAGCTGAGATGACATTACAAGGCCAACAGTAAGAAAGTCCTGGCAGGTGGTACGTTCGGGAGGAGAGGAGGACTGGAAGAAGGGAGGAGGAGGAGAGAGGGAAGGGTGTGGGGCCCTCCAGACTTGTGTAACCTGTGGTTTGCACCATGTCGACATGACAGAACAGAACCACCTCATGGTATGAGGTACAGTATCTCACATTTCATCAGACTAACCCTATCTGCTCTTTACCTCACAAACACACACACACACACCCCTTTGCACCTCCACCCTGTACACACACTCCTTCATTCCCAAAAATCCCAGCAGCACCCCCCACGCCCCTCCTTTTCACACTCTGTATCCCCTCCCAGATTTCACAAATGACCATAAATGAGGTCTTTAATTTGTAGAAAGTATGCCTGGCTGCCTCTGGCTGGAGCAGACAGCTAGTGATAATAAGGTCAATATAAATTCATTCTAGTATAAGTTGATGCAGCAGACAGCAGAAGGATGTATGTCTGTGGCAGTGGTTGTCCATGAGGCTGGAGAGTGGAGAAATGATAGGTGGGTTGAAGTGTATGGCAGCTGGCCCCGCCTCCTCCACAAGGCCAACCAGAAAAGTCATCTCTTATGCATTGTCCGGGTTCCTCCCTGATTTAACTAATCATCCTCACTCTTTTATCCAGAGCTTGTCAGGGGACCAGCAGAACCAGCTTTCATTGGTTGCCAGCGCTACATAATTAATGCTGTCTGTGTCATCAAGCTGTTTTTCCTTTATCTCTCCTCCTGTTATCTCTCCTAAATGTTGGCAGAGAGGACAAGATGGTTGTTGGGTTTCGGGGCTCGACCACAGTGTTCTCCTTCTGGAATGGGTGTAGTAAATGTCTGTCTGGGTCTTTATTCCTGTGACTGAGCGTGGTGCTTTTTGCTGGCTATGAATGAGACATTTACATGCTGTGGTGGTAACTTAACCTTTATTTAACTAGGAAAGTTAGTTTTAAATTAAGAACAAATTCTTATTTACAATGACAGCCTACCCCAGACAACACTGGGCCAATTGTGTGCTGCGTTATGGGACTCCAAATCACAGCTGGATGTGATGCAGCCTGGATTTGAACCAGGGACTGCAGTGACAACTCTTGCACTGAGATGCAGTGTTTTAGACTACTGTGCCACTGGTGGTCAGGATTTATACACATACTGAGTATTCATAGATAGATATGGGACACACACACGCACACACCCAGTCACACAGTGTTACCAGATATGTGAATGTGTTCATGTCCTTCCTGAGATATGTTACTGTTGCATACATTGTACAGTATGTGTGGATGCACACTGACATGTTTATGGGTTACACCTCCTTTCTCTTCCTGGTCTCTCTGCAGTGTCCCTCTCTGTCCTTCCCTCCCCTCTGCATTCCCACTTCTTCAAATGAAGGCTGCTCTTTGGCCCTCACATTTCTCCAGCAGCTTCCCCACCACACCACACTGGCCACCAGGAGACGGATAACATTACAGTGACAAATCAATTTCTTCCACTTGCCTTTTTGTCTCCATCCGAACAGTCCCTGTCAGTGGTTTTATGAGAGGGATTACCCATAATCCTCAGAGTCATCTGGACGCCTGCAGTCCCTGTCCCACAGTCCTCTGGGCTCCCATGGTGCCGAGTGGCTGGAAACTTCCTCAGCAGCCAGCCAATTAGCTCTCCTAATGAAGATTAGCATGGCAATGACATTGTAATCAGACTGGCCAGATCTCTTCGCATCTTAGTCCGGGGCCATTGCTGGAAATAAGAGCCTGTTATTGGGCATTTTGGTTAATTACAAACACACACAATCACATTCAGATGCATGCACCGCATAACACACACACACACACACACACACACACACACACACACACACACACACACACACACACACACACACACACACACACACACACACACACACACACACACACACACACACACACACACACACACACACACACACACACACACACACACACACACACACACACACACACACACACACACACACACACACACACACACCCCCTCTACGGAGTAATATAAATACATGGTCCAGTACAGTATTGAATATAAATGTATTTCTATTGACAGTACCATAATAGATTGGGGTTATAATGTGTTATTTCTATTGACAGTACCACAATAGATTGGGGTTATAATGTGTTATTTCTATTGACAGTACCACAATGGATTGGGGTTATAATGTGTTATTTCTATTGACAGTACCATAATAGATTGGGGTTATAATGTGTTACATTTACATTTTTGTCATTTAGCAGACACTCTTATCCAGAGCGACTTACAGTAGTGAATGCATACATTTCATTTTTCATTTCATACATTTTTTTTTTTCTTCGCACTTGGCCCCCCGTGGGAATCAAACCCACAACCCTGGTGTTGCAAACACCATGCTCTACCAACTGAGCTACGTTATTTCTATTGACAGTACCATCATGGATTGGGGTTATAATGTGTTATTTCTATTGACAGTACCACAATAGATTGGGGTTATAATGTGTTATTTCTATTGACAGTACCACAATAGATTGGGGTTAAAATGTGTTATTTCTATTGACAGTACCACAATAGATTGGGGTTCTAATGTGTTATTTCTATTGACAGTACCGTAATGGATTGGGGTTATAATGTGTTATTTCTATTGACAGTACCACAATAGATTGGGGTTATAATGTGTTATTTCTATTGACAGTACCACAATAGATTGGGGTTAAAATGTGTTATTTCTATTGACAGTACCATAATAGATTGGGGTTATAATGTGTTATTTCTATTGACAGTACGGTAATGGATTGGGTTTATAATGTGTTATTTCTATTGACAGTACCATAATAGATTGGGTTCTAATGTGTTATTTCTATTGACAGTACCACAATAGATTGTGGTTATAATGGGTTATTTTTATTGATATTACTGTAGTGGATTGGGTTTATAATGTGTTACTCGGTAGGGTCATAATTGTTTTGGACAGTTCCGAGCTGTATTGCTGACAGACAGTGAGCTGCTCTTTGGCTCAGGTTTGGGGCTGGATGCAAGCAGGCTGTTAGGAGGGCTGGCAGCTGAGGGACAATAGAACAGTAGACTGGAGCCCTTCTCCCTGCAGGAGAACAAATCTTCCCTGTCAGAAAGAGACAGCGCAGAAAACTTCATCCACCTCGGGCCCTGACAATACACTCTTAACAGCTATGTCTTCTGGCCCTGGCCTGTGGAAAAATCCCCCATTCGGCCATGCATGAATGAGTCTGAATTGGCCCTGAAATGTGGATTTATGAAATGTGAGGGAAATACTGAATGATACTGAGGACTTTGAATGGAGCTGTGTAGCTGTTTTGGACGTTAATGGTTTGGTAATGATTCTGAGTGGAACAGGTGGCTGTCTAGGAATCTGCAAGGGAACAGAATGTCATGAGGGAACCAATCTGATGAAGTCACTCTCCGAGGGGGAAGACTAATGCCCATGCTCTCAATTGAGATGGCCGTGTGCCGAGCCACAAGCTGGGCCAAATGGAATTAAGAGAACACGGAAACGTTTACCGAGAGGTTAGGTAGCGATGTCTGTGTGGACTCAACAAAAATCTATTTGCGAACTTCCAAATCTAGTCCATGATTAATGAGAGATTAATTTCATGGTCGGAGCGTCAATTTCCTCTCCGAAAATTAGATCTATTCCCCGATGCTAGCAGACTGATGGAATATATAAATGTTTTGAAACTTCTGGGAACTTACATGATATGTCTTTCCACCACACACTGCTCTTGCTCTTTCTCTCTCAACCCGTGGGAGGGCGAGGGAAGAGGGGGGAAAAGGTTCTTGGATCAGGTTGTATCCTGTTTAATATTAAATACTGCGCCTTCAGAAAGTATTCACAACCCCTTGACTTTTTACACATTTTGTTCTGTTACAGCCTGAACTTAAAATTGATTACATTTAGATTTTCTAGTCATTGGCCTTAAAACAATGCCCCCATAATGTCAAAGTGGAATTTTGTTTTTTGAAATTTGTACTAAATAATAAAGAATCGAAAGCTGAAATGTCTTGAGTCAGTAAGTATTAAACCCCTTTGTTATGACAACCCTAAATATGTTCAGGAGTAAAAATGTGCTTAACAAGTCACATACATTTGCATGGACTCACTCTGTGTGCAATACTATTGTTTAACATTTATTTTATAATGACTGCCTCATCTCTGTGTGCCACACATACAATTATCTGTAAGGTTTCACCGTCGAGCAATGAATTTCAAACACAGAACACAGATTCAACCACAAAGACCAGGGAGGTTTTCCAATACCTCGCAAAGAAGGGCACTGATTGGTAGACATTGAATATCCCTTTGAGCATGGTGAAGTTATTTATTTCACTTTGGATGGTGTATCAATACACCCAGTCACTACAAAGATACTGGCATCCTTCCTAACTCGGTTACTGCTCAGGGATTCACCATGAAGCCAATGGTGACTTCAAAACAGTTACAGAGCTTAATGGCTGTTATGGGAGGAAACTGAGGTTGGATCAACAACATTGTAGTTACTCCACAATACTATCCTAATTGAAAAGAAGGAAGCTTATACAGAATAAACATTTTCCAAAACATGCATCCTGTTTGCAACAAGGCACAAAAGTAATACTGCAAAAAAATGTGGCAAAGCAATTCACTTTTTGTCCTGAATACAAGGTGTTATGTTTGGGGCAAATCCAATACAACACATTACTGAGTACCACTCTCCATATTTTCAAGCATAGTGGTGGCTGCATCATGTTATGGGTACGCTTGTAATTGTTAATTCTGGGGAGTTTTTGAGGATAAAAAATTAACAGAGCTAAGCACAAGCAAAATCCTGGAGGAAAACCTGGTTCAGTCTGCTTTCCACCAGAAACTGGTAGATGAATTCATCTTTCAGCAGGACAATAACCTAAAACACAAGGCCAAATATACACTGGAATTGCTTACCAACAAGACAGTGAATGTTTCTGAGTGGGCAAGTTACAGTTTTGACTTAAATCTACTTGAAAATCTATGGCAAGACCTGAAAATGGTTGTCTAGCAATGATCAACAACCAATTTGACAGAGCTTGAAGTATTTTGAAAGGAATAATGGGCAAATATTGTACAATTCAGGTGTGGAAAGCTCTTAGAGACTTACCCAGAAATACTCACAGCTGTAATCATTGCCAATGGTGATTCTAACATGTATTGATTCAGGGGTGTGAATACTTATGTTAATGAGATATTTCTGTATTTCATTTTTAAGAAGAAAAAAACATCAATGTTTTCACTTTGTCACTGTGTGGTATTGTGTGTAGATGGGTGAGGGGAAAAAAACCAATTCAATCCATTTTGAATTCAGGCTGGAACAAGAAAATGTGTAATAAATCAAGGGGTATGAATACTTTCTGAAGGCACTCTACGTCATGTGGCGTAGCAAACGAAAACAGTACACGGTTAATTAAGTGGAACCACTGACATGTTCATGACTTCCCCTCTTCACAGCTGGAGGAAATATGGAGTGCTGTTGTTACACCCCAGACTACAGGTCCAAAGTAAACAGGAGGATAAGTGTGCCGGCCTGGTGAGAGTAACACCATGGATGAAACGTTTCAGTGTGACGGGGAGAATAAGTTCATACAGAAAGAGGTGCCTGGTTACAGAAGGGACACAGGAATAAAAACAAGCAATAACTCAATAACTTCCTGTTTTAACCTCCAATAAGATCCAAGACGCTGATCCTCTGATCATCAACACAAGGGCCCCACAGGGGTGCATGCTCAGCCCCCTCCTGTACTCCCTGCTATCCCATTGCTGTGTGGCCACGCACGTCTCCAACTCAATCATCAAGTTTGCTGACAACACAACAGTGGTAGGCCTGATTACCAACAACGACGAGACAGCCTACAGGGTAAGAGGTGAGAGCCCTGGCGGAGTGGTGTCAGGAAAATAACCTCTCCCTCAACGTCAACAAAATTAAGGAGATGATCATGGACTACAGGAGACAGCAGAGAGAGCACACCCACATCACATCGACAGAGCCGCAGTGGAAAGGGTCAAAACTTCATATTCCTCGGTGTGCACATCACTGATTACCTGAAATGGTCGCTTCACAACCAACAGCATGGTGTAGAAGGCACAACAGCGCCTCTTCAATCTCTGGAGGCTAAAGAAAATTGGCTTGGCTCCTAAGACCCTCACAAACTCCTATAGATGCACTATCGAGAGCATTCTGCCGGGCTGTATCACCGCCTGGTATGGAAACTGCACTGCCCGCAACCACAGGGCTCTCTAGAGGGTGGTGAGGCCAGCCCAATGCATCACCGGGGGCACACTGCCTGCCCTCCAGGACATCTACAGCACTCGGTGTCACAGGAAAGTCTAGAAGATCATCAAGAACCTCATCCTGCTACCATCTAGAAGGCTTAGACAGTACAGGTCCATCAAAGCTGGGATCAAGAGACTGAAAAACAGCTTCAATCTCCAGGCTATCAGACTGTTAAACAGTCATCCCTAGCCGGCCACCACCTGCTACCCTGCCCTGAACCTTAGATACTGTCACTATGAACATAGAGTCATTGAACACTGGTCACTTTAATAATATTTACATACTGTTTAACCCACTTCAGATGTATATAGTGTGTTCTAGTCATGTCTCATCCTATATAACTACAGCTGTACACACCTTTTCTATTCATATAATGTCCACACTGTATGTACACACCAATCATATATGTGACTCGTTTCAGGAAACTAGGCGTATGTCATGTACATCACTATTCCACAGGTGAGGCATTTGAACGTAAACATAATTTTTTCAAATCAAAATGCGTTTTTTTTTGTTGGTAGAAATGCCTTCTGGAAAATGTGAACTTTCATGTGTTTTAATAACAAACTTGTATTCCATCCATAAATATGAATAAAATTGTTAAATTAATTAGTTGGTTTAGCCACGGAAAAAGTGAGGAACCTTCCTGCTAGCCATGATTGGCTGAGATAATAGCTGGGCTGGACATGCCGGGAGATGAATATGGATTGGTCTGGCATGTAGCATGTTTCTGTCTATAACGTCAACTGCTCAGTATGTGTTGATAGTACCGCACATTTCTACTGTTTTAAAGACATAACGTTAGCCATCGAGAACTACAAAAGTTTTGTCAGAAAGTCGTTTTCATTGCAAGTTAAAGCATACTGTTAGCTATCTAGCGAACATTAGCTAGCTGGCTCACTAGCTAACGTTACGTGTATGATCCATTTGCATTGCTAGTTATAGCCTAATGTTAGCTAGCTAACATTGAACCTAGTTGGTTAGCTCTTTAGCTACCTGCAGATTCCTACTACAGTTATGAAAACGTTTGTATTGGTAGGAGTTGGGATTATTCCAGTTCATTGTTTAGCTAGCTTGCTACATGTCTAAACAAAAGACTCCACTTCGCCAGATGATTGATTACATCCAGTTAGCCAGGTGTGTCTGGGAGTGATTACGGCCATCTATTGTATTTCATAAACATGTGTACATGTCTAGACAATAGTGACCCATCCACTTAGCTAGAAGTGGCTGGGGTTGGTTATAGCATTTCCTTCACATGACCCATCAATTTATACAAGTGTGTTGGGTAAGCATCATGTAATAATTATAAAATATTCATAAAATATTTTTATCTGGACACTTTCTGTTTTTGATATTTCTACTATGAAAGTAACCATTTCACTATACCATGTACACCTTCTGTATCCTGTGTATGTGACAAATAAACAGTGTGTGTTTACCAGAGACAGTAATGTGAAGAACAACATGACCTAAATCAAAGTCAGATTAGGATATTGTCACAGATTATGTCGTGGTGTTGTAGAGAGGACCAAAATGCAGCAGAGTTGTGGATACTCATTTTCTTTTAATTCAAAAAAAGAGGAGTAAGGCATCCACTGGAAAAACAATACACTAAATGATACTCACGACAGGACCAGTCTCACAGGCATACAAAAACGCAGTGCAAGAACAACTACCCACAAAACCAAGTGACAAACATACTCCTACATATATGACTCCCAATCAGGAACAACGATCCCCAGCTGTTCCTGATCAGGAGTCACAAGACCAACACAGAACATTCACACACACAAGACTGCCACGTCCTGACCCCAAAACTACTACAACAGCTCCATCTGCTGGTCAGGACGTGACAGATATAGACCAAGGACTAGATAAAGTAAATTTTTTACCTGGAGTTTTTCCTTATTGTAAGCTACTACTTTTATCACTTTTAGTCTTGAAATCTGAGGTTGTTTACTAAACTACTCACTCTGTTTAGCACATGGCCTCACATGTGAATCCTTAAAGAGATTGGTGGGGATAAGGCTTAAGAGGGTGTGAATGATGCTGACTGGTTTGTCTAAACCCAGTCAGCATCATTCACAATTAGTTTGAGGTTGTTTAGTAAACAAACTCAGATTTCAAGACTAAAAGTGATAAAAGTACTAGCTTACAATAAGGAAAAACTCCAGGTAAAAATAAACTTTATCTAGTCATTTATCTAGTCCTAGTAGATATACACTGCTCAAAAAAATAAAGTGAACACTAAAATAACACATCCTAGATCTGAATGAATGAAATAATCTTATTAAATACTTTTTTCTTTACATAGTTGAATGTGCTGACAACAAAATCACACAAAAATAATCAATGGAAATCCAATTTATCAACCCATGGAGGTCTGGATTTGGAGTCACACTCAAAATTAAAGTGGAAAACTACACTACAGGCTGATCCAACTTTGATGTAATGTCCTTAAAACAAGTCAAAATGAGGCTCAGTAGTGTGTGTGGCCTCCACGTGCCTGTATGACCTCCCTACAATGCCTGGGCATGCTCCTGATGAGGTGGCGGATGGTCTCCTGAGGGATCTCCTCCCAGACCTGGACTAAAGCACCCGCCAACTCCTGGACAGTCTGTGGTGCAACGTGGCGTTGGTGAATGGAGCGAGACATGATGTCCCAGATGTGCTCAATTGGATTCAGGTCTGGGGAATGGGCGGGCCAGTCCATAGCATCAATGCCTTCCTCTTGCAGGAACTGCTGACACACTCCAGCCACATGAGGTCTAGCATTGTCTTGCATTAGGAGGAACCCAGGGCCAACCGCACCAGCATATTGTCTCACAAGGGGTCTGAGGATCTCATCTCGGTACCTAATGGCAGTCAGGCTACCTCTGGCGAGCACATGGAGGGCTGTGCGGCCCCCCAAAGAAATGCCACCCCACACCATGACTGATCCACCGCCAAACCGGTCATGCTGGAGGATGTTGCAGGCAGCAGAACGTTCTCCATGGCGTCTCCAGACTCTGTCACATCTGTCACATGTGCTCAGTGTGAACCTGCTTTCATCTGTGAAAAGCACAGGGCGCCAGTGGCGAATTTGCCAATCTTGGTGTTCTCTGGCAAATGCCAAACGTCCTGCACGGTGTTGGGCTGTAAGCACAACCCCCACCTGTGGACGTTGGGCCCTCATACCACCCTCATGGAGTCTGTTTCTGACCGTTTGAGCAGACACATGCACATTTGTGGCCTGCTGGAGGTCATTTTGCAGGGCTCTGGCAGTGCTCCCCCTGCTCCTCCTTGCACAAAGGCGGAGGTAGCGGTCCTGCTGCTGGGTTGTTGCCCTCCTACGGCCTCTTCCACATCTCCTGATGTACTGGCCTGTCTCCTGGTAGCACCTCCATGCTCTGGACACTACGCTGACAGACACAGCAAACCTTCTTGCCACAGCTCGCATTGATGTGCCATCCTGGATGAGCTGCACTACCTGAGCCACTTGTGTGGGTTGTAGACTCCGTCTCATGCTACCACTAGAGTGAAAGCATCGCCAGCATTCAAAAGTGACCAAAACCTCAGGCAGGAAGCATAGGAACTGAGAAGTGGTCTGTGGTCACCACCTGCAGAACCACTCCTTTATTGGGGGTGTCTTGCTAATTGCCTATAATTTCCACCTGTTGTCTATTCCATTTGCACAACAGCATGTGAAATTTATTGTCAATCAGTGTTGCTTCCTAAGTGGACAGTTTGATTTGACAGAAGTGTGATTGACTTGGAGTTACATTGTCTTGTTTAAGTGTTCCCTTTATTTTTTTGAGCAGTGTATATAGTACCAGTCAACAGTTTGGACACACCTACTCATTGAAGGGTTTTCTTTATTTTTACTATTTTCTACATTGTAGAATAATAGTGAAGACATCAAAACTATGAAATAACACATATGGAATCACGTAGTAACCAAAAAAGTGTTAAAAAAAAGGTAAATATATTTTAGATTTTAGATTTTTCAAAGTAGCCACCCTTTGTCTTGATGACAGCTTTGGACACTCTTGGCATTCTCTCAACCAGCTTCATGAGGAATGCTTTTCCAACAGTCTTGAAGGAGTTCCCACATATGCTGAGCACTTGCTGGCTGCTTTTCCTCACTCTGCGGTCCAACTCATCCTAAACCATCTCAACTGGGTTGAGGTCGAGTGATTGTGGAGGCCAGGTCATCTGATGCAGCGCTCTATCACTAACCTTGGTCAAATAGCCCTTACACAGCCTGGAGGTGTGTTTTGGGTCATTGTCCTGTTGAAAAACAAATGAAAGTTCAGCTAAGCGCAAATCAGATGGGATGGCATATCACTGCAGAATGCTGTGATACAGTATCCATGCTGGTTAAGTGTGCCCTGATTTATAAATAAATCACTGACAGTGTCACCAGAAAAGCACCACCACACCATCACACCTCCTCCTCCATGCTTCACAGTGGGAACCACACATGCAGAGATCATCCGTTCACCTACTCCGTGTCACAGAAAGACACAGCGGTTGGAACAAAAAATCTCAAAGACCAAAGGACAGATTTCCACCGGTATAATGTCCATTGCTCGTCTCATATTATTATTGTGTCTTTTAGTAGTGGTTTCCTTGCAGCAATTTCACCATGAAGGCCTGATTCACACAGTCTCCTCTGAACAGTTAATGTTGAGATGTGTCTGTTACTTGAACTCTGTGAAGCATTTATTTGGGCTGGAATCTGAGGTGCAGTTAACTCTAACGAACTTATCCTTTGCAGCAGAGGTAACTCTTTGCCTTCCTTTTCTGTGGCGGTCCTCATGAGAGCCAGTTTCATCATAGCGCCTCATAGTTTGTGCGACTGCATTTGAAGAAACTTTGAAAGTTCTTGAAATTTTCCGCATTGGCTGACCTTCATATCTTAAAGTAATGATGGACTGTCATATCTCTTTGCTTATTTGAGCTGTTCTTACCATAATATGGACTTGGTCCACATTAACACACAGTTTATGTAGCCTATGGAACACATCAATGGGAATCAACCAGTGGAGGCTGCTGATGGGAGGACATAATAATGTCTGGAATGGAGTATAATGGATGGAATGGAGTGTAATGGATGGAATGGAGTTGAATGGATGGAATGGAGTGGAATGGATGGAATGGAGTGGAATGGATGGAACGCAGTGGAATGGATGGAACGGAGTGTAATGGATGGAACGGAGTGGAATGGATGGAACGGAGTGTAATGGATGGAATGAAGTATATGGGATGGAATGGAGAGTAAGGGATGGAATGAAGTATAAGGGATGGAATGGAGAGTAAGGGATGGAATGGAGTGTAATGGATGGAACGGAGTGTAAGGGATGGAACGGAGGGTAAGGGATGGAACGGAGTGTAAGGGATGGAACGGAGGGTAAGGGATGGAACAGAGTGTAAGGGATGGAACGGAGTGTAAGGGATGGAATGAAGTATAAGGGATGGAATGGAGAGTAAGGGATGGAATGGAGTGTAAGGGATGGAATGGAGTGTAAGAGATGGAATGGAGAGTAAGGGATGGAATGGAGAGTAAGGGATGGAATGGAGTGTAAGGGATGGAATGGAGTGTAAGAGATGAAACTGAGTGTAACGAATGGAATGGAGAATAAGGGATGGAATGGAGTGTAATGGATGGAACGGAGTGTAAGGGATGGAACGGAGTGTAAGGGATGGAATGGAGTGTAAGGGATGGAACGGAGTGTAAGGAACGGAGTGTAAGGGATGGAACAGAGTGTAAGGGATGGAACGGAGTGTAAGGGATGGAATGAAGTATAAGGGATGGAATGGAGAGTAAGGGATGGAATGGAGTGTAAGGGATGGAATGGAGTGTAAGAGATGGAATGGAGAGTAAGGGATGGAATGGAGAGTAAGGGATGGAATGGAGTGTAAGGGATGGAATGGAGTGTAAGAGATGAAACTGAGTGTAACGAATGGAATGGAGAATAACGGATGGAATGGAGTGTAATGGATGGAACGAAGTGTAAGGGATGGAACGGAGTGTAAGGGATGGAATGGAGTGTAAGGGATGGAACGGAGTGTAAGGAACGGAGTGTAAGGGATGGAACGGAGTGTAAGGGATGGAATGGAGTGTAAGGGATGGAATGGAGTGTAATGGATGGAATGGAGTGGAATGGATGGAACGGAGTGTAAGGGATGGAGAATAAGGGATGGAATGGAGAATAAGGGATGGAATGGAGAATAAGGGATGGAATGGAGAATAAGGGATGGAAGGGAGAATAAGGGATGGAATGGAGAATAAGGGATGGAATGGAGTGTAAGGGATGGAATGGAGTGGAATGGATGGAACGGAGTGTAATGGATGGAACGGAGTGGAATGGATGGAACGGAGTGGAATGGATGGAATTAAGTATATGGGATGGAATGGAGAGTAATGGATGGAACGGAGTGTAATGGATGGAACGGAGTGTAATGGATGGAACGGTGTGGAATGGATGGAACGGAGTGGAATGGATGGAGAATAAGGGATGGAATGGAGAATAAGGGATGGAATGGAGAATAAGGGATGGAATGGAGAATAAGGGATGGAATGGAGAATAAGGGATGGAAGGGAGAATAAGGGATGGAATGGAGAATAAGGGATGGAATGGAGTGTAAGGGATGGAATGGAGTGGAATGGATGGAACGGAGTGGAATGGATGGAACGGAGTGGAATGGATGGAACGGAGTGGAATGGATGGAATTAAGTATATGGGATGGAATGGAGAGTAATGGATGGAACGGAGTGTAATGGATGGAACGGAGTGGAATGGATGGAACGGAGTGGAATGGATGGAATTAAGTATATGGGATGGAATGGAGAGTAAGGGATGGAATGGAGTGTAATGGATGGAATGAAGTATAAGGGATGGAATGGAGAGTAAGGGATGGAATGGAGTGTAAGGGATGGAATGGAGTGTAATGGATGGAACGGAGTGTAAGGGATGGAACGGAGGGTAAGGGATGGAACGGAGTGTAAGGGATGGAACGGAGTGTAAGGGATGGAACGGAGGGTAAGGGATGGAACGCAGTTGAATGGATGGAACGGAGTGGAATGGATGGAACGGAGTGGAATGGATGGAATGGAGTGGAATGGATGGAATGGAGTGGAATGGATGGAACGGAGTGGAATGGATGGAACGGAGTGGAATGGATGGAATTAAGTATATGGGATGGAATGGAGAGTAAGGGATGGAATGGAGTGTAATGGATGGAACGGAGTGTAAGGGATGGAACGGAGGGTAAGGGATGGAACGGAGTGTAAGGGATGGAACGGAGTGTAAGGGATGGAACAGAGTGTAAGGGATGGAACGGAGTGTAAGGGATGGAATGAAGTAAAAGGGATGGAATGGAGAGTAAGGGATGGAACGGAGTGTAAGGGATGGAATGGAGTGTAAGGGATGGAACGGAGGGTAAGGGATGGAATGGAGTGTAAGGGATGGAATGGAGTGTAAGGGATGGAATGAAGTATAAGGGATGGAATGGAGTGTAAGGGATGGAATGGAGTGTAAGGGATGGAATGGAGTGTAAGGGATGAAACTGAGTGTAACGAATGGAATGGAGAATAAGAGATGGAATGGAGTGTAATGGATGGAACGGAGTGTAAGGGATGGAACGGAGTGTAAGGGATGGAATGGAGTGTAAGGGATGGAACGGAGTGTAAGGAACGGAGTGTAAGGGATGGAACGGAGTGTAAGGGATGGAACGGAGTGTAAGGGATGGAATGGAGTGTAAGGGATGGAATGAAGTATAAGGGATGGAATGGAGTGTAATGGATGGAATGGAGTGGAATGGATGGAATGGAGTGGAATGGATGGAGAATAAGGGATGGAATGGAGAATAAGGGATGGAATGGAGAATAAGGGATGGAATGGAGAATAAGGGATGGAATGGAGAATAAGGGATGGAATGGAGAATAAGGGATGGAATGGAGTGTAAGGGATGGAATGGAGTGGAATGGATGGAACGGAGTGTAAGGGATGGAGAATAAGGGATGGAATGGAGAATAAGGGATGGAATGGAGAATAAGGGATGGAATGGAGAATAAGGGATGGAATGGAGAATAAGGGATGGAATGGAGTGTAAGGGATGGAATGGAGTGTAAGGGATGGAATTGAGAATAAGGGATGGAACGGAGTGTAATGGATGGAACGGAGTGTAAGGGATGGAACGGAGTGGAATGGATGGAACGGAGTGGAATGGATGGAATTAAGTAAATGGGATGGAATGGAGAGTAAGGGATGGAATGGAGAATAAGGGATGGAATGGAGAATAAGGGATGGAATGGAGAATAAGGGATGGAATGGAGTGTAAGGGATGGAATGGAGTGGAATGGATGGAACGGAGTGTAAGGGATGGAGAATAAGGGATGGAATGGAGAATAAGGGATGGAATGGAGAATAAGGGATGGAATGGAGAATAAGGGATGGAATGGAGAATAAGGGATGGAATGGAGAATAAGGGATGGAATGGAGTGTAAGGGATGGAATGGAGTGGAATGGATGGAACGGAGTGTAAGGGATGGAGAATAAGGGATGGAATGGAGAATAAGGGATGGAATGGAGAATAAGGGATGGAATGGAGAATAAGGGATGGAATGGAGAATAAGGGATGGAATGGAGAATAAGGGATGGAATGGAGTGTAAGGGATGGAATGGAGTGTAAGGGATGGAATTGAGAATAAGGGATGGAACGGAGTGTAATGGATGGAACGGAGTGTAAGGGATGGAACGGAGTGGAATGGATGGAACGGAGTGGAATGGATGGAATTAAGTAAATGGGATGGAATGGAGAGTAAGGGATGGAATGGAGTGTAATGGATGGAATGGAGTGTAAGGGATGGAACGGAGGGTAAGGAATGGAACGGAGTGTAAGGGATGGAATGGAGTGTAAGGGATGGAATGGAGTGTAAGGGATGGAACGGAGGGTAAGGGATGGAACGGAGTGTAAGGGATGGAACGGAGGGTAAGGGATGGAACGGAGTGTAAGGGATGGAACGGAGTGTAAGGGATGGAACAGAGTGTAAGGGATGGAACGGAGTGTAAGGGATGGAATGAAGTATAAGGGATGGAATGGAGAGTAAGGGATGGAATGGAGTGTAAGGGATGGAATGGAGTGTAAGGGATGGAATGGAGAGTAAGGGATGGAATGGAGTGTAAGGGATGGAATGGAGTGTAAGGGATGGAATGGAGTGTAAGGGATGAAACTGAGTGTAACGAATGGAATGGAGAATAAGGGATGGAATGGAGTGTAATGGATGGAACGGAGTGTAAGGGATGGAACGGAGTGTAAGGAACGGAGTGTAAGGGATGGAACGGAGTGTAAGGGATGGAACGGATTGTAAGGGATGGAATGGAGTGTAAGGGATGGAATGAAGTATAAGGGATGGAATGGAGTGTAATGGATGGAATGGAGTGTAAGGGATGGAGAATAAGGGATGGAATGGAGAATAAGGGATGGAATGGAGAATAAGGGATGGAATGGAGAATAAGGGATGGAATGGAGAATAAGGGATGGAATGGAGTGTAAGGGATGGAATGGAGTGGAATGGATGGAACGGAGTGTAAGGGATGGAGAATAAGGGATGGAATGGAGAATAAGGGATGGAATGGAGAATAAGGGATGGAATGGAGAATAAGGGATGGAATGGAGAATAAGGGATGGAATGGAGAATAAGGGATGGAATGGAGAATAAGGGATGGAATGGAGTGTAATGGATGGAACGGAGTGGAATGGATGGAACGGAGTGGAATGGATGGAACGGAGTGTAATGGATGGAATGAAGTATATGGGATGGAATGGAGAGTAAGGGATGGAATGGAGTGTAATGGATGGAATGGAGTGTAAGGGATGGAATGGAGTGTAATGGATGGAACGGAGTGTAAGGGATGGAACGGAGGGTAAGGGATGGAACGGAGTGTAAGGGATGGAACGGAGTGTAAGGGATGGAATGGAGAGTAAGGGATGGAATGGAGTGTAAGGGATGGAATGGAGTGTAAGGGATGAAACTGAGTGTAACGAATGGAATGGAGAATAAGGGATGGAATGGAGTGTAATGATGGAACGGAGTGTAAGGGATGGAATGGAGTTTAAGGGATGGAACGGAGTGTAAGGAACGGAGTGTAAGGGATGGAACGGAGTGTAAGGGATGGAACGGAGGGTAAGGGATGGAACAGAGTGTAAGGGATGGAACGGAGTGTAAGGGATGGAATGAAGTATAAGGGATGGAATGGAGAGTAAGGGATGGAATGGAGTGTAAGGGATGGA
This sequence comes from Salmo trutta, assembly GCF_901001165.1. Lineage (NCBI taxonomy): Eukaryota > Metazoa > Chordata > Actinopteri > Salmoniformes > Salmonidae > Salmo > Salmo trutta. Next base: position 4,963,950 of record NC_042985.1, read on the forward strand.
ATGGAGTGTAAGGGATGAAACTGAGTGTAACGAATGGAATGGAGAATAAGGGATGGAATGGAGTGTAATGGATGGAACGGAGTGTAAGGGATGGAACGGAGTGTAAGGGATGGAATGGAGTTTAAGGGATGGAATGGAGTGTAAGGAACGGAGTGTAAGGGATGGAACGGAGTGTAAGGGATGGAACGGAGGGTAAGGGATGGAATGGAGTGTAAGGGATGGAACGGAGTGTAATGGATGGAATGAAGTATAAGGGATGGAATGGAGTGTAATGGATGGAATGGAGTGGAATGGATGGAATGGAGTGGAATGGATGGAACGGAGTGTAAGGGATGGAATGGAGTGTAAGGGATGGAATTGAGAATAAGGGATGGAATGGAGTGTAAGGGATGGAATGGAGTTTAAGGGATGGAACGGAGTGTAAGGGATGGAATGGAGTGTAAGGGATGGAATTGAGAATAAGGGATGGAATGGAGTGTAAGGGATGGAATGGAGTGTAAGGGATGGAATGGAGAATAAGGGATGGAATGGAGAATAAGGGATGGAATGGAGTGTAAGGGATGGAATAGAGAGTAAAGGATGGAATGGAGTGTAAGGGATGGAACGGAGTGGAATGGATGGAATGGAGTGGAATGGATGGAACGGAGTGTAAGGGATGGAACTGAGTGTAACGAATGGAATGGAGTGTAAGGGATGGAATGGAGTGTAAGGGATGGAATGGAGTGTAAGATATGGAATGGAGTGAATGGAATAGTATCAAACACATGAAAAGCATGTTTATGATGCCATTCCATTTACTCAATAAAGATCCTATTAAATGACTATTCTAATTCCTAATTCTATAGAAACCACCATCTGAAAAAGTGGCACTATTGACTGACTCTAGTGTAGACATGAGGCCTGCTGTGGCATGCCATAAGATGTGTCCTCGCTCTCTACAACACGCCAGAGGTGTGTGTCGCACACACACACACACACACACACACACACACACACACACACACACACACACACACACACACACACACACACACACACACACGTCAGCCAATGCCAGCATATCAGGGCAGGAATGCTTATGGCTCCTGTTGACACGGACCCAGGACATCTTCTGCAGGGACTGGGGCTCTTAGTACATCAGCACATTCAGGACAGTCCACTGGTCAGGGATCCTTTCAAAATGGATACCAGATGTCTCCAGGACAGGCTTGAAGTGGTCCACCAGGGTTTCCAGTTCAGTGTCACCAAAATCTAGAATAATTGTATACATTACAACAAGCATCATGCAGTTTTAATTCTCTTCTCTATAGAAATATGATGATGAACCTGAACCCAACCTGACTGTCCTGTAATACAAAACATAAAGTAACCTGCTGCTTCATCTCCTGACTCTGGCCAGTTGGTGAAGCTGACCAGCTTGGTGGAACACAGGACCCCTACACTGGTGTCCTGGAACCTGTCAGTCATACTCTCAACTAGCCTGTCAAGCATTTTGTCCTGTGATGTGACGAGGGTCAGGCTGTCACCTCTGGTCAGCGAAATTCCCTCATATCTGTTGGCCATTATGGCCTTCATCATGGGCCCTTCTCTGATGAGAAAAGGTACATTTTACCATCCTTTCAGAATTTTCCTTTACAACACACTCTCACTCACACTTTCTCTCCCTCCCTTATTGACGTAATCCTTTCTCTTAATTCTCTTAAAGTAAGTACTTCTTACTGCAGGCAGCTCAGTACTGCCTGTGTTGAGCACGAGGAGCTGTGGACTTCTGCTATGGTGATGGTGGACCTCTGCAGACAGGCAGACAGGTTGCTCAGGTGTGTTAGTGTGTCATGCAGGAAGCCCCAGAAGCGGATAACAACAGCCTCCCTCGTAGTACTGCAGTATTTCCTGGCCTTGGCCTGCTGGACACCTCAGACATTTTGGCCATCAGCAGATAGAATCTGAAATACATAAAGAACAAAGTCATACAACTAGACAATTAATTGCTGTCCAAAAACCACTATATTAGATATGACACATTTTATCAGTGCATAAAGCATTGAAACATGATGTTACCAATTGTAACTGTGTTTGTTGTTATTTACAGGACATTACATATTGATGATGACTTTGGAGTACTTAACATAGCAATCTAGAGCCCCTACCTGTTCCAGGTGCTAGACACGCCCCTGGTAACCTCGCAGGAAGTGGTCCAGTGCACGCAATAGGTGTCCTACCCATCGGGTCCCGCCAATTCTGGTGGGTACCAGTGGTGTGTGCCCAAGAGCCTGGAAGCTGTTACCAGGTTTGCCCTGTTCAGTGGACTGGTGTGGTAGAAGGTGTAGAGCCCACTGAGGAGGTCTTCTACTTTCTGAAACATCACGTTGGACTGGATGGCATCAGAAAAGGTCAGTTCAAGGCAGTGTGCCATACAGTGGATGCCCATGATGTAGGCCCTGTCCCCCTTCAGCCGGCTGACCACACCATTCTTGGCTCCAATCATCACAGCAGCTCCATCTGTTCCCAGAGCGACCAACTTGCTCCTCCACTCATCACACACTCCCTCCATGAGGGCACTGGTGGCGTTGCTTAAGTGAGCCGCGTCTGCCTTCTCCACTGATTTGATGCCAACAAACTTCGACTCGATCTTGCCCTTGTGACAGAATCTGACATAAACTAACTCCTTCTCTTTCATAGAACTGTCTGTGGAGCCATCTGACATGATGGAGAGAAATTTGCTGCTTTTCAGATTCTCTCTGATGTTGTTTCTCTCCACCTCTGCAATATGGTGCATAAACTCTTTGGCCTGCTTCTCATTTCTATATGTTGAGCCCACAGCGATTACTTTTTTTTCATCCAATCTGCAAAAATCAAACATCAAATTAATTAAATAATAATTAAATATACAATCATGTTATCCAATATAGCTGGCAGTTGATTGTGCTAAATTCGCCTTCTACCCTTTGTTTACTTAAGGATCAACACTAAGACAGGTAAAGTCAATTGTGTCACAATGGTTTAAATGTAAACAGCATCTGGAGACAAACATTAAAGTAGAATGTTACAGAGCCATAGGAAAGCATAGAGATCCATGTCAGCATCAGTAGGCCTATAATGTTATGGTATTTATACACTATTTTGAGGTGAACGGATACTTATCAAGAGCTGAGAAATAACCTACAATACTGGACCACGTCTGCTAAATAGACTTCAATAAAATAGCTACAAAAGTACTAGTCTAGCTACAAGAGTAACAACATTTTCACTTACTCACACAAGTCAGAAAGTGATCTCGCTTTCTTGCCAGTGGGATGTACAGTCCTAAACAGTATGTTCATCTTCGTGCTGGTCTGCTCTGACATTGCCATTACCGCTGTCACAGAGGGTGTCAAGAGGAGAGGCTCTGATTGACCCGGGACACAGACTCGCAGGCAATGTCACACTTGCTGTGTTCATGGTCACGAATGTTCTCCAGCTTCATTGTATTATTTCTGATGACAAATGAGTTGTTTCTGTTTTTATCTTTAGCATTCTGGCGACACCCAGAACAACTCATCACCACAGCCTCAGCCTCATACTGTAGCCAGCCTCTTGAAACTCCTTTATCTCCAAACCTCCATTTCTCACAAAACGTTCTTTTTTTATGTGATTCGTCCTCCTTTTTGTAGGTGGGTTTTCGTTTCAAAGGTTGGCTTACTCCAGGTAAATGTTGCCACATAACAGCTATTTAATGAACGGTAACTAGCTGCAGACCTGTGGCAAGTTAGCAATGTCAAGTAGCTGATGTCCCGTATGGTAAACAGTGCCGTGAAACTAGGAGCACTAGAGACGGTCTGTGGCTGGCAAACATGAGTCATTTCCTCAGAGCCATCATGCCAGATATTTTATTACAAACATTTACTCGCCAGTGTGGCGGATAGCCTTCTGAGATTTACTCGCCAAACGGAAAATCTACCTGCATTTGGCGGGTGTTCATTTCGGACCACACACACACACACACACACACACACACACACACACACACACACACACACACACACACACACACACACACACACACACACACACACACACACACACACACATCATCAGAAAAGTAATCTGTGTGTCTGGGTCTAAACATGTGTGTTGCAGCTAGGTACAGTACATCCTGTATCTCCAAGGGGACACCATGTCTCTCTGTGATTAGGAAGTCAGTGGTGTAATCCATTACATGGGTTGTAATGTTTGTCATCAGTGATGATAGCCATAGCCCTGCCCTAAAGCTAATGGCCAAATCTGCTTTTTGCATCTGACATTAAGATCTTTAGGTTTTCAAAAGGCGTCACTACAGTCCCTGGTTTGATTCCAAGCTGTATCACATTCGGCCGTGATTTGGAATCCCATAGGGCGACACACTATTGGCCCAGCGTTGTCTGGGTTTGGCCAGGGTAGGCCGAACCCGTAAATAAATTGTAAATAAGAATTTGTTCTTAACTGACTTGCCTGGTTAAACAAATAACAATAAAAGAGCAATTTAAGTGTAATTGCTAAGGAGTAGACAAGGGCCAATGAAGACCTGGCCAACTTGTAGTAAGGAAGTCTGTTTGCTCAAATAGAGAATGGCTGAGTCAAACAACATTGTGGCGTCCATGGATGGTAGCACATAGAAAGGTAAGCACACAACCTTTTCTCTCACACACACACAAACAGTCATGTTGGGAGGGCCATAATTCCCCATGTGAAGCGGTCCCTCCAGAGTGCTTATTTATATCCCTTGTCACTTCAGACCAGGGTCGTAAATCCTGCCATGCTTACCAAGCACAAATTTCCTCTTCATTAGGGATCCACACCCTGTGGAAGCACCAGTCAGAGCCCTGAAATAAATCAGGGATCCACACCCTGTGGAAGCACCAGTCAGAGCCCTGAAATAAATCAGGGATCCAAACCCTGTGGAAGCACCAGTCAGAGCCCTGAAATAAATCAGGGATCCAAACCCTGTGGAAGCACCAGTCAGAGCCCTGAAATAAATCAGGGATCCAAACCCTGTGGAAGCACCAGTCAGAGCCCTGAAATAAATCAGGGATCCAAACCCTGTGGAAGCACCAGTCAGAGCCCTGAAATAAATCAGGGATCCAAACCCTGTGGAAGCACCAGTCAGAGCCCTGAAATAAATCAGGGATCCAAACCCTGTGGAAGCACCAGTCGGAGCCCGGAAATACAGCCAAGTGACTAGAACAGGTTGTAACCTACTGGGAGCAATGCAGCAGACACAACATGTAAACACACACACGCACACACACACACACACACAAGATGGATCCTATTACTAACTTAAACGGATTCTTACTGTGGAATTCTAACTCATTATAACCTGCATATTAAATACATATCTTTGTTATTACTATGGAATAACATCACCTCAATATCATTGATAGTAGTGATTAAGTATTAGCTTATTCACTGTGTCTATCCTGCGTGATCCAGGGGGTGGAATAATGAACAACATCATTTATGGTAAAGTATAACACAGTATATGCTTTTTCTCATTCCACACACTGTCGCACGTCAGTAACTGACAGTGGTGCAACGTCCTCTTTCTTCCCCACACCCCATAAATGTTCCTCTCTCTCTGTCTGTCTGTGTGTGTTTAACTGTACTTGTGGGGACCACGACAATAGTAAACAAACAAATAATTGACCAACTGGGAACATTTTGTTAGTCCCCTCAAGGTCAAATGCTATTTCTAGGGGGTTTGTGTGTCCACAGAGCTAATAGGATGTATCACTGTACTTGACCATGAGAGAGAAAGGATGACTGCATTCAGTCAGACCCAGTTGTTAGTCTTAGCTGGCAGACAGACAGACAGACAGACAGACAGACAGACAGACAGACAGACAGACAGACAGACAGACAGACAGACAGACAGACAGACAGACAGACAGAAAGGTCTCTGGATCCTGGCAACAGTAAATACCTCCCAGTCTCACCTCCCAGTCTCACCTCCCAGTCTGAGCTCTGTGGCTCTGCATCAGCTTTATCTGGCACACTCCCTCTGAAATTCAGACCCCCCCCTCCCCCACACACACACACACACACACACACACACACACACACACACACATGTATGAACACATACACACAGACACACACACAAATGTGTGAACGCATACACACACACCCACACATAGTCTATACATATACACACATACATTCTGTACACATTACAAACATGCAAGTGTGCAAAGATACACACACACACACAGAAAAACACACACACACACACACACACAGAAACACACACACACACACACACACACACAAACACACAGGAAAAGGTGTGAGCAGGAATCACACAAATATAATAATGCAATTCCTTCCACACGACTTACTTGATGTGCCATCAGAGAGGTGAGAAAGCAGCTTGTCAGCACAGGCCGGGGGAGCAGCCTGGGGCTAGAGTTGGAGCTGCTCGGGCTTCCTGACGCTGTCTGGATACAGTGTGACAGGTGAGGCCCTGAGGCTAACAGCAGCACCGGGTACGTGTTTCCACAGAGGCCTAAGGGTAATGCGAATTCAAATTGACTTGGGTGAGCGTTAGATCAGCTCAGTGCTCATAATGTACTGCTGGAAGCACAGTTTAGTCCATCGACATGGAATGTTTGTTGCATTGCTATTAACAGTGGTTAGCTATTAGCTTGTGGCAAACCAGCTGGCTTTTTTTTTTTTTTTTACTTGAGTAGCATGAGTACTCAGTCTAAGGGAACACAGGCCTAATAAAGACCATTAGAAAAGGCGATTAACAAAGAGGAAAGTCTGTAATTAGCACTCATAAAGATAGGATATTTTTTCCAAACAGTTACTGTTTAGTAGCTTAGTTGCTAGTGGATCTGAATCTGAGAAATGTCCTATAGCTTTGTGTATGGGATGGCAGGGCTGGTTTCCACGGTTGGTTGGTTGTCACAGTGCTGTGTTAAAATCCGTGCGTTGCTGTGAATTGATGACAAACTTTCAGACGAGGACAAACATGGACCTGTTGATGTTCATGCTACAGTTGAAGTGGGAAGTTTACATACACTTAGGTTGGAGTCATTAAAATTTGTTTTTCAACCACTCCACAAATTTCTTGTTAACAAACTATAGTTTTGGCAAGTCGGTTAAGACATCTTCTTTGTGCATGACAAGTAATAATTCCAACAATTGTTTACAGACAGATTTTTTCACTTATAATTCACTGTATAACAATTCCAGTGGGTCAGAAGTTTACATACACTAAGTTGACTGTGCCTTTAAACAGTTTGAAAAATTCCAGAAAATGATGTCATGGCTTTAGAAGCCTCTGATAGGCTAATTGACATCTTTGAGTCAATTGGAGGTGTATCTGTGAATGGGTTTCAAGGCATACCTTCAAACTCAGTGCCTCTTTGCTTGACATCATGGGAAAATCAAAAGAAATCAACCAAGACCTCAGAAAACAATTGTAGACCTCCACAAGTCTGGTTTATCCTTGGGAGCAATTTCCAAATGCCTGATGGTACCACGTTTGTCGATACAAACAATAGTACGCAAGTATAAACACCATGGGACCACGCAGCGTCATACCACTCAGGAAGGAGACGCGTTCTGTCTCCTAGAGATTAACGTACTTTGGTGTGAATAGTGCAAATCAATCCCAGAACAACAGCAAAGGACCTTGTGAAGATGCTGGAGGAAACGGGTACAAAAGTATCTATATCCACAGTAAAACGAGTCCTATATTGACATAACCTGAAAGGCCGCTCAGCAAGGAAGAAGCCACTGCTCCAAAACCGCCATATAAAAAGCCAGACTACGGTTTGCAACTGCACATGGGGACAAAGATCGTACTTTCTGGAGAAATATTCTCTGGTCTGATGAAACAAAAATAGAACTGTTTGGCCATAATGACCATCGTTATGTTTGGAGGAAAAAGGGGGAGGCTTGCAAGCCGAAGAACACCATCCCAACCGTGAAGCACGGGGGTGGCAGCATCGTGTTGTGGTGGTGCTTTGCTGCAGGAGGGACTGGTGCACTTCACAAAATAGATGGCATCATAAAGAAGGAAAATTATGTGGATATATTGAAGCAACATCTCAAGAAATCAGTCAGGAAGTTAAAGCTTGGTCGCAAATGGGTCTTCCAAATGGACAATGACCCAAGCATACTTCCAAAGTTGTGGCAAAATGGCTTAAGAACAACAAAGTCAAGGTATTGGAGTGGCCATCTCAAAGCCCTGACCTCAATCCTATAGAGAATTTGTGGGCAGAACTGAAAAAGCATGTGCTGGCAAGGAGGCCTACAAACCTGACTTAGTTACACCAGCTCTGTCAGGAGGAATGGGCCAAAATTCACCCAACTTATTGTGGAAGGCTACATGAAATGTTTGACCCAAGTTAAACAATTTAAAGGCAATGCTACCAAATACTAATTGAGTGTATGTAAACTTCTGACCCACTGGGAATGTGATGAAATTAAATCTGAAATAAATCATTCTCTCTACTATTATTCTAACATTTCATATTCTTAAAATAAAGTGGTGATCGTGACTGACCTAAGACAGGGGATTTTTACTAGGATTAAATGTCAGGAATTGTGAAAAACTGAGTTTAAATGTATTTGGCTAAGGTGTATGTAAACTTCCGACTTCAACAGTATATGTTCTAAATCTTTGATGTTTTGGGGTTTCCATGAACTAAGCCGGTTGTTGTATAGAGTGAAGAAAGAGGCATGTACTGTAGGCTATACGATACACTTTATTAATGGATTCAGCTCGCTTCAAGACTTTTCAACAAAGAAGTTGTATGTATGTACAGTATGTGTCATTGCTATTATACATACAGTAAACAAACCATGAATAAACTGAGGCAAATTGAATAATATTACGAAGTATTGTTACATTTCATATTCTAATAAAAATCTTTTATATATTTCATGTAAGCTTATAAGATAAGTACTGTTATAATGATGTAAGAAAATGGCCAAAACACCAAGTAGGAAAACAGAGGCAAAGTGCTGCATAGCCTCTTGAAAAGTCAAACCAAGATTTCAGAAGTTAGTCAGTGTTAATCTTCCAAATGTCAGAATCAATATCTTACATCTTCTCTGTGAAACATTTTCTTCAGGCTACTCCTTGAATTCCACTCCATTTTCTTGGCAAACTTGTAGACGCATCCAAAGAGATCAGGGAACATTGTCATCATGTCAACAGAATCCGCATCCTCAGGGCTTCAGAGAGAGAGAGACAAAATATTCAACCACCTTCAATGGTAAGAGAGTAAATAAAGTGAATGTACATGTTTTTAGACAGAACTATGAATATGTCTTACTAGTGCTCATGAAGGTTGCGTATGAAGCGCAACAAACCCAATGTGTTGTCAGGGTAGGCCTTCTTTTTACCATCCAACTTGTCCATCAACTCAGGCGGCATCTGTGTACACAAATAAATAACAGTAAGTGTGACTACTACTAGACTAGACACTACACTAGGATGAATGTACAGGTAAATAAAATGGATAAAATGGCGTCTTGCTCACCTTGGACTTCCAGTTTGTGAAGGACCTCCCTTCAGCACACTGGTCCAAAGCATGAAGGAGTCTTCGGTCTGCTTTGCGACAGTTCTCTGCTTCCTTCTCATTACCAATTTTTCGTAAGTACTCCACTCTCCTGAAAAACAACAGTGTACCTTTAAATGCATTCAACTGGGTCAGTGTCAAACAGCGATCACATTTCCACTGGGATAAATCGTTGTTAGAATTGAGCATTGCTACCCATTCGACAATGTCAAGCTTTGTTCTCATTGCTCTGGGACCAAACCAACGTTTATGAACTTCAATGGTTAAAACCTGAACCCATTAAAAAAGGGAAATGTCCACTGGAAAAAGTAAATCACTAATCTTAACTAACCTTCTGATTGACAAGTGTTAGCACTGCTCCTCACCTCTCTTCTGCCCAGAAGTATGGGTGGGCCAGTGTGTCCTCCACTGTAGGTCTCTTCTCTGGCTCTTCATTGATCATCCACTCAATGAGGTCCCTGGTCACCTCATCATCAACATGTTCCAGTGTGTACTTCCCTTGAAAAATGTTCATTTCACAGTGGATGCCTTTGCCAAATGGATGATGTCCACCAGAGATGATGTAATACATTAACATCCCAGCCACCTGAAAAGTATATAATAATAATTTATAATGTATTACATTTCTATAGCGCTTTTGATAACAATCTCAAAGCGCTTCAATAGCAAAAAACAAACAACCAATACATCATCATGAGTAGCCTAGCTATAGTTAGCTAGATCAACCAATACATCATGAGTAGCCTAGCTATAGTTAGCTAGGTCAACCAATAGAGGCCGAGTCTTTGAGGACATGCATCCTCCAAAGATAGAGAGGGACAGTTCATGGCTTGATCAGAAGGTGGTGGTCAGAGAGATGGTTGAGGAAGTGTCTGGTGACGATCTTGTAGAGGGCTACTCTGGGAACCAGCAGGTTTCATGTCCCCACTGGACTTCTCCTCCTTCACAATATAGTATAGTATACATTTTAACCAAGTATGCTGACTTATTTAAAATTGAAAACTAACCTGAATATCTGTGCTCCTCTTATATCCGATCCCACTGTCTTCATCTAAAGTTTCTTTGGCCTTCCAACATTTTGTTCCTGCACTGATTGTGTGTAGAGTTGTTTGTTCCATGTTCAATTGTCGACTTATACCGAAATCGGCTAATCTCGCTCTGCCTGTAACATCTGAAGAGAAGATCATATAAAATGTACCATTGAAACATAGGTTAATAAACAACACATCAAATTAATATTTCTTTAGCCCAGATTTCTGTTGACTCACTACATGGTCTGGTCTTACCTATTAAAACATTCTGGGGTTTGATATCCCGGTGCAGAATTTTTGTGTTTAGACTATGGAGAACGCTTAGACTGCAGAGCACCTCGTGCACTATTTTCTTCAGGACAGGGGTTTTGTCCTCTGGTAGGTGGTCTTTGATGTATTCATCAAGGGTGTATTCACAGAGCTGAAGAACAAGGTAACCAAAGTGCTCGTCCTCTGCAAAGTCCACATATCTCACAATGCAGGGACTATCCAGCTGAGGTAGTCGTAAAAAACCCTCTTCTCTCTTCAGATCTTGATAGTTTGACTTGAGCATTCTCTTCACGGCTACCTCAGTACCATCATCCTTCAAGCCCAGAAAGACTTCAGTTCCATCACTTCCTTTGGCTATTTGGAAATCTGGATGGACCACAAGATTGAGATTTCCCAATCTGTAAACCTTTCCTGCATCTATGTTGCTGAGTACCTCCAACTGAGGCCTCCACCGCTCACTAACTTTGTGCCATTTCCGGGGTTTCAATTCATTAGTGGTGAAGGGAAATGGTTGAACACTGGAATTTTCACCATGTACACCGGATTCTTCAACTGGAATTGATGAAGTATCAAGATCTGGCTTCTCAGTCATGTCAGGTGTACTTTTCTCTACCGACAACTCTTCCTGAATTGTTTTCTTATTCTTCTTCTTCTTTTTCTTCTTCTTTTTTGATAGATTCATTCCCTGCAATTGTTCAGTTGCATCTGTTGGTGGGACTGGACTTTGTAGGGACATATTTAATTTCCTCAGCTTTTCTTTCAGGTCTTCATCCATCTGCATTTCGGCAGTAACAAGTATTTTCTCCGGCACAGAGGTTATCCCTTGTGATGTGATAATCGCAGGTACACAATCGAAGGTGTACAGATCTGCAAGCAGACCAAAAGTTAAAACACCTAAGTTTGAGGTCTGAGGATTGGAGATATATGCTTGATCAGTGAATGAGATGATCCTCTTGCATAACTCCTCAACAAAAGGGAGGGTCCAGCCATGTTTGTGATTTGGAGTTTTCTGAGTAATCACATACAGTAGTCTGACAACTGAAATGTTGCGATTTAGTCCTTGAGGGGTAATTTTGGATTCAAGTATGAGGTATTTCAGAAGAGTGGGTATTACTAACAGTGACAGTCTAAGAGATATTTCTTTCATAATGTTAAAAACAGCTGTCAAGCAATTCACTACCATATCTTGTAAATGTTTGGGAATTTTAGGCAAACGATTGGTCGCCTCTTCAAGGTAGAGATCAATTTTCTGAGATTCTCTCAGCCACTTTATGGATGCTTGAAGATACTGATCCGCATTTGTTCCAATGGCGTTAAAGGACACGTCATATAGTGTAAGATGATTCACAGGGTTCACCACCAGCATGTGTTTGCCATATTCATTGAAAACATCCTCCACTGATTTGAGTCCTATTGCACAAGAAAAATCATAAAAAATCTTCAATTTGACAAAATTCTCACTCTCTAAAGAGAATTTCTGAATCATGCTTGCTATCTTTTGGTCAGTAGCGGGATATGCTTTGAGATTTCTTTCAGCAAATGCTCCAGACATCATCAACTCTTTCACAATGTCTTCTCTGTCATTGTTTGCCGCCAGTTGGAGTGGAGTATAGATCTGGATTGGTGTCCCTTCTGGATCTGCTTTTGCTGTGATTAATCTACTCACTACACTGACAGGAGCTTTTGACATTGCGGCATAATGCAAAGGAGCCCAACCATTTGCTGATTGCATGTTGGGGTTAGCACCTTCTTCCAGAAGAAATGTACAAATATTGTCATTTGTAAATGCAACAGCAGCAATTAAAGGGGTAATATCATCATTCCACTCAGCACAAGGGTACAGTCCATTCAAGTTCTTGCCGCCTCTGATAAATTTCTTTAGTTTCTCCAACTTTCTGTCAATAATGCATTTTATAATTGAATCCGTTTTCCTTGGAAGCACAGGCACCGTTGGTAATTGGAACTGGAACTGGATTTGACCTGGGACGATATTCATTCTTCAAACATCTGCTTCTACAGGTACAGTAGATCTGTGGGATGACATCTCTATTATTACCTATGTTAAAAGGTTAAGTCAGGTACAGTAGATCTGTGGGATGACATCTCTATTATTACCTATGTTAAAAGGTTAAGTCAGGTACAGTAGATCTGTGGGATGACATCTCTATTATTACCTATGTTAAAAGGTTAAGTCAGGTACAGTAGATCTGTGGGATGACATCTCTATTATTACCTATGTTAAAAGGTTAAGTCAGGTACAGTCATATAAGCCTTGCTTAACCCTATTCTTGTTCATAACAATTGCAAAGACATTGGCAACGTTGTATTGTAGTCAACTTTGTTCTGAAGTTATCGGCGGCCATAGAGACAGATAAACATCTTGATTCTATGTTTAGTGGAGAACTTCTGCTTATAAAGTGATGCCGAAGGGCAAAAAAGCATCTAACGACCCAGGTAGCTGTTCTACTAGTGGTCTGAGAAAGTCGGTAAATAAGTGTTGGGAAACAGGTCTGAGATTTTACGATGTGACTACAAAGGTTCTAGCGATGAACTTAGCAAGATGCTTTTGGGAAACCAGGCCCTGGACAATAAATGAACACAATTTCAAGCGCAAATTACATTTTCGAAAGACACCTTTTGCATGTGGAAATGTTATATCATTTTGTATAATCACCTTCAGGGTGAATAAACCATTAAAATTAAAAACAAAAAAATATGTTTTAAGTGAGAAGTAGGCATTGGTCCGAAGTCGAAACAGAAAATAAATTCACATGAGCATCACAATGCCTACTTCACCCATGCTCGACCAAGGTTTTCCAGCACACTGCTTTGACCTACTACAGTAGAAATGTTGGTCAATTGTACTTCAAACAATGTGTATGCAGGTTGCTTAGGATTCAAACCTTCTCAAACAGCCTAATTCATACTCTTCAGAGGAATATTGGATTTTACCGTGTCCTGCTATTAAAATAATGTACAGTGCATTCGGAAAGTATTCAGATCCCTTGACTTTTTCCACATTTTATTACGTTACAGCCTTATTCTAAAATGGATTAAATCGTTTTTCCCCCATCAATCTACACACAATAACCCATAATGACAAAGTAAAAACAGTTTAGACATTTTTGCAAATTTGTTAAAAAAACAACAACTTTAATATCACATTTACATAGGTATTCAGACCCTTTACTCAGTCCTTTGTCGAAGCACCTTTGGCAGCGATTACAGCCTTGCGTCTTCTTGGGTATGATGCTACAAGCTTGGCACACTTGTATTTGGGGAGTTTCTCCCATTCTTCTCTTCTCTGCAGATCCTCTCAAGCTCTGTCAGGTTGGATGGGGAGCATTGAGGCTTAACTATTTTCAGGTCTCTCCAGAGATGTTCGATCGGGTTCTAGTCCGGGCTCTGGCTGGGCCACTCAAGGACATTCAGAGACTTGTCCCAAAGTCACTCCTGTGTGGTCTTAGCTGTGTGCTTAGGGTCGTTGTCTTGTTGGAAGGTGAACCTTTGCCCCAGTCTGAGGTCCTGAGCGCTCTGGAACAGGTTTTCATCAAGGATCTCTCTGTACTTTGCTCCGTTTATCTGTCCATCAATCCTGACTAGTCTCCCAGTCCCTGCCACTGAAAAACATTCCCACAGCATGATGCTGCCACCACAATGCTTCACCGGATAGATGGTGCCAGGTTTCGTCCAGATGTGATGCTTGGCATTCAGGCCAAAGAATCTTGGTTTCATCAGACCAGAGAATCTTGTTTCTCTTGGTCTGGGAGTCCTTTAGGTGCCTTTTGGCAAACTCCAAGCAGGCTGTCATTTGCCTTTTACTGAGGAGTGGCTTCCGTCTGGCCACTCTACCATAAAGGCCTGATTGGTGGAGTGCTGCAGAGATGGTTGTCCTTCTGGAAGGTTCTCCCATCTCTACAGAGGAACTCTGGAGCTCTGTCAGAGTGACCATCGGGTTCTTGGTCACCTTCCTGACCAAGGTCCTTCTCCCCCGATTGCTCAGTTAGGCTGGGCGTTCAGCTCGAGGAAGAGTCTTGGTGATTCCAAACTGCTTCCATTTAAGAATGATGAAGGCCACTGTATTCTTGGGGACCTTCAATGCTGCAGACATTTTTTGGTACCTTTCCCCAGATCTGTGCCTCGACAGAATCCTGTCTCGGAGCTCTACGGAATATTTCTTTGACCTAATGACTTGGTTTTTGCTCTGACATGCACTGTCAACTGTGGGAACTGTGTGCCTTTCCAAATCATGTCCAATCAATTGAATTTACCTCAGGTAAAACATGTCAAACATGTAAAGTGTGGTGTACCACAGGGCAGCTCTCTAGGCCCTCGACTCTTTTCTATTTTTACCAATGACCTGCCACTGGCATTAATCAAAGCACATGTGCCCGTATATGCTGAGGATTCAACCATATATGCATCAGCAACTACAGCTAATGAAGTCACTGAAACCCTTAACAAAGAGTTGCAGTCTGTTTTGGAATGGGTAGCCAGTAATAAACGGGTCCTGAACATCTCTAAAACTAAGAGCATTGTATTAGACCTCAGCTGAATCTGGTAATGAATGGTGTGGCTGTTGAACAAGTTGAGGAGACTAAATTACTTGGTGTTACCTTAGATTGTAAACTGTCATGGTCAAAACATATAGATTCAATGGTTGCAAAGATGGAGAGAGGTCTAGCCGTAATAAAGAGATGCTCTGCTTTGTTGACACCACACTCCACACAGCAAGTTCTGCAGGCTCTAGTTTTGTCTAATCTTGATTATTGTCCAGTCATGTGGTCCAGTGATGCAAGGAAAGACCTAGTTAAGCTGCAGCTGGCCCAGTACAGAACGCCACATTTTGCTCTTAATTGTAATCAGAGGGCTGATATCAATACTATGCATGCCAGTCTCTCTTGGCTAAGAGTTGAGGAGAGACTGACTGCATCACTTCTTTTTATAAGAAACATTAATGTGTTGAAAATCCCAAATTGTTTGCATAGTCAACTTACACACAGCTCTGACACACACACTTATCCCACCAGACATGCCACCAGGGGTCTTTTCATAGTCCCCAAATCCAGAACAAATTCAAGAAAATGTACAGTATTATATAGAGCCCTTATTGCATGGAACTTCCTACCATCTCATATAAACAGCAAACCTGGTTTAAAAAAAACAGATAAAGCAACACCTCGCGGCACAACACCTCTCCCCTATTTGACCTAGATAGTTTGTGTGTATGTATTGATATGTAGGCTACGTGTGCCTTTTTAAAAATTTATGTAGTTCTGTCCTTGAGCTGTTCTTGTCTAATGATGTTCTGTATTATGTCATTCTGTATTATGTTTAATTTTTGTGTGGATCCCAGGGAGAGTAGCTGCTGCTTTTGCAACAGCTAATGTGGATCCGAATAAAATACCAAACACCAAAATCAAGTTGTAGAAACATATCAAGGATGATCAATGGAAACAGGATGTAGCTGAGCTCAGTTTTGAGTCTCATGGCAAAGGATCTGAATACTTATTTAAATAAGGTTTTCCTTTTTTTGTTGTAATTGTGCCCAAAAAAATTAACCCTGTTTTCGCTTTGTCATTGTGGGATTTTGTGTGTAGATTGATGAGGGCAAAAAATTATTTCATACATTTTAAAATAAGGCTCAGTCTGTATCGTAACAAAATGTGGAAAAAGTCAACACCTGCTCTTTCCATGACAGACTGACCAGGTGAATCCAGGTAAAAGCTTAATGACTATACCGAAATCGGCTAATCTTGCTCTTTTGAGAGTGTAATCGAACCCACAAATGCTGATGCTCCAGATACTCAACTAGTCTAAAGAAGGCCAGTTATATTGCTTCTTTAATCAGAACAACAGTTTTCAGCTGTGCTAACATAATTGCAAAAGGGTTTTCTAATGATCAATTAGCCTTTTAAAATTATAAACTTGGATTAGCTAACACAACGTGCCATTGGAACCCAGGAGTGATGGTTGCTAATGGGCCTCTGTATGCCTGTGTAGATTTTCCATAAAAAAATCTGCCCTTTCCAGCTACTATAGTCATTTACAACATTAACAATGTCTACACTGTATTTCTGTATATAACATCAATTCGATATTATTTTAATGGACAAAAAAAAATGGCTTTTCTTTCAAAAACAAGGACATTTCTAAGTGACCCCAAACGTTTGAACGTTAGTGTATCTATAATTATATAATTATAACTAAGCTATTAATATGTGTCCCACTGCCATAATATGGCAGTGGGAAACATTTTATTGAATTGCTTACTTAATGTATTGTTGATCAGGTGTGAAGTAGCAACAAGAATGGAAATCAATTATGTCTGGAAAGAAATAAGCAGAAATTAAAATAAATGCATATTTTGTTGTTGGAAGATTAACATAGCTATGTAATGTGTGTTAGAACTACTTTAAAGGACCACCTTCCAATGTCTACGTGGTGTGATTTGACACTCCTTGTCAGTGCTGCTGAAGCAGGCCACTCCTTATGACCTTCTGTAACGTGTTACGTTTTTCTTGTTCCCCATTTTCCCCTGTTAGTGTGTTTGTGTCTTGGGCATTACAGGTGTACAGAGTTGCGCTAACGATGGTGGGCGTGGCTGTAGCTGATTACAGAGAGGATATCTGTTTGCCGTGTGAGAAGAGAGAGAGAGAGAGGACACTTGTTTTGGTTGATTATTTGAATTTATCTTTGTTTGTGTTTCAGCCTGTCCTCTTGAGGTACTCCACCCTACCTAGGTTCTGGAGAAGGGAAAAGGTAGATCTGCCCATGGGTGTACATTCCCACGTAGATAACCCATTGTTTTATACACTAGGTTAGCCAGGCGGGTGTCACCCTTGTGTTTTCTTGGAACCAGGTAGGACAGTGGGTTAGGGTTTAGAGTGTGTTAGGAAGGTTTAGGTGTGTAGAAGAGGAGGGACCTTTTGTTTATTTTCATTACTTGGACCCCGATCCCAAACATTCCCTTCTCTTACCTTCCCTGGTTGTGGTTGTTAGTTTTTGTTTTCTTACTGATTCTTTATGGGTGTTTTATATTGTTTATTTAATTACTTTACTAAACCTCCCCTGAGGGCTAAAATTGAGTTCTGGTTGTGGTCTGATTTATTTTTCGCTCATTACACCCCACATTTCTTCCCCTTTCATCCGTGTTACCTGGTGTGTTTAGGCCCAGGCATTTACGTCTCCTCCTCAGACGAGCTACACCCGAGGGGAGAACGTAATACCTTCGCTCCTCTATAAAAACAAATACCAGGGCTACTTTAAAGATAAAAACACATTACATGCAGCTAAATGTGGGTTCATTTACACTGAAAAACATTTAGGCCTACATCTGCTATAACAAAATAAATTGTGGACATCAGTATAAGTCATTTGAAATTATTGATAAATTTAGCCAATAAATATTCAGTAGGTGAAATTATGAAACCCTGCCCTTAAATAAATGTAAGACACTTTTCTACATAATATCAGCAGAGGCATTTGACATATAGCAACATATTATACGCAATATCCTAAAAGCATAATAGATAATAGATGTCCTCTATGTTGCAATATCATTTGGTTACGATGAAAGCATCATTTATGGAAGTTACGCTCTCTATATTACGACTTTGATCAGCAATGTTTACAATCCAATAAAGTGCTAGATGACAGGATAATCTAACAAGACGGGAAATGATATCCTATTAAGCTTTAGCAAAAGTAAATGATAGTTAAATGTTACTTCCATTTGGTTATTGTGATAAGACCAACCACACCTGCTAGTCAGGTGACTGTTTCAGGAATTGAAACTCTGATGTCTAACGGAAACTTTGATAGTCGAAGATGTGAAAAGTATGATCTTATGTTAGCGTTAGAAATGTAAACGATAAGGTTACTTACATTTGTCATCGTGATATCGGCACCAACTTGCATGAGGAAGTGTCCACAGACTATAGAAAAACTCAACCACACCTCTTCATCATTTGACTGTGTTTCAGGAAATGAAACTGAAACGGATGGCCTACCCTGCCTGGTTCCTTCTTTATCACAAATCTTTCACCTACTATGTTTTGAGACTTCACTAAATACACTTGATCAGTTCTGTAAATATGTATCTCCTAATATGAAGTGTGTGTCCACATTTTTTTTAATTTTCAGAAAGGTTGCGTTCTATGCTAGGAATAAAGTCTCTATTTGCATTTGTCATTAAAAAAAACAACACTTTGGCCCCAGTAAAATGTGCAGATGTAGCAAAATAGGTAGGTAGTCATCGAGAACCTTCACCTTGAACAATACTCTATAGAGGTAAACGTGTGTAACTGTAGTTATTAGAAAGGATCAACCTCTCTCACATACCCAGAACTACTTTAAAAGCACTACCTTCCAATGTCTACGTGGTGTGGTTTGGCACTCCTTGTCAGTGCTGCTGAAGCAGGCCACTATATATATATATATATATATATATATATATATATAGCCATTAGAATATATAGCAGTAGGAAGGGGAGTTTATATACAGCAGTAGGAAGGGGAGTTTATAGCCATTAGAATATACAGCAGTAGGAAGGGGAGTTTATATACAGCAGTAGGAAGGGGAGTTTATAGCCATTAGAATATACAGCAGTAGGAAGGGGAGTTTATAGCCATTAGAATATATAGCAGTAGGAAGGGGAGTTTATAGCCATTAGAATATACAGCAGTAGGAAGGGGAGTTTATAGCCATTAGAATATACAGCAGTAGGAAGGGGAGTTTATAGTCATTAGAATATACAGCAGTAGGAAGGGGAGTTTATATACAGCAGTAGGAAGGGGAGTTTATAGCCATTAGAATATACAGCAGTAGGAAGGGGAGTTTATAGCCATTAGAATATACAGCAGTAGGAAGGGGAGTTTATAGCCATTAGAATATACAGCAGTAGGAAGGGGAGTTTATAGCCATTAGAATATACAGCAGTAGGAAGGGGAGTTTATAGCCATTAGAATATACAGCAGTAGGAAGGGGAGTTTATAGCCATTAGAATATACAGCAGTAGGAAGGGGAGTTTATAGCCATTAGAATATACAGCAGTAGGAAGGGGAGTTTATAACCATTAGTATATACAGCAGTAGGAAGGGGAGTTTATATACAGCAGTAGGAAGGGGAGTTTATAGCCATTAGAATATACAGCAGTAGGAAGAGGAGTTTATAACCATTAGTATATACAGCAGTAGGAAGGGGAGTTTATATACAGCAGTAGGAAGGGGAGTTTATAGCCGTTATAATATATAGCAGTAGGAAGGGGAGTTTATAGCCATTAGAATATACAGCAGTAGGAAGGGGAGTTTATAGCCATTAGAATATACAGCAGTAGGAAGGGGAGTTTATATACAGCAGTAGGAAGGGGAGTTTATAGTCATTAGAATATATAGCAGTAGGAAGGGGAGTTTATAGCCATTAGAATATACAGCAGTAGGAAGGGGAGTTTATAGCCATTAGAATATACAGCAGTAGGAAGGGGAGTTTATAGCCATTAGAATATACAGCAGTAGGAAGGGGAGTTTATAGCCATTAGAATATACAGCAGTAGGAAGGGGAGTTTATATACAGCAGTAGGAAGGGGAGTTTATATACAGCAGTAGGAAGGGGAGTTTATATACAGCAGTAGGAAGGGGAGTTTATAGCCATTAGAATATACAGCAGTAGGAAGGGGAGTTTATAGCCATTAGAATATACAGCAGTAGGAAGGGGAGTTTATAGCCATTAGAATATACAACAGTAGGAAGGGGAGTTTATATACAGCAGTAGGAAGGGGAGTTTATAGCCATTAGAATATACAGCAGTAGGAAGGGGAGTTTATAGCCATTAGAATATACAGCAGTAGGAAGGGGAGTTTATAGCCATTAGAATATATAGCAGTAGGAAGGGGAGTTTATAGCCATTAGAATATACAGCAGTAGGAAGGGGAGTTTATAGCCATTAGAATATACAGCAGTAGGAAGGGGAGTTTATAGCCATTAGAATATACAGCAGTAGCAAGGGGAGTTTATATACAGCAGTAGGAAGGGGAGTTTATAGCCATTAGAATATACAGCAGTAGGAAGGGGAGTTTATAGCCATTAGAATATATAGCAGTAGGAAGGGGAGTTTATAGCCATTAGAATATACAGCAGTAGGAAGGGGAGTTTATATACAGCAGTAGGAAGGGGAGTTTATAGCCATTAGAATATATAGCAGTAGGAAGGGGAGTTTATAGCCATTAGAATATACAGCAGTAGGAAGGGGAGTTTATAGCCATTAGAATATATAGCAGTAGGAAGGGGAGTTTATATACAGCAGTAGGAAGGGGAGTTTATAGCCATTAGAATATATAGCAGTAGGAAGGGGAGTTTATAGCCATTAGAATATACAACAGTAGGAAGGGGAGATTATAGCCATTAGAATATACAGCAGTAGGAAGGGGAGTTTATAGCCATTAGAATATACATATACCGGTAACAGAACTGCGTTAAGGGAATTTCATCATGGGGTCTCTGATCTGTACTATACAGAAATGCAGAATTATTAATATCATTCTCTTCATGGTAATGTCTCCTGAATAGGTACACAAAGGTAGAAATATGCAAACAATTTGGGGGTATTTTTCTACACATGATCTATTATTTTAATAAGCTCTGACCCCAAACAAGACCAAATTTGATTGGTCGGATCCGACCAAATTTGAACCAATCATAGAAGTCTATGTTTCACAAGTTTGGACATCAATGTACAGCACAGCAAAGCTCAGTAGAGTACATTAGAGTACAGTAGAGTACGGTAGAGTACAGAACACTAGAGAACACTACAGTACAGAACAGAACAGTAGAGCTCAGTACAGTACATTAGAGTACAGAACCGGACACTACAGTACAGAACAGAACAGTAGAGTAGAATACAAAACAGCAGAGTACAGAACAGTAAAGTACAGTACAGTACATTAGAATAGAGTTCAGTACAGTAGATTATACAACGGGTGGGTCTAATCCTGAATGCGCATTCCAGCCAGTCTCAATTCCAGAAGTTACCATTGGCTAAATCTATGACGTTAAAATGCCTATTTACTCTGTTCCATCTGACTGTGCAATCCACTGTCTCATCAGACCAGGCAGGCTACTTATAAACTTGATCTCCACCATAAAAAGCATCTGTATCCAAAGAAATGTCACTAGAAAACAGCTTAAACCAATGCAGCCAGTGTTGTTATTCTGTCTACACTGTTTGACGTGACTGTAAGTTAACCGTACAGTCACGGCTAACTTACAAAGTGGTGGAGTACAGAGCTAAAACAACAAACAATGTGTCACTGTCCCAATACTTCCGGAGCTCACTGTATATGCCTTAATAATAATAAAACAAATAGAGTCTTAGCTTTCATTTGACACCCAATTTGACATGCTCCCATCAACGTCACGTTGGTGCTCATGGGTCCTTTTACATGGAAATGACTTCCAACCAACCAACCCCCCCAACTCAGCCGTTTGTTTGAATAGCTTTGACTCTTTCCACTAACCCAACTTCTCCCCACGAAGACATGTAAACAGAGGCACTTCCCCTTTCGTGGTGGCATAGCCAGTAATCATTGATCTGCGCTATCTGTATTGACAAAGGGTGTCCTTGACTTGGCCGTCCACTTCATGGTCACTGAACCTTTCCACAAAACCTCGACAGATGCATGGAAGCTCAGTGGAGAACAGTCCACATTCATTCTGTGAGGCTGTACGTGGGCAGAACAACAAACGGCAGGGTCAAATACACTTGGGCCAAATGACATCATATTCCAATATAGCACTACTTTTAGCCAGAGCCACATAGGGTAGTGCACTATTTAGGGAATAGGGTGCAATTGAAGACGCAGCCTTGGTTAGACAATTTCCAGGAATAATTGTTTAGCAGAACAGGTCAAACTTTGCCACAGTCAGAATGATATTTGCACTTTGCCATTACATTCATCTATAATTCTTTAGCATGGGCTCTGAATCGGAACCCTTTCCAGGCTTATCTCTACCATAACAACATAGAATAAAAATATTATTAGGCATTCGTAGGGACAAAATCCTCCACAGCTGGGATAGTTTGCCTCAACAAGTCAGCCAGTGTAGACATAACAGAGAGATAATGGTAAGAATTTTCTGCACAACATAAAAAGGGCTGGTAATGAAGAGAGGAATGTATTTCTTTGTCAAACAAGGAAGCGCCTGAAGCCACAGCGAGTCTGAATTCCTCAGTCTTTGTTCTTTTTTTCTTCCACCAACTTTATTGTTGTTGCTGCTCTAACCACCCACCCCACCCCACCCCCCCGCTCTGTGTGGCCAGAGTTGACAGAGTACACTTAGCACACGGCTACACACATAGCAACCCCCCCGCTCTGTGTGCTATGATAATATTGACACTGCAGCCTAACACTGCCACTATTGAGCTTGGCCATTCTAAATGATGTTTAACCAGCATTACAACAACAGTGAAATAATCCAGCCTCGGCTGGGCCTATAGGACTGGTTCCCTCAAGTTATGACCCAATTGGGGGGGGGGGGGGGGTTGTGTGTGTGTGTGTGTGCGCGTTATAGGGTTAAAGAAAGTGATGATGGCATCCTCTCACACTGTGTCACACTGAGCAGGTGTCAGGTTGGGACACTGCGGTCTCCAGTTTCTCTGTGTTAGCATTTCATGTGGTATACAATAGCAAAGTGGCTAACGTCCACCTTTCATGTTATTGCTACCTAATACACAGCAACTCGATAAGCTAATAAGTAATTTACTTTTCTCTCTCTTATCACCATTTTGGCTCTATTGTGTTTACTCCTGGGAGTTTTTATCGTGAAAAGCCTTACTGTAAGAGGAATAGCTGTGTGGCTGTAAAACATTAGCCTGAATTCGTGTTTGCTCAGATAAGTGTTTGCGATCAGCGATAGGCACAAGGTGGGGGCTGTTGTCCGTAGGTCTGTCATCACAGTGGACCAACAGGTTCATCAGTATCTGGTGTGGTACTAGGGAGTGCTGACGAATACAGCTGTTTCTCAGTATTGCGTGTGTGTGTGTGGGTGGGGGGGTCACTAATGCTTAGTAAGCTGTAAAATAATCTGTTTATTTGTCAATAGCCTGATTATGCCACGAAGCTATGCTGTGTGTGAGTGAGTGAGTGAGTGAGTGAGTGAGTGAGTGAGTGAGTGAGTGAGTGAGTGAGTGAGTGAGTGAGTGAGAGAATGAGACAGTGATAAGGACAAGACAGAGAGAGAAAGGGTGTGAGAGAGGGAGAGAGATAGGTGGCTCTGGGTAGGGATTAGACCCTATTTTTCTACGAGAGAGAGAGAGAGACAGAGAGACAGAGAGAGTCTGATTGACCATCTGTGATAGACAGTACTGCCATCTCCTGGTCATGTGTGCTTGCCCTCTTTATCCTGATTGGTTTACAGTATGTAAAGCATGTTCACTGTTGTTTCAGCTTGAGTGGTCAGACTGAATGTAAATCCCAGGGTTTACAGCAACTTAATGACAACATTACAGGGTCGACTAGGGGTCTAACATCTGCTGTGGAACACACCATGACCCCTCCTTGTCATATTGAAGAGACACACACACACAGGTACAGGCACAAACACACACACACAAACATATGGATTTTGTGTTGTAGATATGTGGTAGTAGAGTAGTGGCCTGAGGACACACACTTAATGTGTTGTGAAATCTGTTGTGAAATGTAATGAAATGTCATGTTTTTAATGGTTTAGAACTGCCTTCATTTAGCTGGACCCCAGGAAGAATGGGGATCATAATAGATACAAATACAAAAAATATTGACATAAATCTATGCGTCTGCACACGAGACACAGGGAGTACACCATTATGTGACTGCTGTTTGTATATGACCCTTGGCTGAATTTGAATAACAAAAAGACCCATCTACTCTCTGGTGCCGTGTTGCTCCCATAGTGTTTGCTGTGAGTTCTGGACTACATGGTCACTTGGAAAGAGACTACCTGTAATTGATGTTTGCTTGAATATCCAGCGTATTTATTTTATTGCTCTGATGAAGGTCGAATGATGGAAAGCTCAGCTACTATTAAAATCCTTATGCATCTGACTGGAGGTGTGCAGAGACTTTTTGCTGCTTCTACATCTTATTCAGAGAAAGCCAATCAATTACTTTTTGAAATGTAATCTAAAACTGTGAAATAGGAATGTTTGTGCTTGGGGATTAGATTTATGACCTTTCTTCTTTGTGTGTTCACATGCCCTTTCAGTGGCCACGTCATAAAAAAATGTAGGAACTTCCTGTCCATTTTGCATGGTCAACCACTTCCTCCATGACCACCCCCAAACCCCCCCTCCACCGCATCGCATAGCCTTGGATGTAGTGAGGCTAAATGTCCCCCGGTCCAATGTCACCTCTGTGGGACAAAGTCTCATCAACGGACCTTCTACATCAAACGTTGGCCCTGGGCCATATTCAAATCCACCGAGTGGACCTGTGTGAATGACAGCGCCATATAAACGCCAGCCAGCAACAATAATGACATTGTTTGCTATCGCTCCCCTACATCTCCTGCCGCAATTATCCCATTTAATTATCCCATTCTCTTGAACTTGGCACCGTGCAGCAGGCAGCCTTTATTGTCCTCTTCCACATAGTTTTTTTCCGACGTTGCCTCCACCTTCCTCCTTACGGTTTCCAACAAGCCCCAGCCAATAAAATGTTAGATAAATATTAGCTTTGGCAGGACACGCCTCGGCCTATCAGATCAGTGAAAGTCATTGGCCGCATTGATTGGTTTATGGATTCAACTGCTGTGTGGAAAAAAGGAAGAGGAGGGCACAGAAGGGAAGGGAGCAAAGTCTGTTCTCTATTAGAATCCACTAGGTGTTTCAGCAAACAGAGGTAATGCTTGGCAAACAAGGCGATTGGAGGAGGTTCCTCGGCAGTGTTAGCTTAGCAAACGTGGGTTCTGCGCAAACAGCTTCAAAGAATTTGACTCACTAGCTACCTCCACATAACCTTTGATGTGGGTATCGATTGAGGCTGAGAGTGGCGAGACACAGTGGGGTGGGGTGGGGGGTGGGGCGGTTAGTGGGGGCTCCAGAGGGATTCACAGGGGCACAGGAGGTGGGTCGAGGTGAGGATGTAGCCTGCTGGGGAACCAGTGTGTGTGTGTCACAACCTCCCTTGGCAGCTGACTCAGCTTGTGATCAAAGTCAGACTGTCCTCTGCCCACCCTACATGTCATGCACACATAAACATAAACACACGTGTATACACACATACCACATATGTTGCACACACACTCTAATGTTGGCATGCTGTCATTTTGGCCAAGTGTGGTGTAGCACAACTGATCGTGTGTTTGAGGAACGAAATCTATCAGAAACGCAATATTATAATTACAGAACACAATTTAAGCAAGATGAAACTTGATACATTTAAATATGAACATTATCATAAATGTTTATAATTATACACTACATTATATTCCCAAAGCATAATAACCAGACGTAGCCTGGTATTAAATCGAACCCACCATATCAATGTTTACTCAATGTCTTTGTTTAAATATTGCACACACACTGAGAACATTGGAAGCCTCTTCCTAGTGAATCTACCTATAGGAGTTCCTAAAATCACTCTGTGATGTGGTTGTCCAAGACAGAAAGAGCCTTTCTTTCATATCGAAAATGCAAATGTCGTAGGCATGAACACACACACACACACACACACAAAGACCTCTGCTTCGACTCTCTTAGAAAGCTGGCATGACAGAGGTAAGTTGCTACTTTCATTTGAGAATAATCAGAGCTCAGAGACAAAGGCCCTCTCTATCTCAATGGATTCAGCATTAGAGGAGAAGAAAGGCCCATGCACTAAGAGCTCTCCAAGCTGTCTGGGCGCCTAAAGACAGACCTCAGGCCTGGCAAACAACGTTCATGTATTACATCAAAGCATGGTATTATTAGGGGGCATAAATAACACAAAAATGGCATGGGGAGTATATTTGAAACATGGCTAACCCAAGTATCTAATCATTCCTCTTCTTCTTTACCCCCTTTGTAGTTTTCTCCTCATCTCTCTCAGCAACACTTATCTAACACGACTGCCATACTTCCAACGTTACATCTGCATATTCCATAGGCATCAATGGTAGTGTACTCGAAAATCCCAAGTTATGGCAGTTGGGTTCGAAGTTATAGGATTCAAAGCTAAGAAGACATACATAAGACAAGATAGTGACATGTAATGCCGTTGCTGTCATAACAGAAGTGTAAGGTTGCTTGAAGGAAACCAATCACGCTGTCTTTTGAAAAGCACTAGTCATATGATAGCCTCTGAGTAGCACTGTGATCTCTCTCTCTCTCTCTCTCTCTCTCTAATTCCTGCTTGCAGTGTCAGTTATGTCTCCCGCCCGCTCCTCTAGTCACTGTTACCTTCTCAATCTGAACACAGATCAGCTCTTAATAACCTCATGTGATAACAGCTGGGGACCTGAAATTGTCCGTTGGTTCTGGTTGAAAATGGGCCCAGAATAGAATAGGTGACATGTATTTATTTATTTTATTTATTTTATTTCACCTTTATTTAACCAGGTAGGCAAGTTGAGAACAAGTTCTCATTTACAATTGCGACCTGGCCAAGATAAAGCAAAGCAGTTCGACAACATACAAAAACACAGAGTTACACATGGAGTAAAACAACATACAATCAATGATGCAGAAGAAAAAATAAGACTATATACAATGTGAGCAAATGATGTGAGATACGGGAGGTAAAGGCAAAAAAATGCCATGGTGGCAAAGTAAATAAAGTATGGCAAGAAAAACACTGGAATGGTAGATTTGTAGTTTGAGGAAAGTTAAAAGTTAAAATATAAATAATATGGTGCAAAGGAGCAAAATAAATAAAATAAATAAATACAGTAGGGGAAGAGGTAGTAGTTTGGGCTAAATTAAGGATGGGCTATGTACAGGTGCAGAGATCTGTGAGCTGCTCTGACAGCTGGTGCTTAAAGCTAGTGAGGGAGATAAGTGTTTCCAATTTTAGAGATTTTTGTAGTTCGTTCCAGTCATTGGCAGCTGAGAAATGGAAGGAGAGACGACCAAAGGAGGAGTTGGCTTTAGGGGTGACCAGAGAGATATACCTGCTGGAGCGTGTGCTACAGGTGGGTGCTGCTATGGTGACCAGTGAGCGGCGATAAGGGGGGACTTTACCTAGCAGGGTCTTGTAGATGACCTGGAGCCAATGTGTTTGGCGACGATTATGAAGTGAAGGCCAGCCAACGAGAGCATACAGGTCGCAGTGGTGGGTTGTATATGGGGCTTTGGTGACAAAACGGATGGCACTGTGATAGACTGCATCCAGCTTGTTGAGTAGGGTATTGGAGGCTATTTTGTAAATGACATCGCCGAAGTCGAGGATTGGTAGGATGGTCAGTTTTACGAGGGTATGTTTGGCAGCATGAGTGAAGGATGCTTTGTTGCGAAATAGGAAGCCAATTCTAGATTTCACTTTGGATTGGAGATGATTGATGTGAGTCTGGAAGGAGAGTTTACAGTCTAACCAGACACCTAGGTATTTGTAGTTGTCCACAAATTCTAAGTTAGAACCGTCCAGAGAAGTTATGTTGGATGGGCGGGCAGGTGCAGGCAGCGATCGGTTGAAGAGCATGCATTTAGTTTTACTTGTGTTTAGGAGCAGTTGGAGACCACGGAAGGAGAGTTGAATGGCATTGAAGCTCGTCTGGAGGGTTGTTAACACAGTGTCCAAAGAAGGGCCAGAAGTATACAGAATGGTGTCGTCTGCGTAGAGGTGGATCAAAGATTCACCAGCAGCAAGAGCGACATCATTTATGTATACAGAGAAAAGAGTTGGCCCAAGAATTGAACCCTGTGGTACCCCCATAGAGACTGCCAGAGGTCCAGACAGTAGGCCCTCCGATTTGACACACTGAACTCTGTCAGATAAGTAGTTGGTGAACCAGGCGACGCAATCGTTTGAGAAACCAAGGCTACTAAGTCTGCCGATGAGGATGTGGTGATTAACAGAGTCAAAAGCTTTGGCCAGGTCAATGAATACGGCAGCACAGTATTGTTTCTTATCGATGGCGGTTATGATGTCGTTTAGGACCTTGAGCGTGGCTGAGGTGCACCCATGACCAGCTCTGAAACCAGATTGCATAGCGGAGAGGGTGCGGTGGGATTCGAAATAGTCGGTAATCTGTTTGTTGACTTGGCTTTCGAAGACCTTAGAAAGGCAGGGTAGGATGGATATAGGTCTGTAGCAATTTGGGTCAAGAGTGTCACCTCCTTTGAAGAGGGGGATGACAGCAGCTGCTTTCCAATCTATGGGAATCTCAGACGACACGAAAGAGAGGTTGAACAGGCTAGTAATAGGGGTTGCAATAATTTCGGCAGATAATTTTAGATTTGTGAGAAGAAGCCATGACTGGGAAGGTATTTTATATTAGATATCCACCTCACGGAGAACACACCACGTGACCTGGTTCCGATAATAATAACAACATTTGGAATACAGGCCTTGACAGCTCAACCTCCCAGGGAAGGAAAGAGACATGCTTCAAAAATAGACTATATGGCAATTGGCAAGGAACTTCATAGTGTAATCAATATTACAACCCATTGACATATTCAGTAATATGAGCACAACATGGATAGGAGCGTTGGCTATGGAACTGCGACATGGATGGAAGATTGCAGATTGTATAGCTTGACCAATTTATTTGCACAGCTCAGGTGAGTAAATGGCAACATATAGATCGACACATACATTCCTCAAGCAAGTACACGCACACACTGTCCATAAACAAACGTTCGCTGTACACACACCCTACTCATTCCGTAAATGTTATTGACAGCTTATAGGTGACGAGATGCAGAGTGCTTCTCAGAGTAGAAGTTCCCCAGAAGTGAGTTAAAGATGAATATCAGTAATGTAAGCCTGGTTGTCACCGGGCCCTGTCCTGTTGGCAGTGCGAGTGTTAAGACCTTGGCCACTGACTTAAGATTCCACCCCATGCTGAGAGGATGAGCTGAGGCCTCTAGTAAGAGATAGATAGGGAGGAAAGACATGGAGGGATTTAACAGAGACGTCGCTGACCAATATTCAGGCAACATAATAACCACAGTACATAAAATCCCAGATCAGAGAAGTATCAGATGACTGCTGTTATGTAGTGATAACACTAACAAAGTGTGTCTGTCTGTGTGTGTGTGTGTGTGTGTGTGTGTGTGTGTGTGTGTGTGTGTGTGTGTGTGTGTCTTCATAAGCTAATGTTTTATCTTATAGAACTGTTAACTATTATATCTAAATTACTGCAGAACAAAGCCCCTTTCTTCATACCTCCTACAGACAAATGAGAACTAGATAGTTTATCAATTAAATAAGCTAATCAACAGATTTTCACAAGGAAGCCGCCATGCCCTCACCCCCATATCCTCCTACTCAGAATCCCTGACTCGTTCAGCCATAAAACCCAAGGCACTGTTGACAACAGCACAACAGAGCAATCAAACAGCATTGACTTTCTCACTCCCACTGTCAAGAATATGTGGGGCCAAAGCTTGCTTAGATAAATCGTGTTTCTTTCTCTTAATGTAGGATTATCTAGCAGTTCTCAACCCCCTTTCCCCCTCCCTCTATCTCTCTCTTTCTTTGACTCCCTCCCTCTCTCTCAAGCCCAATCAAGCTGTAAATCAACCATAAAGCAGTCTGCCTATTGCCAACTGTGATGATTTTCCCTTTTTGAAGAGATAAATAGGTGACTTATTCCATGATTAAAGAGACGTTGGCACTCTGGCATTTTCTAATGAGGGGAATTTTGAATGGTCAAGCATTCACATCAAAGGAGCATGAGGCGAGCCCTGGAAGACTTTATTGTATAGCAGGCTACATTTTCTGTTTTTGTTATATACGCCAGCTAAACTAGGTTACGCTACAGAGGCAGATAAGAAAATTGCTGTAAGGGTCAGTGTGGCTAGGCTAGCTTCACCACTTGTCGGAAAAAATAGAATGGAGGCAGCGAGAACTGGAGGCGGGAACATTTGGTTTGTGTCATATTAGCCATCTAAGCTAAGCTAAAGAGGAGCAGATATGAACATGGTTAAACCTGTAGAGAAGGTCAATTTGGCTTGGCTAAGTTAGGCTTCAGTGGCTTGGCTAGGCTAGGCTTCAGTGGCTAGGCTAGACTTCAGTGGCTTGGCTAGGCTAGGCTTCAATGACTTGGCTAATCTAGGCTTCAGTGGCTTGGCTAGGCTAGGCTTCAGTGGCTAGGCTAGACTTCAGTGGCTTGGCTAGGC
This sequence comes from Salmo trutta, assembly GCF_901001165.1. Lineage (NCBI taxonomy): Eukaryota > Metazoa > Chordata > Actinopteri > Salmoniformes > Salmonidae > Salmo > Salmo trutta. The sequence continues at coordinate 4,995,101 of NC_042985.1, forward strand.
TAGGCTTCAATGACTTGGCTAATCTAGGCTTCAGTGGCTAGGCTAAGCTAGGCTTCAGTGGTTAGGCTAAACTAGGCTTCAGTGGCTAGGCTAAGCTAGGCTTCAGTGGCTAGGCTAGGCTAGGCTTCAGTGGCTTGGCTAGGCTAACCAGATTCTCCCCTTGTTGGACCAATTAGAATGGAGGCAGCTGGAGGGGGCTTCAAAGCTCCCAGGGCTTTGGAATCGCATTAAATGTTTTTCTGGACATCAAAAAGGGCCAGTGCAACGCTGTAAGCTTGTTGAGTTTCTTAACCGCAGCTCGGTTCTAGAGTGCTGCTTTGGCCCGGGCATGCCTCTCAATCCCATTTTAAAATGACAGAATCCCCTGGATGGGAGAGTGGGAGGGTTTCCCATCCTTTCTTTGCATTATAATCACTGCTTTTACTGTGACTGTTAGACCTGGAAATTGTGGGAAGAATCATGCAGAACTTTTGGCAGTGACAGTCAGCAGTACCAGATGTAGTAGTCGATGTGGTTGTACTGACAGTCAGCAATACCAGCTGTAGTAGTCGTTGTTGTGGTACTGACAGTCAGCAATACCAGCTGTAGTAGTTGTTGTTGTGGTACTGACAGTCAGCAGTACCAGCTGTAGTAGTCGTTGTTGTTGTAGTGACAGTCAGCAGTACCAGCTGTAGTTGTTGTGGTACTGACAGTCAGCAGTACCAGCTGTAGTAGTCGTTGTTGTGGTACTGACAGTCAGCAGTACCAGCTGTAGTAGTCGTTGTTGTGGTACTGACAGTCAGCAGTACCAGCTGTAGTAGTCGTTGTTGTGGTACTGACAGTCAGCAATACCAGCTGTAGTAGTCGTTGTTGTTGTAGTGACAGTCAGCAGTACCAGCTGTAGTAGTCGTTGTTGTGGTACTGACAGTCAGCAGTACCAGCTGTAGTAGTCGTTGTTGTGGTACTGACAGTCAGCAGTACCAGCTGTAGTAGTCGTTGTTGTTGTAGTGACAGTCAGCAGTACCAGCTGTAGTTGTTGTGGTACTGACAGTCAGCAGTACCAGCTGTAGTAGTCGTTGTTGTGGTACTGACAGTCAGCAGTACCAGCTGTAGTAGTCGTTGTTGTGGTACTGACAGTCAGCAGTACCAGCTGTAGTAGTCGTTGTTGTGGTACTGACAGTCAGCAATACCAGCTGTAGTAGTCGTTGTTGTTGTAGTGACAGTCAGCAGTACCAGCTGTAGTAGTCGTTGTTGTTGTAGTGACAGTCAGCAGTACCAGCTGTAGTAGTCGTTGTTGTGGTACTGACAGTCAGCAGTACCAGCTGTAGTAGTCGTTGTTGTTGTAGTGACAGTCAGCAGTACCAGCTGTAGTTGTTGTGGTACTGACAGTCAGCAGTACCAGCTGTAGTAGTCGTTGTTGTGGTACTGACAGTCAGCAGTACCAGCTGTAGTAGTCGTTGTTGTGGTACTGACAGTCAGCAGTACCAGCTGTAGTAGTCGTTGTTGTGGTACTGACAGCAGTACCAGCTGTAGTAGTCGTTGTTGTGGTACTGACAGTCAGCAGTACCAGCTGTAGTAGTCGTTGTTGTGGTACTGACAGTCAGCAATACCAGCTGTAGTAGTCGTTGTTGTTGTAGTGACAGTCAGCAGTACCAGCTGTAGTAGTCGTTGTTGTGGTAGGGACAGTCAGCAGTACCAGCTGTAGTAGTCGTTGTTGTGGTAGTGACAGTCAGCAGTACCAGCTGTAGTAGTCGTTGTTGTGGTACTGACAGTCAGCAATACCAGCTGTAGTAGTCGTTGTTGTGGTAGTGACAGTCAGCAGTACCAGCTGTAGTAGTCGTTGTTGTGGTAGTGACAGTTGTAGTTTTGCTGCAGAATTGGCTGCAGCAGTAGTGGTAGGAATAGTAGTGGGTATGGGTGATATGTGTAGTGATAATGGTAGGAGATGCATCCATAGTGGCTATTCATCCATCCATAGTGGCTATTCATCCATCCATAGTGGCTATTCATCCATCCATAGTGGCTATTCATCCATCCATAGTGGCTATTCATCCATCCATAGTGGATATTCATCCATCCATCCATAGTGGATATTCATCCATTTACGTTTACATTTTAGTCATTTAGCAGACGCTCTTATCCAGAGCGACTTACAGTAGTGAATGCATACATTTCATACATTTAATTTTTTTCAATTTTTTGTACTGGCCCCCCCGTGGGAATCGAACACACAACCCTGGCGTTGCAAACACCATGCTCTATCAACTGAGCCACAGTTAGCCATCTATAGTGGCTATTCATCCATCCGTAATATAATACCCTGGAGTAGTTTTTGTTGTGGTTTTTTAAGCAGCCTGTTGCATTGCTAAGTTACAGTCAGAGAAGAAGGGAGACTGGGCTTTAAGGTTAGTTACAGCCAGAAGAGAAGAGGGAGACTGGGCTTTAAGGTTAGTTACAGCCAGAGGAGAAGAGAAGAGGGAGACTGGGCTTTAAGGTTAGTTACAGCCAGAAGAGAAGAGAAGAGGGAGACTGGGCTTTAAGGTTAGTTACAGCCAGAAGAGAAGACAAGAGGGAGACTGGGCTTTAAGGTTAGTTACAGCCAGACCAGAAGAGAAGAGGGAGACTGGGCTTTAAGGTTAGTTACAGCCAGAAGAGAAGAGAAGAGGGAGACTGGGCTTTAAGGTTAGTTACAGCCAGAAGAGAAGAGGGAGACTGGGCTTTAAGGTTAGTTACAGCCAGACCAGAAGAGAAGAGGGAGACTGGGCTTTAAGGTTAGTTACAGCCAGACCAGAAGAGAAGAGGGAGACTGGGCTTTAAGGTTAGTTACAGCCAGAGGAGAAGAGAAGAGGGAGACTGGGCTTTAAGGTTAGTTACAGCCAGAAGAGAAGAGGGAGACTGGGCTTTAAGGTTAGTTACAACCAGACCAGAAGAGAAGAGGGAGACTGGGCTTTAAGGTTAGTTACAGCCAGAAGAGAAGAGGGAGACTGGGCTTTAAGGTTAGTTACAGCCAGACCAGAAGAGAAGAGGGAGACTGGGCTTTAAGGTTAGTTACAGCCAGACCAGAAGAGAAGAGGGAGACTGGGCTTTAAGGTTAGTTACAGCCAGACGAGAAGAGAAGAGGGAGACTGGGCTTTAAGGTTAGTTACAGCCAGACCAGAAGAGAAGAGGGAGACTGGGCTTTAAGGTTAGTTACAGCCAGACCAGAAGAGAAGAGGGAGACTGGGCTTTAAGGTTAGTTACAGCCAGACCAGAAGAGAAGAGGGAGACTGGGCTTTAAGGTTAGTTACAGCCAGAGGAGAAGAGAAGAGGGAGACTGGGCTTTAAGGTTAGTTACAGCCAGAAGAGAAGAGAAGAGGGAGACTGGGCTTTAAGGTTAGTTACAGCCAGAAGAGAAGAGGGAGACTGGGCTTTAAGGTTAGTTACAGCCAGACCAGAAGAGAAGAGGGAGACTGGGCTTTAAGGTTAGTTACAGCCAGAGGAGAAGAGAAGAGGGAGACTGGGCTTTAAGGTTAGTTACAGCCAGAGGAGAAGAGAAGAGGGAGACTGGGCTTTAAGGTTAGTTACAGCCAGACCAGAAGAGAAGAGGGAGACTGGGCTTTAAGGTTAGTTACAGCCAGACCAGAAGAGAAGAGGGAGACTGGGCTTTAAGGTTAGTTACAGCCAGAAGAGAAGAGGGAGACTGGGCTTTAAGGTTAGTTACAGCCAGAAGAGAAGAGGGAGACTGGGCTTTAAGGTTAGTTACAGCCAGACCAGAAGAGAAGAGGGAGACTGGGCTTTAAGGTTAGTTACAGCCAGACCAGAAGAGAAGAGGGAGACTGGGCTTTAAGGTTAGTTACAGCCAGACCAGAAGAGAAGAGGGAGACTGGGCTTTAAGGTTAGTTACAGCCAGACCAGAAGAGAAGAGGGAGACTGGGCTTTAAGGTTAGTTACAGCCAGAAGAGAAGAGAAGAGGGAGACTGGGCTTTAAGGTTAGTTACAGCCAGACCAGAAGAGAAGAGGGAGACTGGGCTTTAAGGTTAGTTACAGCCAGACCAGAAGAGAAGAGGGAGACTGGGCTTTAAGGTTAGTTACAGCCAGACCAGAAGAGAAGAGGGAGACTGGGCTTTAAGGTTAGTTACAGCCAGAGGAGAAGAGAAGAGGGAGACTGGGCTTTAAGGTTAGTTACAACCAGACCAGAAGAGAAGAGGGAGACTGGGCTTTAAGGTTAGTTACAGCCAGAAGAGAAGAGGGAGACTGGGCTTTAAGGTTAGTTACAGCCAGACTAGAAGAGAAGAGGGAGACTGGGCTTTAAGGTTAGTTACAGCCAGAAGAGAAGAGGGAGACTGGGCTTTAAGGTTAGTTACAGCCAGAGGAGAAGAGAAGAGGGAGACTGGGCTTTAAGGTTAGTTACAGCCAGAGGAGAAGAGAAGAGGGAGACTGGGCTTTAAGGTTAGTTACAGCCAGACCAGAAGAGAAGAGGGAGACTGGGCTTTAAGGTTAGTTACAGCCAGAAGAGAAGAGGGAGACTGGGCTTTAAGGTTAGTTACAACCAGACCAGAAGAGAAGAGGGAGACTGGGCTTTAAGGTTAGTTACAACCAGACCAGAAGAGAAGAGGGAGACTGGGCTTTAAGGTTAGTTACAGCCAGAAGAGAAGAGGGAGACTGGGCTTTAAGGTTAGTTACAGCCAGACCAGAAGAGAAGAGGGAGACTGGGCTTTAAGGTTAGTTACAGCCAGAAGAGAAGAGGGAGACTGGGCTTTAAGGTTAGTTACAGCCAGAAGAGAAGAGGGAGACTGGGCTTTAAGGTTAGTTACAGCCAGAGGAGAAGAGAAGAGGGAGACTGGGCTTTAAGGTTAGTTACAGCCAGACCAGAAGAGAAGAGGGAGACTGGGCTTTAAGGTTAGTTACAGCCAGACCAGAAGAGAAGAGGGAGACTGGGCTTTAAGGTTAGTTACAGCCAGAAGAGAAGAGGGAGACTGGGCTTTAAGGTTAGTTACAGCCAGAAGAGAAGAGAAGAGGGAGACTGGGCTTTAAGGTTAGTTACAGCCAGACCAGAAGAGAAGAGGGAGACTGGGCTTTAAGGTTAGTTACAGCCAGAGGAGAAGAGAAGAGGGAGACTGGGCTTTAAGGTTAGTTACAACCAGACCAGAAGAGAAGAGGGAGACTGGGCTTTAAGGTTAGTTACAGCCAGAAGAGAAGAGGGAGACTGGGCTTTAAGGTTAGTTACAGCCAGAAGAGAAGAGGGAGACTGGGCTTTAAGGTTAGTTACAGCCAGAAGAGAAGAGGGAGACTGGGCTTTAAGGTTAGTTACAGCCAGACCAGAAGAGAAGAGGGAGACTGGGCTTTAAGGTTAGTTACAGCCAGAAGAGAAGAGGGAGACTGGGCTTTAAGGTTAGTTACAGCCAGAAGAGAAGAGGGAGACTGGGCTTTAAGGTTAGTTACAGCCAGACTAGAAGAGAAGAGGGAGACTGGGCTTTAAGGTTAGTTACAGCCAGAAGAGAAGAGGGAGACTGGGCTTTAAGGTTAGTTACAGCCAGAAGAGAAGAGGGAGACTGGGCTTTAAGGTTAGTTACAGCCAGAAGAGAAGAGGGAGACTGGGCTTTAAGGTTAGTTACAGCCAGAAGAGAAGAGGGAGACTGGGCTTTAAGACTTTACAGGACCATGCCTGGCTCCTAATGAGCCTGTTGTGGGCTGAGATCAATCCCAGTACTCTGTCAACACAAAGACACCACGGCCAGTTAAAAAATGAGAAGCGGGATTCACGAGGCCTAGCAAAACCACACCACTGACAGCTGCAGATAGTCCGGGCGCTTGCCAGGAACACGAGGAAAACATCCAACCCACTTTGGCTGCAACTGTTATCCCTCCACATTGCCTTCCAATATTTTCTGTGGAACCAAAACCCAGAGCATTCATTGTTCTTGGCAGGGACGGGCGCTTTTCAGAAAACAGCCCCGCTGGTGTTGACGAGGAACCGGCTTAACGACAATCGCTTGCAAATGTATTTATCTTTTATAGCTCATGATCGCCCTGCGCTTTTCGCCTGGGCGCCTTTTGTCATACCCGGGGACCGTGAAGCCATTAGGAGCAACTCTGCCACGATAACTACTAGGACAATGACTCCCATCTTTCCTGCGCTGTTTACTCACTAATATGGGGGGAGGCGGGCGGCGCGCCAGGCAACCTGCCCCGTTACAATGAGGCGTTTCACGGGCCCAGCGGAGCGCTCGTCCTCGGCACGGCGATGAGATGACGAGGGGACCGCTGGCGAAAAACAAAAGCCTGGATTAACAACGTTTCCTCACTGTGTGCACACAGACCTAGTCTTTGTGAGGATCAGGCCTAGGCCTACTGTAATCTATTTACAGTAGTTACAATGTTTGTGCTGTGACAGACCATGTTAACCCACTCGGCGGTATAGTGGGGTAGAGTGGCATTGTTCACTGTGGACTTCTATGGAGGATATGGATACCCTAGGCTCTGTGCCACACAGGGGCCAACACCATTCCAGAGCAGGCTCTATTTGGCATAGTTACCAAGCCGGTAGTGTGTAGTCTACTCTACATAGGGTAATGGAAGGTAATGTAAGGTAATGTAGTGTGTAGTCTACTCTACATAGGGTAATGGAAGGTAATGTAAGGTAATGTAGTGTGTAGTCTACTCTACATAGGGTAATGGAAGGTAATGTAAGGTAATGTAGTGTGTAGTCTACTCTACATAGGGTAATGGAAGGTAATGTAAGGTAATGTAGTGTGTAGTCTACTCTACATAGGGTAATGGAAGGTAATGTAAGGTAATGTAGTGTGTAGTCTACTCTACATAGGGTAATGGAAGGTAATGTAAGGTAATGTAGTGTGTAGTCTACTCTACATAGGGTAATGGAAGGTAATGTAAGGTAATGTAGTGTGTAGTCTACTCTACATAGGGTAATGGAAGGATTATGGCTAGAGCTGAAGGGGTTCTGATTCATGCTTGTGGAAAATGGTTAATGAGCTTGTTTGTTGTCACAATGGGCCTTCCTCTGAGGTAACAGACTTCCAACACAGAGGACAGACAGAGGTACAGAGGGCGCACGCACGCACGCACGCACGCACGCACGCACACACACACACACACACACACACACACACACACACACACACAATCAACCCTCTAAACAGGACAGTAGAGGCAGCAGATTGTTGGATTCATATTTGCTGTCACGCTCCTGTTTTCTCATCACATTAATACGCATGGAGGAATAAGAGTGTGAGAGGTGAGAGAGGGCACAGAGAGAGGCAGCTCATCACCACACCAGCAGAATATTGCGGTGACGGGGAGACATCCCCTCTGTGAATGACAATGGTCTAATTGCCAAAGCTCATCTGCATTTCAATGTCTTTCTGTTCCGACACATTAGCTCCGAGGCGGTCACAGCCCTGACATATTGAGATGTAGTGCAAGAACTGTTCTCTGGGCACCAGGCGCTGTGGCTAATGCACTTTGCTAATGTATTATTTAGAAAGTGGCCCCGCTAATTGAGTTTTAATGTCAGCGACTGCTCTCCCGCATACGTTTGACCGAGCAGGGGAAAGTTTAGATGCTGATAGATGATAGCCGGCTGCTTGTGGCTGCTCCAAAGGTCACAGCATCGGCGAGTGAACTGCTGTGACCTCGGCTAGTCTTACAGGAGACACGGCTGCTTTTCCCCACCACTATCCCCTGTGTTTTTCACAGTCTGCGGCATCATACACGGTGGCTGGGTGACCAGAGGTCCACTGGATTGGAGAGAACTCAGTATTTCTGAATATTGCCAATGCCTAGAGACCCCTGGACATGCTACTCCTTCACATACAGCACTCCCCCTGCAGGAGATACTGAGAGCTACAGTATTGTCGAAGTTGTTCATCATGGTAAAACGATGAACTACATAAACATTTTAAACATGGTTTTTGAAGAATAAAAAGTACCTTGATAGTGTTTCAGTAATTAATTTAATTCAAATAACATCTCTTAATAACATTTCAGTTTACTCACCTTCAGATAAAGGGTGATTTCAGGAGACTCCAGGCCGAACTGCGATGGTTGGCAAGCCTACATACACCATAAAGAGACAGTCATAACATCATCCTTGATAGACACAACTAAAAGTTATGAACCTGTTTTCTCACCCCTTAACACGACAAAGTGAGACTATTAGCATAGGTTGAGGAACAATATGGTGGCTTGTGCAAGTTGGAATTTGAATGTGCATAAACATGCAGCAATTTGCATTTTAAACGGCCAGATATTATGTGCTCTGTGGAATGCTGCTCTGTGGAACTCATTAGCCACACTCTTACTTGGAATTATTTAGCGAGTCCACCCCACCCCGTCGCCAGAGATAGAAGGACTACGAGTTGCTCACCCAAAGCGCAGATAAAGCAGAGCAATAATTTATTTTAAAAAATCCCGACAGGCTAATTAACATTGTGAAATCAAGCAGAAAGTCAGTATTCCTCCGACAAGTTTAATTGCATTGATGTGCACACCCCAATTTACCAGCTCAAATAGAGAACTGCTTCAGCTCCCATAAATGCCGCTGTATTTCCCTCACCCCTTGAAGACTCGGAACAGATTTTTTTTTCTGAGCATAATCAAATTGGGTTTTACCTGAGCTCATTTAATGATTTAATAGACTTAAATGAGTTTCCCCCCCAAGGTTAATTATGAAGCAGCGAATTAAATTCTCTCCCGTGCTGATTGCTTATTTATAGAAATGTCTTCTGTTCAGCTGAAAGGTAATGTGATTATTGGCTGGACTGACTAGGAGCCGAGCGAACCGTGCTGAGGAATACGGAAACGCTGTTGAGTTCAAGGGTCATTGAGACCAAGTGTCTTCCAACCCATGGCTAAATGACACAAACAAACTCTATGAATGATGCCTGAATGTAAAGTGTTATGTTCACTATCAGGTCACACAACCTCAACACTATTTCACCACAGCATCAATAAATCCAATGCAATGTCAATCATCTCATAGGTTTGGAAGACATTCAACATTTCCCAGAAAAGATCCATAGTGTGTACATGACAACAAGCCCTAACAGCATGTGTACATGACAACAAGCCCTAACAGCATGTGTACATGACAACAAGCCCTAACAGCATGTGTACATGACAACAAGCCCTAACAGCATGTGTACATGACAACAAGCCCTAACAGCATGTGTACATGACAACAAGCCCTAACAGCATGTATACATGACAACAAGCCCTAACAGCATGTATACATGACAACAAGCCCTAACAGCACGTGTACATGACAACAAGCCCTAACAGCATGTGTACATGACAACAAGCCCTAACAGCATGTGTACTGTACATGACAACAAGCCCTAACAGCATGTGTACTGTACATGACAACAAGCCCTAACAGCACGTGTACATGACAACAAGCCCTAACAGCACGTATACATGACAACAAGCCCTAACAGCACGTATACATGACAACAAGCCCTAACAGCATGTGTACATGACAACAAGCCCTTACAGCATGTGTACATGACAACAAGCCCTAACAGCATGTATACATGACAACAAGCCCTAACAGCATGTATACATGACAACAAGCCCTAACAGCACGTGTACATGACAACAAGCCCTAACAGCATGTGTACTGTACATGACAACAAGCCCTAACAGCATGTGTACTGTACATGACAACAAGCCCTAACAGCACGTGTACATGACAACAAGCCCTAACAGCACGTATACATGACAACAAGCCCTAACAGCATGTGTACATGACAACAAGCCCTAACAGCACGTATACATGACAACAAGCCCTAACAGCATGTGTACATGACAACAAGCCCTAACAGCACGTGTACATGACAACAAGCCCTAACAGCATGTATACATGACAACAAGCCCTAACAGCACGGGTACATGACAACAAGCCCTAACAGCATGTGTACATGACCACAAGCCCTAACAGCATGTGTACATGACAACAAGCCCTAACATCATGTGTACATGACAACAAGCCCTAACAGCACGTATACATGACAACAAGCCCTAACAGCATGTGTACATGACAACAAGCCCTAACAGCATGTGTACATGACAACAAGCCCTAACAGCACGTGTACATGACAACAAGCCCTAACAGCACGTGTACATGACAACAAGCCATAACAGCATGTGTACTGTACAAGTGCAGTCTGTAGATTTTGTGGGCGGAGCTATAGGAGGACGGGCTGCTTTTAAATGGCTGGAATGGAACAAATGGAACAGAGTCAAACGTGGTTTCCATATGTTTGATGTGTCTGATACCGTTCCATTTCTTCCATACCAGCCATTACAATGAGCCCGTCCTCCTATAGCTCCTCCCACCAGCCTCCTCGTATGGATACTAACTAAACAATCAGTCATTCTACTACAAAGCAACCATAATACAAACTTTTTTTAACTTCACATAATTTCAGTCTGAGTCAATTCTGCTCGGATCCATAGGAGGCTAAAGTGCCAATGCACAGAGTGCTTTTATGTGACAGCAGGCCTAAAATTAGATTTCAATCTCCCTGTCTGCCTTTCTCTCATCCTCTCCATCACTCCCTTTCATTCTCACACTCTCCCCTCTCCCTCTCTAATGGAGCCCTATCCATCTCTCTTTGACAGGCTTTTTTAAATCTAGAGTTTTATAACACCTCTAATGTTCTGGGCCCCATCCGCCGAGCCCCACTGGTGCCGAGAGCAAGTGATTATATTGTAGTGCGGCTCATCAAACACTACACGGTCAAAAAGCAGAGCACTCGATATCTCAGACAAGTGAGTTTAATGGCTGCCAGTCCTTGACCTTCTCCATGGGGCTGCATGTTAGTCACTCTCCAGCAATTTACAATTGAAACAGAGCCACAGTAGAGAAGGAGGGGGTTCTGTCCCCCGACCGTCCCTACCTACCTACCTACCTACCTACCTACCTACCTACCTACCTACCTACCTACCTACCTACCTACCTACCTACCTACCTACCTTTCTTAACTCCCCTTCGCTGGCTCGCTCTCTTTCCCCTCGCCTTTTCCCCAAAAGTGTTGACTGTGGATTGGGGGAGCCCAGGAGACCACATGGAGAGAAGAGAGTTGTCTCTGGGAGTGGTTCACGGTGCACTTGGTTCGGGCAAATGTGTTTGTGGGTGCAGGGACCCAGCCTCCCTGCCGGGGGCTTGGCTGAAGGCTCCCTCCTGCATGGAGAGCCCAGCAACGAGGCTTTTCCACATGAGGGGACACGGGTGTCGCTGTAGATTGGGCTTCGATGCTCACACAGTGACAGTGCACCAGACCGTCCCATCGCACGGCAGGTGAGAATAATCCATCACCCGCTACTGTGATTTATCGAGGCTATTCCTCTGGCGCGACAACGGCCGTGGAGGAATCGTCATAGGAGTGAGGGTATTAGATAGTGTAGGAGGCCCAGACACATGGAAAAATATACAATGTAGCTTTTGTGGTTAGCGGCAAGTCAGTTGACAGGAGGAGCTGAGCTGACAATGAACCTGACCACGTAGCCACAGGAATACTAGCCTGTAGAAAGCACACACATAGCAATCACCTTGTTTTGTCACATGACATATTTTCATCACTGAATGCAGTGACTCCTTTCCCTCCCAGTGTGGACTGTCTGCCCGTTTCTATCTGATATGTCTGTACCTGAACCTTCTTCATCCGTACCTCGACATCCCCGATGACCTCATCACTTCTCCGCCACTGATCTGCAATTACCCCCCGTCCGCCCCTGCACTCGTTAGCCAATCTATCAACAATTATAATTATGGGGATTGATTTAACTCATCCCTTAAATTCCAAGCGCCTGCATCTGAAACATTCGTCAGGTTCTCTATAAATGGAGCAATTAAGATAATTGACTGTACAAGCCTCATTAACATATTCCTCTCCGGCGGTGCGATTAGATTCATTCTCATAATGGAAAAGCCGTTGTACCTCCATTGTTATCTATAACCCATTTTCACGGCTGGCCCCCTGGCTGCTTCAGGCGCCTGTTCCTTGTCCTGTCTGTGACATGGACAGGATGGTGGTATTATAGGACAGGCCGTGTGACAGCCAAGGTGACTGACTGGGGAGATGGTTAGATGGTAGTCTCCGAACAACCCAGACCTAGGGCAGCTGGGACATTGGTTCCATTGTGGGAGGAAACCCGTCTGTCTAGAGAAACTAGGTGGATGAGGAAGAGGAAGTGAGGGGTTGGTGGGGGGTCTTTACATGTCGTATTACAGTGTTTATTCATTGATTGCACTGCCCTGATGTCTTCATCCAGAAAACTGTAGTTTTGGTACAGGAACAGTATAGGTCAAACGGAATACCTAGACTACAGGGTAAATGCACATTTTCGCTGACACGTGAGTCTAAAGAGTTTATGAAATTATTACAATTATCACCGCAACAAATTCTGAACCCATTCACCCATTCATGAGTAGTCCTGTAATATGTTACTACCACGGAGCATTGGGGAGCTTAAAAGACTGGCACCGTGCTGGAGTTTCCTTCCTCTTGTCAATGAGCCCTGCGTGGCAGCCATAGAGTTCCACTGGTGACAGCTAGACAGGAAGTTGGCACACAGCAGTCATATCCTGAGTGGGAGGAAGGGAGGGTGACTGACCTTATGGAAGCCAGCAGTGTGGCTTAGTCAGTGGACTCTGGTCTGGTCTGGGCTGTGTGTGTGTGTGTGTGTGTGTGTGTGTGTGTGTGTGTGTGTGTGGCCAAGTGGCTTCCTCTTCAATCCTGACTCTGAAACAGGGGACGTGTTATGTTACTGCGAAAACAGCATACTCTCTGCGCTCCTCTGTGCTGTATGAGCACCACCGCCAGCCAACCCACATTCACTGTGGTCCGATGACTTTCTACATAAGCATATGTCAAACCATATAGATCAGTCCATACAGTCCAGTGTAAAGCAGTCTTCTCACCGCCTGGCAGAAGTATCCCATCCTCCATGCCTCCGTCCTGCTTCAGGGTGGCACTGAGGATTTGGCTATTACCTTTTCCTTTCCTCAAGATGTTGTTATATGGAATATTGGGCTCTCTCTTTCTGTGGTCTGGCATGTCCAATCCAATCATGAACGATATGCATTCCTCTCTCGCGCACCGCTAGCCGCAGTCCTCCAGATCAGAGTGCCCTCAAAGCTCTGGGCCAAGCTGCAGGTTGTAGCGCCGAAGGTAGGAATGTATGAAACTGACGAGTGCACCCGTTGGCCCGGGGTTTAATAAAACATTTGAGAAACGACTTGCGAAACCACAGTAGCAAATTATTCAACATATTGCTTGGCCAAGGGACAAATATGGAGTTTTTTAAGGATGTTCAAACAAAACAAAAAAATCAAGAACGTCAGTGAACAGCTGCTTTGAGTTTGTCAAGTTACCATCTGGAAAGAGAGAGAAGAGCTTCATGACGTCCATAACAAAATACCCCACATACCTACTGTGTTAATACAACCCCAACACACCACATATCTACTGTGTTAACACAACCCCAACACACCACATATCTACTGTGTTAACACAACCCCAACACACCATATATCTACTGTGTTAATACAACCCCAACACACCATATATCTACTGTGTTAACACAACCCCAACACACCACATATCTACTGTGTTAATACAACCCCAACACACCACATATCTACTGTGTTAATACAACCCCAACACACCACATATCTACTGTGTTAACACAACCCCAACACACCACATCTCTACTGTGTTAACACAACCCCAACACACCACATCTCTACTGCGTTAACACAACCCCAACACACCACATATCTACTGCGTTAACACAACCCCAACACACCACATATCTACTGCGTTAACACAACCCCAACACACCACATATCTACTGCGTTAACACAACCCCAACACACCACATATCTACTGTGTTAACACAACCCCAACACACCACATATCTACTGTGTTAACACAACCCTAACACCACATATCTACTGTGTTAACACAACCGCAACACACCACATATCTACTGTGTTAACACAACCCCAACACACCACATATCTACTGTGTTAACACAACCCTAACACCACATATTTACTGTGTTAACACAACCGCAACACACCATATATCTACTGTGTTAACACAACCCCAACACACCACATATCTACTGTGTTAACACAACCCCAACACACCACATATCTACTGTGTTAACACAACCCCGACACACCAAATATCTACTGTGTTAACACAACCCCAACACACCACATATCTACTGTGTTAATACAACCCCAACACACCACATATCTACTGTGTTAACACAACCCCAATCCCTCCTGCAGTCGGAAAACAAACAGACACTGGCTCACGCTAAGCGGCTCCGGTGAATCCACACAGGATTTCCAAATACTTCAGAATTTATTTTCCATGAGGTCTTTTAAGTCATCTTTTCAATCAAGACGTATATTTAGCTGGGAATAATCAAATATTGGGTAAATATTTTTGGGGAAGCTGGCCCTATTTGAAAAGGAATGGTTGCCTTCTTCCCCTCCCTTAACACACGAATGTACATACACACATACACACACAACCCTCTTCTCTTGCATCACACACACACACACACACACTTTGGCCGTTTTTGAGTGGGATCAGTGTCTCTCCCCTGCTGCTGGACTTGTTTATTCTCCCATGCCGTAAATCCAGACATTTCCCCTCTCTGAAAGGACCGTGTGTGCCGGGGCCGACTGGACCAAAAAGGTAGTGAAATATCAACAAGTCGTCATTTACATCAGAACAAAAACAAACAAAGCCAGAAGAAAGAACCTGCTAAGGAGCCAGCGGCTTTTACACCAGGAATCCATCATGTGGCTTCAGGCAGCCTGCCAGCCAAATCTAATATGGATTTATATACAAAGAAAGTGCCTAGTTTAACATAATTAATATTTAATCATGCATGGACCCTGTAAAGCAATTTTGCCAGAGTAATTTAAAGCAGACATTGTTTGGAAGCCAAAAAAACACCAGATAAACTGTTGTCCCAAAGGAGCCCGGAAATCTGACGCTGGATTAAATGTTTACACTGCTGGCATACACTCTGGTAAATGAGGTTACAATTCTGGGCCTGAATCCGTGAGTGCTAACCCTGCTGATCCGGTCAGAGAGATCTCACTCACTAACACACACACACACACAAATGGCTGCCACTCAAATTAAAGTGATATTCCATAGAAACATGGTATGTGCAATCTGGGTCCCTTGGGAGGTTAGGGTTAGGTAAGGGTTAAGGTTAGTTAAGAGTTAGGTAAGGGTAAGGTAATGGTTAAGGTTAGGGTTAGTTAAGGGGTAAGGTAAGGGTTAAGGTTATGGTAAGGTAAGGTTTAAGGTTAGGGCAAGGTAAGGGTTAAGGTTAGGGCAAGGTAAGGGTTAAGGTTAGGGCAAGGTAAGGGTTAAGGTTAGGGTAAGGTAAGGGTTAAGGTTATGGTAAGGTAAGGTAAGGGTTGAGGTTAGGGTAAGGTAAGGGTTAAGGTTAGGTTAAGGTAAGGGTTAAGGTAAGGTAAGGGTTAAGGTTATGGTAAGGTAAGGGTTAAGGTAAGGTAAGGGTTAAGGTTAGGGTAAGGTAAGGGTTAAGGTTAGGGTAAGGTAAGGGTTAGGGTAAGGTAAGGGTTAAGGTTATGGTAAGGTAAGGGTTAAGGTTATGGTAAGGTAAGGGTAAAGGTTAGGGTAAGGTAAGGGTTAAGGTTAAGGTTAGGGTAAGGTAAGGGTTAAGGTTAGGGTAAGGTAAGGGTTAAGGTTAGGGTTAAGGTTAGGGTAAGGTAAGGGTTAAGGTTAGGGTAAGGTAAGGGTTAAGGTTAGGGTAAGGTAAGGGTTAAGGTTAGGGTAAGGTAAGGGTTAAGGTTATGGTAAGGTAAGGGTTAAGGTTATGGTAAGGTAAGGGTTAAGGTTAGGGTAAGGTAAGGGTTAAGGTTATGGTAAGGTAAGGGTTAAGGTTATGGTAAGGTAAGGGTTAATGTTATGGTAAGGTAAGGGTTAAGGTAAGGTAAGGGTTAAGGTTATGGTAAGGTAAGGGTTAAGGTTATGGTAAGGTAAGGGTTAAGGTTAGGGTAAGGTAAGGGTTAAGGTTATGGTAAGGGTTAAGGTTATGGTAAGGTAAGGGTTAAGGTAAGGTAAGGGTTAAGGTTATGGTAAGGTAAGGGTTAAGGTTAGGGTAAGGTAAGGGTTAAGGTTAGGGTAAGGTAAGGGTTAAGGTTAGGGTAAGGTAAGGGTTAAGGTTAGGGTAAGGTAAGGGTTTAGGGTAGGGTAAGGTAAAGGTAAAGGTTAGGGTAAGGTAAGGGTTAAGGTTAGGGTAAGGTAAGGGTTTAGGGTAGGGTAAGGTAAAGGTAAAGGTTAGGGTAAGGTAAGGGTTAAGGTTAGGGTAAGGTAAGGGTTTAGGGTAGGGACGTCCCAAGGATCCCAGACAGCACTGACCATAGAAATAAGATGTGCAGAAGATGAACATATTTAACACCTATTTAGCTAGCATACAAACCAAAATCAAATCAAATGTCATTTGTCACATGCTTGGGAAACAACAGGTGTAGTCTAACAGTGAAATGCTTACTGACAGGTCCTTCTCCAACAATGCAGAGTTAAAGATAAAAGATGCCAAATTAAAAAAATTGAAATAATGACACAAGGAATAAATATACAGTGAATAACAATCACGAGTCAAAATGACATGCAGATGACATCCTCATGCAATGATGAAATAATGCTTTTTTACATCAACCTACGCCACTCACTCATTCTAGACAATACATTCTGAACACAGTATAACATTAGCAAAGAAGTCTGGTGAGTAAAGAAAAATTTCCTCTGTATACAATTCCATTCCCGTAAATAGGAAACTTATATAAAAAGGAGGGGGCGTTAATATAAGCGGATTTGACGGCCGGTAAGTGTTCACTTGTGCAAAATAAAACAGGTTATCAGGTTTATTTGGTGATTCCCGGCACCCCTTAATAAATCGGCTTAAAGGCGGCCTAACGGCTTCATTCGCTGTAAGTCTCTGCACTGCAATAACACGCACCAGCAAGCACAGATTAATTTAATAACTCCTTAATATTCTCTGTGAAAAGGGGGGACTGGGAGAGTCCGCAGCATATGGGGAGCTCGAGCCGAGCCTCCCACAGAATAGAATATTGCTGCGGCTCCAGATTGAAAATTACGTAATGATGTCATTTATATTCCATTCACCAACAAGGCTAGAAAAATACTTTCAGCTGTCTCAGTGGGGAAATAAAAGTGTGTTTCGTGCCTCGATCCTATAATCCTGAAAAATAGAAACAGAAATTGACGTTCAAAATACATATTTACAACTCTAATGTATTTATTTATTATTTATTAAGTTTATTTGAACAGGGCCCATGTACAACAAAACATACATCTCAGAAGTGAGGCGTTTTAGCTCATTTCCATCTGCAGTCCCCGGGAAGGTGAACACAAACATGAAAACATTACATACAAAACAGACAACGTACATACATTAAAAAAAGAGGTCAGGACACATAGAAGTCATTGCACATATTGCTGTTGGATCTGATAATATGTGCGTAGTAAACACATACGTAGTAAAAACTAAATATTGCACAGAGCCCAGTTATGGCACCTATTGAAAATGGCATGAGTGTGTTTTAGTGTGCCTTCTGTAGCATTAAAACAGTCACTGTGTTCTGCTAGTTAAAATCAGTGTGAACACATCTGATTGGATTTGATCCATGTTTTTGTCTCAGATGAGGCTGAAAGCAGGATTTGTCCATATCAGTAGTAGGTGTTTGAATCCCTGGTGCTGTCTGACTGAAATTCATCTCTCTTGGACAGATCTACGTAAACATAACTGGTACCCTAGAATCGGTTGGGAATAGAATGGGATGTGTGGGATACTGAGCAGCAGTAGTTCTTCATGTTTGGGTTTTTCATTACTGGTTATTTGGACAAAACATGATTTGGCAGGTGTTAGCGTCTTGACTTTCGGAAGCGCAGGGGACATTCGGACAGTAACTTAAAAAAAGAGAGAGGGTGGAGCTTGTCATTCCGGTTCCGCTCCTTGTTCTAGCATCTCTTAACACGTCTGGACCCAGAACTTAATCAAGCAGCTGACCAATTACGGGAGACTTTAGTTCTGGGTTAACCAAGATTAGACTGACATTAGTCTAACAAGCATATAGATACTATACCACTTGCCATTTACGTGTATAATTTGTATACGCTTCACTGCTCACCATAATGGGGGTGACGTGACTGACTGTTTCCCACTCCTAAGTAGCTCGCTCCATTTTGGCCAACACCCCCAAAACCTCAAACATTCTGGTTCACTACCAACCCACTGCTCCCACCACCACCAGTCACACAATAGCAGCTCAAATAACAAGCCATGTGGTTTGTATGGCAAGATAATTGACTGTTGGAAGAAAAACTAAAGGAGACATCTGGTTGTCATTAGCCTTAAAGATACAAAAATGTCCTGCAATCAGCAAACAAGGCATTACATGTGACAAGCTGACATCAAATCCATGCTATTCGGAGTGGGTATTGGTGGTAACCAAACAAAGAGGCTGCCCTGAGAGGGGGGCTTAATGAAAATAAGCAGGGTCAACTGTAGACGGTGTAATGAGAATTTTCTCCATTTGGTGGTTGCCCGCAGCAAATATTCCATCTGTTTTCTATTGGAGAGAGAGTCAACAGTTTAGAAGTACAGGGGTGAGGCAGGCAATCAGCAGACCGTACTGACATCTCATGGCTGCAGCTGAGATCACAGGCAGGCAGGCACTAGGGGTGTGAGTGAGTGTGTGTGTGAGAGAGAGAGAGACCGAGAGCGTGAGAGAGAGTGAGAGAGTGGCAGAGTGACAGAGAGCATTCAACCAGGTTGAGAGCTTCAAGTTCCTTGGTGTCCACATCAACAACAAACTAGAATGGTAGAATCCATAGACTAGAATACACACCAAGACAGTTGTGAAGAGGGCACGACAAAACCTATTCCCCCTCAGGAAACTAAAAAGATTTGGCATGGGTCCTGAGATCCTCAAAAGGTTCTACAGCTGCAACATCGAGAGCATCCTGACTGGTTGCATCACTGCCTGGTATGGCACTTGCGCGGCCTCCGACCGCAAGGCTCTATGGAGGGTAGTGCAAACGGCCCAGTACATCACTGGGGCTAAGCTGCCTGCCATCCAGGACCTCTACACCAGGCGGTGTCAGAGGAAGGCCCTAAAAATTGTCAAAGACCCCACCCACCCCAGTCATAGACTATTCTCTCTACTACCGCATGGCAAGCGGTACCGGAGTGCCAAGTCTAGGACAAAAAGGCTTCTCAACAGTTTTTATCCCCAAGCCATAAGACTCCTGAACAGGTAATCGAATGGCTACCAGGACTATTTGCATTGTGTGCCCCCCCAACCCCTCTTTAACACTACTGCTACTCTCTGTTTATCATATATGCATAGTCACTTTAACCATATCTACATGTACATACTACCTCAATCAGCATGAGTAACTGGTGTCTGTATGTAGCCACGCTACTTTTATAGCCTCGCTACTGTATATAGCCTGTCTTTTTACTGTTGTTTTATTTCTTTACCTACCTATTGTTCACCTAATACCTTTTTTGCACTATTGGTTAGAGCCTGTAAGTAAGCATTTCACTGTAAGGTCTACACCTGCTGTATTCAGCGCACGTGACAAATAAACTTTGATTTGATTCACATATGTAGCCATGAAGTGCTTTGAAAGGCAGGTCATGGCTCACATCAACATCATCATCCTAAACACCCTGGACCAACTCCAATTCACATACTAGCCCAACAGATCGATAGAGATGCAATCTCTATTGCACTCCACACTGCCCTTTCCCACCTGGACAAAATTAACACCTATGTGAGAATGCTGTTCGTTGACTACAGCTCAGTGTTCAACACCATAGTGCCCTCAAAGCTCATCACTAAGCTAAGGACCCTGGGCCTAAACACCTCCCTCTGCAACTGGATCCTGGACTTCCTGACGGGCCACCCGTGACTGCATGACCATGCACGCCTCCAACTCAATCATCAAGTTTGCAGACAACACAACAGCAGTAGGCCTGATTACCAACAATGACAAGACGGTCTACAGGGAGGAGGTGAGGGCCCTGGGAGAGTGGTGCAAGGAAAATAACCTCTCACTCAACGTCAACAAAACAAAGGAGCCAATCGTGGACTTCAGGAAACAGCAGAGGGAGCATGCCCCTATCCACATCGATGGGACCGCAATGGAGAAGGTGGAAAGCTTTAAGTTCCTCGGCGTACATGTCACTGACAATCTGAAATGGTCCACCCACACAGACAGTGTGGTGAAGAAGGTGCAACAGCACCTCTTCAACCTCAGGAGGCTGAAGAAATTTAGCTTGGCCCCTAAAACCCTCACAAACTTTTACAGATGCACAATCGAGAGCTTCCTGTCGGGCTGTATCACTGCCTGGTATGGCAACTGTACTGCCCGCCACCCCAGGGCTCTCCAGAGGGTGGTGCGGTCTGCCCAAAACTACCTGACCTCCAGGACACCTACAGCACCCGATATCACAGGAAGGCCAAAAAGATCATCAAGGACATCAACCACCCAAGCCACGGACTGTTCACCCCACCATCATCCGAAAGGCGAGGTCAGTACAGGTGCATCAAAGCTGGGACCGAGAGACTGAAAAACAGCTTCTATCTCAAGGTCATCAGACTGTTAAATAGCCATCATTAGCCAGCCACACAACCCTGCACCTTAGGGGCTGCTGCCCTACAGTATATACATACACTTGGAATCACTGGCCACTTTAATAATGGAACACTAGTCACTTTAATAATGTTTACATAATGCTTTACTCATCTCATATATATTGTATTCTATTCTACTGTATTTTAGTCAATGCCACTTCGACAATCCTCATTCTAATATATATATATATATATATTCCTTAATTCCATTCTTTTACTTTTAGATGTGTGTATTGTTGTGAATTTCTAGATACTACTGCACTGTTGGAGTTGGCAACACAAGCATTTCGCTACACCCACTAAATGTGTATCTGACCAATAAAATGTGATTTGATTTAGTTAAATAGTTAACCAATAGCTACCCAGAATATCTGCATTGACCCCTTTTGCACTACCTCGACTCAACACACGATGCTGCTACTGTTTATTATCTATCCTGCTGCCTAGTCAATTATCTCGTACCCCAGCACATCGACTCGGTACCCTGTGTATATAGGCAAGCAATTTTTACTTTGTGTATTTATTCCTTCTTTGATTATTTTTCCCAAGAAGACAATAAGTCTTCTTGGGTATGACGCTACAAGCTAGGCATACTTGTATTGGGGAGTTTCTCCCATTCTTTTCTGCAGATCCTCCCAAGCTCTGTTAAGTTGGAAGAAGAGTGTCGCTGCACAGCTATTTCCAGGTCTCTCCAGAGATGTTTGATAGGGTTCAAGTTGTCCCAAAGCCACTCCTGCGTTGTCCTGGCTGTTGAGCTCAGGTGCCCCCTGCACAGCCATTTCCAGGTGCGCCCTGCACAGCTATTTCCAGGTGCGCCCTGCACAGCTATTTTCAGGTGCGCTCTGCACAGCTATTTTCAGGTGCGCCCTGCACAGCTATTTCCAGGTGCGCCCTGCACAACTATTTTCAGGTGCGCCCTGCACAGCTATTTTCAGCTGCGCCCTGCACAGCTATTTTCAGGTGCGCCCTGCACAGCTATTTTCAGGTCTCTCCAGAGGTGTTTGATCCGGTTCAAGTTGTCCCAAAGCCACTCCTGCGTTGTCTTGGCTGTGTGCTTAGGGTCATTATCGTATTGAAAGGTGAACCTTTGCCCAAGTCTGAGGTCCTGAGCACTCTGGCTTAGGTTTTCATCAAGGATCTCTCTGTACTTTGCTCCGGTTCATCTTTCCCTCGATCCTGACTAGTTTCCCAGTCCCTGCCTCTGAAAATCATCCCCAATGCATGATGCTGCCACCACCATGCTTCACCGTCGGGATGGTGCCAGGTTTCCTCCAGATGTGACGCTTGACTTTCAGGGTAGAGTTCAATCTTGGTTTAATCAGACCAGAGAATCCTGTTACTCATGGTATTTTATATTTACAAAAAAATATATGGTGGATTGGAAATGATGCAGACAATTACATTGATGGAAGCCACAATCTATCTGCAATATTAAAGCTGATGTACTCCCCCTTCAAGGCACAACACAACAGATGTCTGTGAACAGGCACATAAACCTCTCCAAGCCAAACCTTCATACCATAACCACTAATGCTACACGGCCTACATTGCTTTAACCACATTAATGTTAGTCAACAAACTAGAACTAACTCGTTAAAACCCACAATCCAATCCATGTGTACAGCAAGCAGTTTAGCAGTTACACCGGCGGGCCCCCAGTGGCAGTACATTTATTAAACCAAAAGCTTACCTTGACTTGGAAGAGTTGCAGTGTTGTTGAATAGCCTTAGCCAGCTAACTAACAGAAATAGCATTCCTCTCGGTCTGAGTCAGGTTGATGAGTAGGCTAAATTAGCTGCATTAGCTAAATCTGTTAGTAAGTGAAAGGTAAATTAAGAAAAAAGTAATATAGATAGCTAGCTCTCCCTCGGCTGCTGCTTCATTTTTTTAAGAAATGAATATGCTCAAACATGTTCAACTATTGTTTTTCTCTCTCTCCGAGTCAAACTACTCCCCACACTTTAAGCACTGCAGTGCTAGCTAGCTATGCTTTCAGTACTATATTCATTCTCTGATCCTTTGATTGGATGGACAACGTGTCAGTTCACACTACAAGAGCTGTGATAGACTTTCAGAGGGCGTCATCCAACCTATGGAAGGGGGTGAGAACCATGAGCCTCCTAAGTCTGGTATTGAAGTCAATGTACCCAGAGTCGGATGGAAAACAGCTGTCCTCCGGCTACACCATGGTGTAGACCTTTCATTGTGTTTTAATCAGTTATTTGGAGATGTGAATATATTTAGTATAGTTTTATCTTAAAAGGGTAACTTTAATGTTTCTCTATTCACTGAGGAGGATGTTCCTCCCCTTCTTTCTCTGAGGAGCCTCCACTGGTGTGTGTGTGTGGTGGGGGAGGAGGGTTAGGAGGCCTGGGATCAGGAGAATAACAGCCTCAGGTCATACTACTTTACTTGTTCCCTTTGTACACAAATAGTTTGTGAATTATACGGATTGACTTGTGTTATTTATTATTTTCTCAGTTTATCTGTAAAACACAGACGAACATACACAATGACAACAGAAGTAAAAATGAGAGGCAATAAATCCATTAGAAAGAGAGAGAGAGGTAGAGAGAGTGAGAGAGCGTATGAGGGACAGGGGGAGAAAGAGCAAGAGAGAGAGAAAGAGAGAGGTATAGGGAGAGCCGAGAGCTGCTTCCTGTGTCACTCACAGTACAGTCGCCTGCCCCCGCCTGCTACAGCCTCTGTCGTTATGTCAGCTACGGTTAATAAAGTAGCTTAAAAAAAAGGACTTTTCTGCTACTTCCATCACTGGGATCAAGCTGGGTGTGATTTCAACCAGGTCTATATGGAACGGGTCTAGTTGTCCTCGGGTCCGTTCAGAACAGGTCTCTATATTACAAAATATATATTTATGCATGTCGGGTCCAAATGAGAAAGCCCCAGGTCCATTTCGGAACATTTTGGACCAGTGAAGACTTCTGATGCAAATCTGCCTTCCTCACTCTCTTTCCCTCTCCCCCTTAGGCACAGAGAGCATACAGCGAGACGCTGCGTACAGGATGGGTCTCCACATCACCGCCTCCAAGCTGGCCTGCCTCCCTTCCCATTCAGAATTATGGAAGCACAACCGAAAAAAAAAGAGCTTTCGTCACCCAGTCAAATTAACTAAAATATCCAATCTTGCTGTTAACTTGGGGAGTAACAACCGTGTAATAAGGGCTTTTTCAACATTTTTGAAGAGTTTGATGACTTTACAATTTCAGAGATGCCATGGAAGGACATAGTAATGTTATGCATTGTAATGGCTGAGCTACTTCCATGTCTGAGGTGGAACAGTCCCAGCTTTGTCCTTGTGTGGGTTTTCCCCTCAGAGCTAGAGGACAGGTGTTGTGAAGGGCTCTGACTAAAGATTTGTTTGACTAGTGGCCAGATTATTCGGGCGAGATGTAAAAGCCTTTATTAATGTAGGTTTAAATAGGGTCAACACACACAGAGACGTTGTGTGTGTGTGTCTCAGAGGGAAGGGGTGGTTGTGTTAGCCAACACCTTTAGCTAGATCAACAGTAGACGGCACTAGTAAAACAGAGCAAGCCTCATGTGTAGGACGTTACAGCTTTGGCACACAAGCCACAGCATTTACCTCCCTCCCCAACCCTCCAGCATTGAAAAGGATGATTGCAGGGGTCAAATAGTGGTGGGCTTTCACAGGACACACAGAGCCTTGTCTCACACCCATACACACACAGACAAATATACACACAGACCAGGGTCACTGTGACAACAAGCCTCTCTCTCTCTCTCTGTGTGTGAGTGAGTGAGTGAGTGAGTGAGTGAGTGAGTGAGTGAGTGAGTGAGTGAGTGAGTGAGTGAGAGAGAGAGAGAGAGAGAGAGAGAGAGAGAGAGAGAGAGAGAGAGAGAGAGAGAGAGATGTGACAATGTTCAGTTCACACAGAAACGTGTTCCACTAAAGTGTGTGTGTCTTCCTGTGTTCCCTCTGTGGTCTCACCTATTCCAACTCTGGATTGATCTGGTAGAGACAGTGGCAGTAAGTGTAGCCAACGTCCACACTGGACTCATGGTTAAGGATGTTTAGGCCCATGTGTTTTACTATGATAACAGCCTGTGAGAGACACAGACACACACACATTGTTAATCATGCATGCAGTCACTCAAAAAGCTCCAATCCAACGCATAGCAGTCAGTTCTGAATGTGGCAAGAGCCAAAAGCCCCAACCGCATTGGAGTGATGCTAAGCTGGATTTAGTGTGTCCTTTACCTACTGCATTAAATAAGCAAATCCTGACAGATTCCCCCACTCCAGCCTCACATTGTTTTTTTATGTTACAGCCTTTTTCGCAAATAACAATATTTGCAATTATAAGACACTTTTATCCAAAGTGACTTAGAGTCATGCGTGAATACATTTTACTTTCGGTTGGTCCCAGGAATTGAACCCATTATACTGGTGTTGAAAGCACTATGCTCTAATATCTGAGCTACAGAGGACCACAAGTGATTCAGAACACATCCCGGCTATGGGAATGTTTCTGAACACCCAAATCTAGAACTTAATGAAGATCTTTATGTAAGTCTATTGCGCTTCACTGTAGAACCCACCGGGAAAACAAGACAGATCAGCCAACTCATTTTGGTTGATATCTAATTGAGTTGTCAACAAATGTGAATTAATTAATGATGTTTCGCAATTTTCAAACCAGCCAGCTACATTGATGCAGCGTTATCACTACATTGATAAAATATGTTGAATAACGTTGAAACTGCAATGAGTCAAGCAGCAAGGGAACAGGCCTAAAAAGAGAGAAGTGCAGGCGAGGACCTTCATCACTTGGACCTGGAAGGAACCCTGGGTTCTGACAGTTTAATGCAACCTGAAAATGAGGAAACGGGAAACAAGGCGACCCAATACGGCGTCAAACCCCCATTGTATGCAGTGGCCACACACCGACGGCTGTACAAACACACTGTGTTGAATCAGGGGGGAGGTATAGACTGAGGGAAGTAGGCCATCTTGTATTATCCAGGACAATGGTGTCTCAGTGTGTTAGAAAAAGGGTTAAGAAAGTAAACAGAGTTAGTTGTGACCCTCCAGTTGTCTGTCATCGTAGTCTAACACACAAACAGACCCCTGCTTTTAGAAACGTTAACACTCAGGTGTAAACACACACACACACACACACACACACTAACCCTGTCTCACACACACACACACACACACACACACACACACACACACACACACACACACACACACACACACACACACACACACACACACACACACACACACACACACAATCTACATGCAAAACAATAAAACAGCATTAAAGGGATGGAAATTCCCAGGGACCTCACGATATGATATTATCACAATACTTAGATGCCAATGAGATATGCATTGCGATTCTCATGATTCTACAGGTGTATATGTATATGTCTGCTGCAGGTAGCATAGTGGTTAAGAGCATTGGGCCAGTAAGCAAAAGGTTGCCGTTTCTAATCCTCGAGCCGACTAGGTGAAATATCTGTTGATGTGCCATTGAGCAAAGCACTTAACCCTAATTACTCCTGTAAGTCGCTCT
This sequence comes from Salmo trutta, assembly GCF_901001165.1. Lineage (NCBI taxonomy): Eukaryota > Metazoa > Chordata > Actinopteri > Salmoniformes > Salmonidae > Salmo > Salmo trutta. Next base: position 5,021,375 of record NC_042985.1, read on the forward strand.
GAATAAGCACCAGCTAAATGACAAAAAAAAATTGTTTAAATGCTACAAAGAAAAAGTGTGTTTTGATCAGTCAAGGAAATAAGTGCGCTAAAAACAGGTTGGCTCACTAGTTAAAAAGATGGAGAACAAGCTATAGGATGAAAAATACCTGAGTTGTGGCGCAGGTACAGCTGACTAGTGCTTGATAAAGCTACCCAGCAACAACAAAAAACAAGATACTTGGAGTTAAAGTATCGATATAATATAGTCCAAAATAATATTGTGATATGTAACTGTATAGATGATTTCCCCCATCACTAATTGATATGTGGAATCCGTAATATATGATACAGTAGCTATCAACCGACCCACCTAGTCAGAACGTGCAATAGTGAACTGTGAAATGTAACTGCGCGTTATAAAAGGGATGCGCAATTTACAGGAATCATGGAGATTATAAGGAAGTGCCTACAAATCAAATCAAATCAAATTTATTTATATAGCCCTTCGTATATCAGCTGAAATCTCAAAGTGCTGTACAGAAACCCAGCCTAAAACCCCAAACAGCAAGCAATGCATGTGAAAGAAGCCAGCTACATTGACAGGATTGCATTAGACCTGGCATTCTGTCGGCCTGCAAGTGAACATTGACCTTGAGGGTCATCGGCTATAGCAGGGTCATATTCATTAGGCACCTAACGGAAGAAAAGACTGAAACGGAGGAACAGCCTGAACTTGTCCAATAAGAAACACAAAAAATGTTCCTTTTCCATTGCAACAAAACGTTTCGCTACGGCGCGCCCCAAATGAATACGGCCCAATATTACCTAACGTTTCCCCCATATGAACTCTGTTTACATGACATGGCACTTGCTCTTTGATCTTTACAACTGAAATATGTCCCAAGGCAAGTATGGCCTTTGATATAGCTGCCCTTCCATTTGTTACCTGCCGTTTACGACGACTATCGAGCGAGTCTCTTTTATCCATATAGATTATCTCATATTTTATAAGGTCTGTAAAATTCTGTGCTGTGAAACAACACTGATTAGACTTTATGATCCACCTGTGTGTATTGTAATGCATGTATAGGGTATTCCAGTCTCAAATACAAGTATCAATAACCAATGACTCATGGTGCTTTGTAAGAGACACACTCAAAAAATGCTTATTAATGGTTTCATAATGCGCTACCATAACAATACTAGTGAGAACTACAAAGGGATGCAGTTGGTTTTGCAGGAGTATGATTTGTCAATGGGCGTAGTATTGTAGAAAGGGCTTTCACAGACAGGTTAAGGGCATTCAGTGTGTGCCTTCGTGTGTAGTTGAGCATTGTTAGGGAAGTTTACACAGCGTCAACAAGGAGGGAGAGACCTAGGGAACAAAAGAAGGACAGAGAGAGAGAGAGAGAGTAAGAAGTCAATTTGTTAGAGAGAAGCCATTATTTACCGAAGACAATAGAGGAAGGAGAAATAGAGCGTTGCTAAGGGGACAAGTCACACTGCAGAACACACACAGTGACACACACACACACACACACAATGCTGCTGTTCCAACAATGCCGATCTCCTCCCAGAGTGGTCATCACTCAAACAACGTTTGACATTAATTAAGTAAATAACAACGTAAACAAACCTCGTGGAATTTGACTATTTTAGAGTGAGTACCTTTAGACTGTAAACAGGTGTAGACAGCAGTAGGATAGGTATCGTGTGGGTCATTGATTTTACACTAAAATTGAAAAAGTAGACCTACTTGTACTTTGTGACATGATGCTGCTCTGTTAGTGAAAGGCTCAGGTATTCTTTGGCTGCTTCAAACCGTCCACACACACACACACACCCTTGTATTCTCCAAGCCCTAACTGAATGAAAATGTATAGGAGTTGATAACAAGACCAGTCGCATTAGCAGTAGTAGCTAGCAGGGTCATGACAACCAACAAGACCAGTCACATTAGCAGTAGTAGCTAGCAGGGTCATGAGAACGAGACCAGTCACATTAGCAGTAGTAGCTAGCAGGGTCATGACAACCAACAAGACCAGTCACATTAGCAGTAATAGCTAGCAGGGTCATGAGAACGAGACCAGTCACATTAGCAGTAATAGCTAGCAGGGTCATGAGAACGAGACCAGTCACATTAGCAGTTGTAGCTAGCAGGGTCATGAGAACGAGACCAGTCAGGTTAGCAGTAGTAGCTAGCGGGGTCATGAGAACCAACAAGACCAGTCACATTAGCAGTAGTAGCTAGCGGGGTTATGAGAACGAGACCAGTCACATTAGCAGTAGTAGCTAGCGGGGTCATGAGAACAAGACCAGTCACATTAGCAGTAGTAGCTAGCAGGGTCATGACAACCAACAAGACCAGTCACATTAGCAGTTGTAGCTAGCGGGGTCATGACAACCAACAAGACCAGTCACATTAGCAGGAGTAGCTAGCAGGGGCATGACAACCAACAAGACCAGTCACATTAGCAGTTGTGGCTAGCGGGGTCATGACAACCAACAAGACCAGTCACATTAGCAGTAATAGCTAGCGGGGTCATGACAACCAACAAGACCAGTCACATTAGCAGTAGTAGCTAGCAGGGTCACGAGAACGAGACCAGTCAGGTTAGCAGTTGTAGCTAGCAGGGTCATGACAACCAACAAGACCAGTCACATTAGCAGAAGTAGCTAGCGGGGTCATGACAACCAACACGACCAATCACATTAGCAGAAGTAGCTAGCGGGGTCATGACAACCAACGCGACCAGTCACATTAGCAGTAGTAGCTAGCAGGGTCATGAGAACGAGATCAGTCACATTAGCAGTAGTAGCTAGCGGGGTCATGACAACCAACAAGACCAGTCACATTAGCAGTTGTAGCTAGCGGGGTCATGACAACCAACAAGACCAGTCACATTAGCAGTTGTAGCTAGCAGGGTCATGAGAACGAGACCAGTCACATTAGCAGTAGTAGCTAGCGGGGTCATGACAACCAACACGACCAGTCACATTAGCAGTAGTAGCTAGCGGGGTCATGACAACCAACACGACCAGTCACATTAGCAGTAGTAGCTAGCGGGGTCATGACAACCAACACGACCAGTCACATTAGCAGTAGTAGCTAGCAGGGTCATGACAACCAACACGACTAGTCACATTAGCAGTAGTAGCTAGCAGGGTCATAACAACCAACAAGACCAGTCACATTAGCAGTAGTAGCTAGCAGGGTCATGAGAACGAGACCAGTCACATTAGCAGTAGTAGCTAGCGGGGTCATGACAACCAACAAGACCAGTCACATTAGCAGTTGTAGCTAGCGGGGTCATGACAACCAACACGACCAGTCACATTAGCAGTAGTAGCTAGCAGGGTCATGAGAACGAGACCAGTCACATTAGCAGTAGTAGCTAGCGGGGTCATGACAACCAACAAGACCAGTCACATTAGCAGTAGTAGCTAGCAGGGTCATGACAGCCAACACGACCAGTCACATTAGCAGTAGTAGCTAGCGGGGTCATGACAACCAACACGACCAGTCACATTAGCAGTAGTAGCTAGCAGGGTCATGACAACCAACAAGACCAGTCACATTAGCAGTAGTAGCTAGCAGGGTCATGACAACCAACAAGACCAGTCACATTAGCAGTAGTAGCTAGCAGGGTCATGACAACCAACACGACCAGTCAGATTGGCAGTAGTAGCTAGCAGGGTCATGAGAACGAGACCAGTCACATTAGCAGTAGTAGCTAGCGGGGTCATGACAACCAACAACACCAGTAAGATTGGCAGTAGTAGCTAGGAGGGTCATGAGAACGAGACCAGTCAGATTAGCAGAAGTAGCTAGCAGGTAGCCAGCCGTGTGACCTGCCTGGTGTGTGTACCTTGTACATCTCATATTTGTTCTGTATCTATATTTGAGCTACACGGCCACATAAAGGAAAGGCCCGGCATAAAAGGGAACAAACAGCACAAATAGGTAGCTAATCTCTCAGACTTTCTACTCCAGAGCCTCAGGACGTGAAAAGGTGACCAATTCAATACAATGTTCCAAGGCAAACACAACGTACACAGCGGATAAGAGAGGGGTATTTAAGCATCCATTAGTGAATGTTTGAGTAAAAGGAGTCATTTAGAAAAGCGGCAGGGCCATGTGATATTTGCTCAAACAGTGCTTAAAGGCTGCTTGGTTAAACAGGCAGCAGGGGGAAGGTCAATATTTTCACAGGCAGGCCTGGAGACACAGGACCGCTGGAAGTGAGAGACAACGGACAGCTGTTTCCGGACCGGGCTGCCACTCGCTGTTCAAACTGGGCAGGAGAGGCCGTTGGACTGGACAACAGTCAGACCAGACATGTCAGCATGGCCCTCTCAAATAAAGGGGTGGGGGGGCGGACCCAAAAACCACCGGGCACTATAGAAAGTCATGTATAAAAACCATCTTTATTTAACTAGGCAAGTCAGTTATTAAGAACAAATTCTTATTTTCAAATGATGGCCTAGGAACGGTGGGTTAAGTGCCTTGTTCAGAGGCAGAACAACAGATTTTCACCATGTCAGCTCAGTGACTTGATCTTGCAACCTTTTGGTTACTAGTCCAACTCTCTAACCACAGGGCCCTATAGAAAGTAATGTATAAAAACCACAGGGCACTATAGAAAGTCATGTATAAAAACCACAGGGCACTATAGAAAGTCATGTATAAAAACCACAGGGCACTATAGAAAGTCATGTATAAAAACCACAGGGCACTATAGAAAGTCATGTATAAAAACCACAGGGCACTATAGAAAGTCATGTATAAAAACCACAGGGCACTATAGAAAGTCATGTATAAAAACCACAGGGCACTATAGAAAGTCATGTTTAAGTACCTTGGAATTATACTTGATTCCGACATCTCTTTTATAAAGCAGGTGAAAAAGGTAACTTGAATAACCAAATTCAAGCTAGCTAATTTCTGATTCATACAAAATTGTTTGACTATAGGTGGCAAAACTGTACTTCAATGCTAGGATACTCCCCCACTTAACATACTGCTTGACTAGTTGGGCCCAAGCTTGCTATACAACATTAAAACCCATTCAGTCTGTCCACACACAGGCTCTCAAAGTGCTTGATAGAAAGCTCAATAGCCATCACCACTGCTACATCCTCAGAAAGCATAAGCTCCTGAGTTGGGAAAATCTACAAGCATGTCTTGTATTCAAAGATCCTAAATGGCCTGGCTCCTCCCCCTCCACTTAGTAGTTTTGTCAAACAGAAAACCTAAGGTCTGCCATGAGACGGGACTATAGTTCCCTTGAGGAAAATCACCTTTGGTCAATCTGCTTTCTCTGTGAGAGCTTCCCATGTCTGGAACACACTGCCATCAGACACACATATCACCACCTATCATACTTTCACAAAAAACATGAAGACATGGCTAAAGGACAATCAGACTTGTGAACATAATCCCTAGCTATGTATTGTAGCTTTCCATGTCATCTGTAGCTTGTGAGGTGTGGAAACAGTGCTGCTTTTATGGATTTAGTTGTGTTGCTTTTTGTGCTATTGCTCTGTCTGTGTGCGATGTGGTGCTTGTCCTATGTTTCTCTGTCTGCGTGCTACGTGGTGCTTGTCCTATGTTTTCTCTGTCTGCGTGCTACGTGGTGCTTGTCCTATGTTGCTCTGTCTGTGTGCGATGTGGTGCTTGTCCTATGTTCTCTGTCTGCGTGCTATGTGGTGCTTGTCCTATGTTTCTCTGTCTGCGTGCTACGTGGTGCTTGTCCTATGTTTCTCTGTCTGCGTGCTACGTGGTGCTTGTCCTGTTTCTCTGTCTGCGTGCTACGTGGTGCTTGTCCTATGTTTCTCTGTCTGCGTGCTACGTGGTGCTTGTCCTATGTTACTCTGTCTGCGTGCTACGTGGTGCTTGTCCTATATTGCTCTGTCTGCGTGCTACTTGTCCTATATTTCTCTGTCTGCGTGCTACGTGGTGCTTGTCCTATGTTTCTCTGTCTGCGTGCTACGTGGTGCTTGTCCTATGTTTCTCTGTCTGCGTGCTACGTGGTGCTTGTCCTATGTTTCTCTGTCTGCGTGCTACGTGGTGCTTGTCCTATGTTGCTCTGTCTGCGTGCGACGTGGTGCTTGTCCTATGTTCCTCTGCGTGCTACGTGGTGCTTGTCCTATATTTCTCTGTCTGCGTGCTACGTGGTGCTTGTCCTGTTTCTCTGTCTGCGTGCTACGTGGTGCTTGTCCTATATTGCTCTGTCTGCGTGCTACGTGGTGCTTGCCCTATGTTTCTCTGTCTGCGTGCTACGTGGTGCTTGTCCTACGTTTCTCTGTCTGCGTGCTACGTGGTGCTTGTCCTGTTTCTCTGTCTGCGTGCTACTTGTCCTATGTTGCTGTTTGCATGTTACGTGGTGCTTGTCCTATATTTCTCTGTCTGCGTGCTACTTGTTCTATGTTGCTCTGTCTGCGTGCTGCTTGTCCTATGTTGCTCTGTCTGCGTGCTGCTTGTCCTATGTTGCTCTGTCTGCGTGCTGCTTGTCCTATGTTTCTCTGTCTGCGTGCTGCTTGTCCTATGTTGCTCTGACTGCATGCTACGTGGTGCTTGTCCTAAGTTGCTCTGCATGTACTCACTGCTCATTGTATTGTTATTGTAATCATTTTTATTTAATTTCAACAGGTAACCCTCATTGACTATTGTTTAAAGTCACGTCCTCGTTCAATACCTAAATGGTACAGAGGGTTAACTGCCTTGTTCAGGGGCAGAACGGCAGATCTTTACCTAGGCAGCTTGGGGATTTGATCCAGCAACCTTTCAGTTACTGGCCCAATGCTCTAACTACTAGACTGCCTGCTGCCCTTAGACTGTATCACATAAATGCCATAAATGTGATTTTGAAAATAGATGTCATTGTTACTCTGGCTTCTCAAATTAAACGCAGACATTCTGTTTATTACAGAATCTTGGTTAAAGAAGTCCATGCTGAATTCTGGTGTCTCTGACTGGTTATAATATATAGATCTAAAAGAGTTGGTAGCGGTGTGGGTGTCGCCATATTCTTAAAGAGCAACTTAAATGTTTGTGCCCCTTTCCACCTCTGTCCCTAAGCAATTTGAATGTCTAATCCCAAATGTGGGCCCTGGTAATAAACGCCCAAATGACACTAGTGGGAATTTATCCCCCTCCCTCAGCTCTACCTTGTGCTCTAAGCAAATTGTCTGACCATTCTAAATTTGAATAATTCATATTGGGTGATTTTAATCTGGATTGGTTGATGCCTGTTTCAGATGGTTTTAAAGATATTTGTACTGAGCTAATTCTAACACAGCTGATAACTAAACCAACTTCCCAACTTTAAAAACCCAGAAAAATCTAATTTGTTTTTGATATTCTAACAAATGCCCCTCATAAGTACACTGCCAATTGAATCTTAGCTAATAAGCTCAGTGACCATTGGTCCCACTGCCTACTAAAACACCTAAATCCAGCCCACATTTTAGGAATTTTAATGATCAACATTTCATGTCTGAGGTTGTGTGACTGGGGGATTGTGTCATGCATCTCTGATTCAGATCAGGCCCTAAAAAATGTTTACTTTTCTGTTTAACACTGTCACAGATAAGCATTCTCTGTATAAAAAAACTGAGTAAAGGATAGGTCAAACACTTGGTTCATGCATGAATTTTCTTAAAAATGACAGGAAAGATCTAGAAGGCTAGATTGATTGATACTACATCTGACTGGCAGTCCAGACATTTGAGAAATGGATGCCTCTCTGGTAAAAAAAGCAAAGTCAAACTTCTTCAGCTGTATAGCTGAGAATGGTGGGAATGCAGCGAACTTCTGCAAAGTTCTATGTGCTACCAAGTTCGTATGCTAGCTCGGTAGCTAGCTCAAGCTGGCTAATGTTAGTCACACCTCACACTCGTCAGACTTTGTGGCAATGTTATTTAGTGGGATACCATTAGCATGGCAGGCTCTGGTGCCTTCTTGCCGCGGGCTCAAAACAAGAGAGAAAATCAGACCTGCTTGCTCTAATTGTGTAATAGCTCGTCTGTTCTCCATTTTGTTTTGTCAACTTTTCGGCATGTTCTCTGTGAAGTAAGCTACATGAGTTTTGTAACTTTTCAACCTTGGTTTAGTGCTAGCACGCTAGCTGATACTATCAAGTTTGGATTGTTCTCGCTATATAAACTCAGCAAAAAAAGAAACGTCCTCTCACTGTCAACTGCGTTTATTTTCAGCAAACTTAACATGTGTAAATATTTGTATGAAAATAAGATTCAACAACTGAGACATAAACTGAACAAGTTCCACAGACATGTGACTAACAGAAATTGAATAATGTGTCCCTGAACAAAGGAGGGTGTCAAAATCAAAAGTAACAGTCAATGCAGCTGGTGTCCACACCAGATACTAAGTACTGCAGTGCATCTCCTCCTCATGGACTGCACCAGATTTGCCAGTTCTTGCTGTGAGATGTTACCCCACTCTTCCACCAAGGCACCTGCAAGTTCCCGGACATTTCTGGGGGGGGGGAAATGGCCGTAGCCCTCACCCTCCGATCCAACAGGTCCCAGACGTGCTCAATGGGATTGAGATCTGGGCTCTTCGCTGGCCATGGAAGAACAGACATTCCTGTCTTGCAGGAAATTATGCACAGAACGAGCAGTATGGCTGGTGGCATTGTCATGCTGGAGGGTCATGTCAGGATGAGCCTGCAGGAAGGGTACCACGAGGGAGGAGGATGTCTTCCCTGTAAAGCACAGCGTTGAGATTGGCTGGCTAGCGTGCTAAGATAACTGCAGATAGCTAACATTCTTTGATAATTGGTTAGATGGCGTTATGCATTTCCAAAACTTTGGTTTATTTTAATGTAGCTAAGCTGGGTGATGACAGCAACTGGCTAAATCATCATGTAACTTTGCATTGGGACTTTTGATGTGTATACTAATACAAATCCACGTTACGTTTACGCTGCCTACCCTTGCAGGCAAGACTAAATATATGTTGCTCTCTAATGCTCACAAAAATGTTTCAGATGGACCACATTGGATGGTTCTTGCTGATCGGGTTCTCGCCTTTAAATATCTTGTCATTTCGATTGACAAATGTTAAAAACAACCAAAAAAAAAAACATATGGATGAGCTAGTTAAAAAGCTAAAAATGCATCTTGCCTCTCCCTAAATAGCAGGAATCAGATTGTACAGTGAACTTTCCTGCCGAACCAGGTTAAATGGTTTTTAGCTTAAAAGCGCCTCATTGCTGGAACCAACTACAAAACACATTACAATTGAATGCTCTGGTAATAAAAAAATATTGATTGGGGACCTTCTTACTTAGGAATGTAATCGTTTTTCTTAAATGTGTTGTATTTTACTTGTTTTATATATAGTGTTTGATTTGTCTTATGAAATTGTATATGCAGGATACACTTGTGAAAAAGAGACCCTGTTCTCAATGGTGACTCCCTGCTTAAAAATAAAAGGTAAAATATATATTATTTTTTTACTCTGAATAAGGTAAGTGGCTGGGGAGAGTGAACTTGATAAACTCAGTCCCCCCTCCACTCCAGCAAGAAATCACACTCTGGAGTCGATTTGCTAAGTGCACATTGCCTATTAACTTACATTCCCTCGCGCTTCGTTTACGATGAAGTGATAACGCAGCGGTTTAGGCGAAAGACGACGGGCCTCATCCAAGCAGAAGAGCAATTCAGCAGTGCAGTGTGCACGGACCTCGCCGCCGACCAAGCGTTCACTATGAAACGAGTCCAGTGAAGCAGAGGAGCCTAGGATATCTGGAGCTGTCCAAAGTCAACGGCCGTGGCTGACGGCATGGACTCACAGTCCAACTTGTCAAATGTGTCAAGACTGTCATCCATATTCTCTGCAGCACAATGAGTCACTCACAGGCAATGAGATCTGAAAGGCCCCTAAATATAACAAGAGAGAGGAAACGGAACACTAGTATGCTCAGTTAAAATATAACAAGAGAGAGGAAACGGAACACTAGTATGCTCAGTTAAAATATAACAAGAGAGGAAACGGAACACTAGTATGCTCAGTTAAAATATAACAAGAGAGAGGAAACGGAACACTAGTATGCTCAGTTAAAATATAACAAGAGAGGAAACGGAACACTAGTATGCTCAGTCAAAATATAACAAGGTGGAAATGGAGAGCTAGTATGCCCAGTTAAAATATAACAAGAAGGTGGAAATGGAGAGCTCGTATGCCCAGATAAAATATAACAAGGTGGAAATGGAGAGCTCGTATGCCCAGATAAAATATAAACAAGGTGGAAATGGAGAGCTCGTATGCCCAGTTAAAATATAAACAAGGTGGAAATGGAGAGCTCGTATGCCCAGTTAAAATATAAACAAGGTGGAAATGGAGAGCTAGTATGCCCAGTTAAAATATAACAGGGTGGAAATGGAGAGCTAGTATGTCCAGTTAAAATATAACAAAGGTGGAAATGGAGAGCTAGTATGCCCAGTTAAAATATAACAAGAAGGTGGAAATGGAGAGCTCGTATGCCCAGTTAAAATATAACAACAAGGTGGAAATGGAGAGCTCGTATGCACAGTTAAAATATAACAAGAAGGTGGAAATGGAGAGCTAGTATGCAGTTAAAATATAACAAGGTGGAAATGGAGAGCTAGTATGCACAGTTAAAATATAACAAGGTGGAAATGGAGAGCTAGTATGTCCAGTTAAAGCATGCGGTAATTATTACATATTCACGTGACCGTTTGTTGGCATGGAAACACATGTATACGCGTCATGTCAAATGTGTCTGGTAAGGATGCAGTCTGAGGAACTACTGGATAAAACCTTTGCATTAACACCAACCAATCTACACTGTCCAGACCATGGTTACCATCAGACAATTCTCCAAGTCAGAAAAACCTGTAGTGCCATATGGCCAGTCACAAAATAAGTGCCAATATTAAAGGCCCCTGTTATAAAATGCACGGTATCTGCTGCCACCTGCTGTTAGTAATGATTATTACAGGAATTCCCTGTAAAGCTCTCCTCGGTGTGCTGCAAACAGTAGTGTGTTTGAGTCATTACATTATACGGCTAAAGTAAGTCATGCAACATTATAGATGAAAGATACATGTATAAAATGTATCTTCAAATATTAATGAACATTAAACGTGTTCTAGTTGTGTGATGGAATTTGACCATGTAGATAGGCTCCAATTATACACACACATATCAGCTAGCCCACATGGAACATCTGATGGGCCAGGTTTACAAATACTTCTGAGGCTTAGTGAAATGACTCAGCATACAGACAAGTGGAATCAGGCAACAAGAAAATCTAAAAACTGTCTGCCTTTCATTGCGTATGTTCTTCCCACAAGAAAGATGTTTCAAACCATTGACAGCCCAAAAGCAGCCCTATACAATAAATATGCCCAGGACCATTCGCATCATGCTGGTGGAATGTAACCTGACCAGGAGACTAGCAGAGAGTCTGCAGTGCACAAGACTTTAGCAGGGGCCCCACAAAATATACAGATTTGCTAGTGAGCACTTCTGTTTGACATTTCTCATCAACTGTCAACAGACCAAAGAATGTCGAGCAAACAGCACCAGCCACATAAAAATGTCAGTTTGTTAGCACAGCACACTGCGTGCTTAGCAAAGTCTTAAAGCACTCCCTTCCATTTAAAAAAGGCTGGTGCCTGTGGCTGCCTGGCTGGGGCAAATATAAGGGGATGTGAACTATAAGGACACCAGTTATTCAGACAGGAGTATGGCAGTGGTGCTGCTAAGATGGGGAAGGTTGGGTTAGGACATTAGGTAGAGTGTAGCACTGTTTCCCCTAACATTACTGCTGACTTAAAGTAATACAATTCATTTGATAGATTGGTACTCATGTCACCACACCAAATCTTTTTGGATGCCAACTGGTTTCAATTGATTATGTTTGGGGCCTGCAGCGCTACACCTACCTCCAAATCAAGACCTGCCATTCACATGGTTATACAGTAATATAAAAAAGGTGGTTAAAGATTCTCATTTCTTGATTTATTTTTTTACAGTTTTTAAATAGTACATTCCTTCAAAAATACATGTATTTGCAGTCAGAGACTGACCGGCAGGCTTTAGTAAAGTATATAATTGGGGTCGTTGAACTAGCAGCTTTCTACCATTGATTTTCTGCAGATTATGTGTCTGAATATAGGTCTATACAACAACAAAACAAGTACCTTGAAACAGAGAGAGAAAAAAAAGAAAGTTAAATTTTGTCATCTAAATAATCTTTGGGTGTGAAAACGCAGTGAAGGGAAGTGTCATAGGTGAAGGTGGTAAACTATACAATGACACACTATACAATGTGATAACTTGTAGTTCTCTTATCTAAATCATCTAATACAAATCTAATTGAAAAATGTCCCTTTTAAGCTACGGTCATGATTAAATACAACTCAGGTCTTGATCATCACTTGTCTAGAAAAACAGTTATATAAAAAGTTTGACATTAAAAAAAAGATGCAGTTTAAAGTGAAGGTAAGTTCACTAGTCCAATGCACAAGACAAATCCAGCATAGAGAAAGATGATCTGTCCAGTTCCTACTTTCTGCGTCTGAAAGAAGGGATTGAGAAAAGAAGTGGAATTTGTCAACAGCAGTTGATTAGTCAATACTATGAAAACATGCAATGTTGTCAGTCAAAATCCCTACTGGAATGTGATACAAATGCTCACTTCTGATAGCCAATCTGGAGACCAAGACCCGAGCTTGTGCTTGCCACTGGTGCCTGTTGGGAGAAAACATATTTTATACCCTGGGTCACACCAAATGTCTAGCTGATTTATACCTTTATGAGCAGGTATCTTTACAAAACTCTAATGGCCGTTTTACTCCAGCCTAGGTGAATGAGTGATGGACAGCTTACCCTGTTCTCTCTGTCGTTCCAGTCCATCTGGTTCCCATCATGTTGTCCTGGCCCGTCGTCCGATGACCTCTTACGACTTCATGAAACAGAAAATATTCACATCAGGTCTCTGAATGACTTACACTAAAAACATAGCCAACATTTATTTCAAGAAGATGAGACAGTGATGTAATGTCCTCATCTCAACAGAAGATGATTTCTGATAGGGTTGCAAAAGGTTTCCAGAAACACCACTTGGAATATTCCTGGAAATAAGCATAAAATATGGAATCCTGCAAACAGGATTTCTGGAAACCTAGAAATGTTGGGAAAGTTATCAGAATTTTGCAACGCTAAACACAACGCACTATCTGGCAAAGTGTCTGCATAATAACAGATAGGTTGGCCAATGGGCATACCTTGAAGCAGTTGGGCATTCCTGTCTAAGCGTTTCGATGTCTGTGAACTGCACGGCTTGTCCTCCACCTCTCGTTCTGAATACGTCTCCCTGAAGATAGACAACTATCAGATTAAGAGATGTACCACGCAGAAAGACTCAAAGTGAGGGATACAAATGCATTCCCCTTCACAGGTAAATCAGGTACAGTGCATTCGGAAAGTATTCAGACCTCACGACTTTTCCACAGCCTTATTCTAAAATGGATTAAGAATTATTATTTTTGTAACTAAATCTATACATAATACCCCATAACAACAAAGAAGAGTTTTTATTAAATTTTAAATAAGTATTCAGACCCTTTGCTACGAGACTCAAAATTGAGCTCAGGTGCATCCTGTTTCCATTGATCATCCTTGAGATGTTTCTACAACTTGATTGGGGTCCACCTGTTGTAAATTCAATTGATTGGACATGATTTGGAAAGGCGCGCGCACACACACACACACACACACACACACACACACACACGTGAAGTTTGGAACCACTAAGATTCTAACTGAGCAATCGGGGGTGAAGAGCCTTTGTCAAGGAGGTGACCAAGAACCTGATGGTCACTGACAGAGCTCCAGAGTTCCTCTGAGGAGATGGGAGAACCTTCCAGAAGAACAACCATCTCTGCAGCACTCCACCAATCAGACCTTTATGGTAGAGTGGCCAGACGGAAGCCACTCCTCAAGAGAAGGCATAAGACAGCCCGCTTGGAGTTTGCCAAAAGGCACCTAAAGGACTCTCAGACCATGAGAAACCAGATTCTCTGCTCTTATGAAACCAAGAATGAACTCTTTGGCCTGAATTCCAAGCATCAGGTCTGGAGGAAACCTGGCACCATCCCTACGGTGAAGCATGGTGGCGGCAGCATCATGCTGTGGGGATGTTTGTAGCGTCATACCCAAGAAGACGAGGGTGTAATCGCTTCCAAAAAGGTACAAAGTACTGAGTAAAGGGTCTGAATACTTATGTAAATGTATCCATTATGGGGTATTGTGTCTAGATTGATGAGAGAAAAAAACAATTTAATCTGTGTTTGAATAAGGTTTTAACGTAACAAAATGTGGAAAAAGTCAAGGGGTCTGAACACTTTCCATGGTTGTAGCAGTACAAATCTCTATTTGAAACATTATTACTACTACTCATTGCTCAGGTAGCAATATTCTATAGTAGTCGGAAAGATTCAAACCCAAAAAGGTGAAAAAGTCTCAAATATGAGACAGAAACAAAAAAAAAAGACACCAATTGAGGAATTTTTTCCCCCTCTTTCTTTTTTACCTTGATCAGTTTGGTCTGAATCTCCCCATCGGAGGCGAGCTCCTGATGCGTGAGAACATACTTGTGGCATTTAGACAGAGCTTTCTCGCTGGCCGCTGACACCTTGATTGCATTGGGTATGATTGGCTGCATGACCGTGTCTAAATCCAAATTAGAGAGTGGTTTGTGATCTACCCATCGCTCCCCACCCGCTGAGTGTGAGCGTCTGTGGTGCAGGCGAATCGGTGTTCCCGTGGTCTGGTGGGTCCCATTTAAAACAGTGAGGAAAAGACAAAAATCAGGGAATTATTGACAGTTGTGGTGTTAAGGGCCATTGGGTTAGTAGTAGCAGCGTCTACGGCGGACCGGCGGCAGGCATTAGTGTGGGTAGAGTGGGCTGGCAAAACACAGGTGTTATTGTGGGTAAAGTGGGCTGGCAGAACATAAAGCCCATGGTTTATACACAGTATAGTTTGAGGTGTTATGTTTAACAGGTATAATTGGACAATCCTCTATGCTCTGGAGGTTCAAATGAATCGGATATGATGAAGATAATTTTCCTTCCTGTAAGCTAGGCTAATGGAAGACCAATGACAGGTATACTGTAAGTCAATATACAGTGGCAAGAAAAAGTAGGTGAACCCTTTGGAATTACCTGGATTTCTGCATTAATTGGTTGTCAAATTTGATCTGATCTTCATCTAAGTCACAACAATAGACAGTGTGCTGAAACTAATAAATTACTGTATTTCTCGTCTATATTGAATACATAATTTAAACATTCAGTGTAGGTTGTAAAAAGTATGTGAACCCCTAGGCTAATGACTTCTCCAAAAGCTAATTGGAGTCAGCTAACCTGGAGTCCAATCAATGACGTTGGTTAGAGCTGCCTTGCCATATAAAAAAAAAGAAACTCACAAAATGTGAGTTTGCTATTCAGAAGAAGCATTGCCTGATGTGAACCATGCCTCGAACAAAAGAGATCTCAGAAGACCTAAGATTAAGAATGGTTGACTTGCATAAAGCTGGAAAGGGTTACAAAAGTATCTCTAAAAGCCTTGATGTTCATCAGTCCACAGTAAGACAAATTGTCTATAAATGGAGAAAGTTCAGCAGTGTGGCTACTCTCCCTAGGAGTGGCCGTCCTGCAAAGATGACTGCAAGAGCACAGCTCAGAATACTCAATGAGGTTGAGAAGAATCCTAGTGTCAGCTAAAGACTTAAATAAATCTCTGGAACATGCTAACATCTGACGAGTCTAGGATACGTAAAACACTAAAACAAGAATGGTGTTCATGGAATAACACCACGGAAGCCACTGCTGTCCAAAAAAAAGCATTGCTGAATGTCTGACGTTTGCAAAAGAGTACCTGGATGTTCCACAGCGCTACTGGCAAAATATTCTGTGGACAGATTAAACTAAAGTTGTTTGGAAGGAACACACAACACTATGTGTGGAAGAAAATAAATATATGCACCGCACACCAACATGAAACCCTCAACCCAACTGTAAAGTATGGTGGAGGGAGCATCATGGTTTGGGGCTGCTTTGCTGCCTCAGGGCCTGGACAGCTTGCTATCAGACGGAAAAATGAATTCCCAAGTTATCAAGACATTTTGCAGGAGAATGTTAGGCTGTCTGTCTGCCAATTGAATCTCAACAGAAGTTGGGTGATGCAACAGGACAACAACCCAAAACACAGAAGTAAATCAACAGCAGAAGGGCTTCAGAAGAAAATACGCCTTCTGGAGTGGCCCAGTCAGAGTCCTGACCTCAACCTGATTGAGATGCCGTGGCATGACCTCAAGAGAGCAGTTCAGTTCATACCCAACATCCCAGGAATATTTCTGAACTGAAAAAGTTTTGTAAAAGAGAGGAATGTTTCAAAATTCCTCCAGACCGTTGTGCAGGTCTGATCCGACTACAGAAAACGTTTGATTGAGGTTATTGCTGCCAAAGGAGGGTCAACCTGTTATTAAATCCAAGGGATCACATACTTTTCCCACCCTGCATTGTGAATGTTTACAGTGTGATCAATGAAAAGTATAATTGTTTGTGTTATTAGTTTAAGCAGACTGTGTATATTGTTGTAACCGAGATGAAGATCAGATACATTTGTATGACCAATTTAGGCAGAAATCCAGGTATTTCACATACTTTCTCTTGCCACTGTATATACACATCAGTTGCCAACATTATGATTGAAACCAGGTTAGATATGAGTTTTATAGCAGCAATCTATAGCATTATGAATTGATGAATGGATTGTTTCATAAGAGTATTATTAGTACTTGGTAGTTTATTAGGATCCCCACTAGCGGTTGCTGAAGCAGCTACTCTTCCTGGGGTACACAAAAAGTCTGAGGAGATTTGTGAATATTGTATATGTGAAAGTGCTAAAAAATGTTACTTACTGTACGTAATACAGCCTACACTAGCGGACAATGTAACATAAAATGGGAGGATAATGGTGATGATAAATGTGATGACACCCTGGTTATCAGTCCTGTGGTGGCCATTACAGACAACCAAACACATATCAAGCAGCTACTGATGCAATTCTGCAGGATGATTGTTTAAGGGTCTACAAGCATAGCAGAACTAGCTACGGTACATCTACACACATACAAACACACAGATTAAAGCCTACAGGACTACAAGCATAGCAGATCTAACTACTGCAATATTAGCATCGCAATTTTTTGTTTCCATGGCTAAAATTAAAACACGAAACAGACCAAACTCTTGGGCCCTTTAAAAACCTGTTATATGGTAAATACTGTGTTATAGCTTGGAACATGACTCTGGAAGACAACATAGTGATGTTTGTTTCAACAAAAGGGCTGTTTTCCAGAAGTTAAATCCACTTTGTGTTTTGTTTTCTTGCCATGACACTAACGAGTATCGATACTGGTATCAGCCTGGTCCTAATAGCTAGCACATGTACAGTAGGTAAGTATACAAACCAAGCAGCTACAGTTCTATCCGGGTCTAGGGTGCAGTTCTATCCGGGTCTACAAGCATGGCAGATCCAGCTACTTAAAGTTCACCTCCTGATTTCCAAGACACAGATGAAGCCAAAAGCAGGACTATGCTTAATCTTTGTCTGGGAAACCAGTCCCTTAGGGTGAAATTCTAACACACACTAACCCTTGAACTTGACTCTAGGTCTAGCTCATATGTGTGGCTGGGGCCCGGGGCCTCTGTCTCAGGGGCCCATCGCTGGCCTCTCCTGCGGCCCACACTGCTGCTTCCGTATGGGGTCGTTCTTCCGTACGCTCCGGGTGTCCCGGGGGGGTCCCTACCTATGGGGAACCTCTGCTCCCACTCAGAGATGACGGAGGCTACTGAGAGACTACCAGCGGAGGAGGAGGGTGGAAGGGGGTGGCACTGAGCTGTGTTGACCTGGTGGTGGTAGCAGGAGGGAGTCTGGGAGTATTATATGAAGTCTGTAGCATGGCATCTACAACAGTGTATTCACAACGTTGTAGGTAACATTGTAACAAATAGAACCAACATGATGCCCTATTCGGGTACATGACAGACAATCATATCTGTTCTACAGCATACAAGTTTCTATCTGAACACTGTAATGTCACAAATGTCAGCAGAGTGAAACAGAGACACTACATGCAGGGGGCCAAAAACGGCGAGTCAGCAGAGTGAAACAGAGACACTACATGCAGGGGGCCAGTAACGGTCAGACAGCAGAGTGAAACAGAGACACTGCATGCAGGTGGCCAGTAACGGTGAGACAGCAGAGTGAAACAGAGACACTACATGCAGGGGGCCAGTAACGGTCAGACAGCAGAGTGAAACAGAGACACTACATGCAGGGGGCCAGTAACGGTCAGACAGCAGAGTGAAACAGAGACACTACATGCAGGGGGCCAGTAACGGTCAGACAGCAGAGTGAAACAGAGACACTACATGCAGGGGGCCAGTAACGGTCAGACAGCAGAGTGAAACAGAGACACTACATGCAGGGGGCCAGTAACGGCGAGACAGCAGAGTGAAACAGAGACACTACATGCAGGGGCCAGTAACGGTCAGACAGCAGAGTGAAACAGAGACACTACATGCAGGGGGCCAGTAACGGTCAGACAGCAGAGTGAAACAGAGACACTACATGCAGGGGGCCAGTAACGGTCAGACAGCAGAGTGAAACAGAGACACTACATGCAGGGGCCAGTAACGGTCAGACAGCAGAGTGAAACAGAGACACTACATGCAGGTGGCCAGTAACGGTCAGACAGCAGAGTGAAACAGAGACACTACATGCAGGGGGCCAGTAACGGTCAGACAGCAGAGTGAAACAGAGACACTACATGCAGGGGCCAGTAACGGCCAGACAGCAGAGTGAAACAGAGACACTACATGCAGGGGGCCAGTAACGGTGAGACAGCAGAGTAATAGTACATGTGGTCTAATGACACAGCACTTCAACCCACCATGCAACACAACGGTCCATCAACATTAGACTAGTTCCACAGTCAATATCTATTACAATAACATCAAATCACAAACATTTATAGCTGGAGCGATAGATGGATAGAGAAAGAAAGCGAGGGAGAGACGGAGAGGGAGAAAGAGAGGCAGTGACAGGGTGTAACAACTCACGGGCAGTGGCGAGCGAGATCTCTTCTCAGGGGCGCGAGGCTGGTCCGTCTCCCGGGAGGCCCTCTGGGGCTTGTCTGGGGGTGGTGGGGGACGCTGCTGCTCTGAGGTGGCGCTGCTGTTGCTCTCTGATACGATGGCCTTCAGCTGCTTCAGCTTCTCATCCTTCACCCACAGCTTGTTCTGCATCTCCAGCTGCTTGGCGTTCACACGACGCGCCTGAGGTAGCAAGAGGAAGACCAATGTTAACTACTCAACTTCAACAAAATGTAATAACCACCACACCTACCCTCAACTATGTTTATGACCCCCCCCCCCTCACAGTCTGGGGTTAGTTAGCAGCTGAGTGACCCCCCCCCCCCCCCCCCCCCGAGTCTGTGGTTAGTTAGCAGCTGACCCCCCCCCTCACAGTCTGGGGTTAGTTAGCAGCTGAGTGACCCCCCCCCACACACAGTCTGGGGTTAGTTAGGAGCTGAGTGACCCCCCCCCCACACAGTCTGGGGTTAGTTAGCAGCTGAGTGACCCCCCCCCCTCACAGTCTGGGGTTAGTTAGCAGCTGAGTGACCCCCCCCCCCTCACAGTCTGGGGTTAGTTAGCAGCTGAGTGACCCCCCCCCCTCACAGTCTGTGGTTAGTTAGCAGCGGAGTGACCCCCCCCCCCCCTCACAGTCTGGGGTTAGTTAGCAGCTGAGTGACTCCTCCCCCCCCTCAGTCTGGGGTTAGTTAGCAGCTGAGTGACTTCCCCCCCCCCCCCCTCAGTCTGGGGTTAGTTAGCAGCTGAGTGACCCCCCCTCACAGTCTGGGGTTAGTTAGCAGCTGAGTGACCCCCCCCTCACAGTCTGGGGTTAGTTAGCAGCTGAGTGACCCCCCCCCCCCTCCTCAGTCTGGGGTTAGTTAGCAGCTGAGTGACCCCCCCCCTCACAGTCTGGGGTTAGTTAGCAGCTGAGTGACCCCCCCACACAGTCTGGGGTTAGTTAGCAGCTGAGTTACCTCCCCCCCTCACAGTGGGGGAGGGCGGGCTGAGGGGAGGGAGGGCTGAGGGGAGGGAAGGAGGGCTGAGGGGAGGAGGGTAACACTTTACTTACACACTCCTTCTCCCACTGGTGTTTGGTGTCAGACACCATGCCCTGCATGCGTGCCTCCATGCGCTTCCTCTCCGACAGCTCCCGCTGCAGCCTCTGCTCACGGCTCTCCAGCTCCTGCTGCAGCGACCGCTTGTCCCCCTCATAGATATTGGTGGTCTTCTGAAGAATGTCAATCTGAGGGGGGGCATAAAAGGCATGTAAAAAGTTCAGGGCTGTACGAATGCATGGGTTTCAGTGATATAAAAATGCAGCTGAGGACAGGAGATGGAGAGAATGAGGCAAAGGGGGGGGAGAACAAGGCGGGGGAGGGGTAGAGAGATGGAGGACTTAGACTTCACCTTGTATTCCAGCATTTTGGATTTCTTCTCCAGCCGATCCATCTCATTCTTCTGGTTGAACATGATCTTGTCCTTCTCCCCTAGTTTACCCCACTGTTCATGGATGAAGTTCTCCTTGGCCATCAGGTGGCCATCAAACTCCTGGAGCATCGATTTCAGCGTGTTGGCTGTTGGAAAGGGGGAAAAGGAATGGAAATGAATCCATTGGTACAAATTTAACTTTACTCTTGTCCACTAAAGGTAGACAATATGTTTATACTAACTAAACATTTACGTATAGCAAAACATGCCATAAGAAAAGCCAGATAAACATCAAAAGACAACGATGAATTTAAATAGAGGAAGTCTGACATTTCAAACGCTAGACTAAATGTAGAGCTCTGAAGCCCGTAGTATTTTATTAGGATCCCCTTAAGATGTTGCTAAAGCAGCAGCTACTCTTCCTGGAGTCAACACAGAACATGACATAATACAGAACATTAACAGACAACAACAGAACTACAGTACATACATTTAAAATAAATAAAATAGGTCCTGTACTGACAAAATACCCTTCATTAGGTCTAAACTGGTCCGTACCAGTTCTGGTGTACTGCTCAGTGATCATCTGGCGGATGCGGTGCCTTCTCTCCAGCACCTCTATGAGGCGGGGCAGGATCTGCTCATCGGTGGGATCCACCAACTCACAGGCAGGCAGGGCCGGCAGGCTGTCCAGGAGCTGGTTCAGCACCGAGCCATCCTCTGAAAGATCAGTGGAGAACAGATTAACTTGACTCAACATTAGTGCTGCCTGAGGTGGTGGTCACATTGGACGGTTCTAACATCACCCATGTACAATTAGATGATTTAAAATTAGATGTGAAAGCCCTCCTGCTTTGTAGCATATATATATATATATATATATATATATATATATATATATATATATATATATATATATATATATATATATATATATATATATATATATATATATATATATATATATACACACACATATACACACACACACATACACACACATACACTGCTCAAAAAAATAAAGGGAACACTAAAATAACACATCCTAGATCTGAATGAAAGAAATGATCTTATTAAATACTTTTTTCTTTACATAGTTGAATGTGCTGACAACAAAATCACACAAAAATAATCAATGGAAATCCAATTTATCAACCCATGGAGGTCTGGATTTGGAGTCACACTCAAAATTAAAGTGGAAAACCACACTACAGGCTGATCCAACTTTGATGTAATGTCCTTAAAACAAGTCAAAATGAGGCTCAGTAGTGTGTGTGGCCTCCACGTGCCTGTATGACCTCCCTACAATGCCTGGGCATGCTCCTGATGAGGTGGCTGATGGTCTCCTGAGGGATCTCCTCCCAGACCTGGACTAAAGCATCCGCCAACTCCTGGACAGTCTGTGGTGCAACGTGGCGTGGTGGATGGAGCAAGACATGATGTCCCAGATGTGCTCAATTGGATTCAGGTCTGGGGAACGGGCAGGCCAGTCCATAGCAATAATGCCTTCCTCTTGCAGGAACTGCTGACACACTCCAGCCACATGAGGTCTAGCATTGTCTTGCATTAGGAGGAACCCAGGGCCAACCGCACCAGCATATGGTCTCACAAGGGGTCTGAGGATCTCATCTCGGCACCTAATGGCAGTCAGGCTACCTCTGGCGAGCACATGGAGGGCTGTGCGGCCCCCCAAAGAAATGCCACCCCACACCATGACTGACCCACCGCCAAACCGGTCATGCTGGAGGATGTTGCAGGCAGCAGAACGTTCTCCATGGCGTCTCCAGACTCTGTCCCGTCTGTCACATGTGCTCAGTGTGAACCTGCTTTCATCTGTGAAGAGCACAGGGCGCCAGTGGCGATTTTGCCAATCTTGGTGTTCTCTGGCAAATGCCAAACGTCCTGCACAGTGTTGGGCTGTAAGCACAACCCCCACCTGTGGACGTCGGGCCCTCATACCACCCTCATGGAGTCTGTTTCTGACCGTTTGAGCAGACACATGCACATTTATGGCCTGCTGGAGGTCATTTTGCAGGGCTCTGGCAGTGCTTCTCCTGCTCCTCCTTTCACAAAGGCGGAGGTAGCGGTCCTGCTGCTGGGTTGTTGCCCTCCTACGGCCTCCTCCACGTCTCCTGATGTACTGGCCTGTCTCCTGGTAGCACCTCCATGCTCTGGACACTACGCTGACAGACACAGCAAACCTTGCCACAGCTCGCATTGATGTGCCATCCTGGATGAGCTGCACTACCTGAGCCACTTGTGTGGGTTGTAGACTCCGTCTCATGCTACCACTAGAGTGAAAGCATCGCCAGCATTCAAAAGTGACCAAAACATCAGCCAGGAAGCATAGGAACAGAAGTGGTCTGTGGTCACCACCTGCAGAACCACTCCTTTATTGGGGGTGTCTTGCCAATTGCCTATAATTTCCACCTGTTGTCTATTCCATTTGCACAACAGCATGTGAAATGTATTGTCAATCAGTGTTGCTTCCTAAGTGGACAGTTTGATTTCACAGAAGTGTGATTGACTTGGAGTTACATTGTGTTGTTTAAGTGTTCCCTTTATTTTTTTGAGCAGTATATATATATATATATATATATATATATATATATATATATATATCTCGCTCTCTCTCTGTGATTATGTATGTGTACATACCGGTGTTGTTGGGTCCCCCAGGGCGCTCCTCCTGGCGTCGTGACAACTCATCTCTGAAGGCCTGGTTCCGGTGTCTCCGCCCCGCCGCCAGGCTGCAAATGGGCCTGTCCACCGGCCGCGCCACTTCAACCTCCTGGGTCAACTCCGCAAAGCGCATGACCAACTGAAGGAACACACACACGGTTACGTCTTGTTGATATTTCCGTTTTTTAGGGCTGTTATTGGGATCTAACTCAGGTCAGTTACCATGGTTTCTTAGGGCTGTTATTGGGATCTAACTCAGATCAGTTACCATGGTTTCTTCATAGTCGTCGGCTTTAGGGTTGACACACACAACCATGCGGACTTTCCCTTCACCGTCAAAATAGTTCTTGAACAGATGAGTGACTTTAGAGTCTCTGTAAGGAACCATCTGAAACAAAAACACACAGTATCATTGTGTTACTTTATGACATAATATCAGAGCTTGACTCATCTGGTCTACAGTTTTATCAAGTACACAGAGATTCATTCAAAGTGACCAACCCGGTTTGTTCCACACATCTGGTTCTCTCTGAGGACTTCTATACAGGTGCGTAACGTCATCAGGGACTGGTTGATGTTGCCTGGGGAAAGAGTGAAGATGCCAGGTAAAGATGGGTGCATGTTGTGAAGCTGTCAGTAGGTCAGTACTAGTCTGGGTACCAGTCTGTTTAGCCATGATTCCAGTCCTGCCATGCTTAACATGTGGTATATGACATAGAGCACAAGGAGTAGAATGTTAGCTAAACAGACTGGTCCCCAGGCTAGGTCAGTGGTGCTGTTAGACAAACAGAATGTTAGCTAAACAGACTGGGTCCCCAGGCTAGGTCAGTGGTGCTGTTAGACAAACAGAATGTTAGCTAAACAGACTGGTCCCCAGGCTAGGTCAGTGGTACTGTTAGACAAACAGAATGTTAGCTAAACAGACTGGTCCCCAGGCTAGGTCAGTGGTACTGTTAGACAAACAGAATGTTAGCTAAACAGACTGGGTCCCCAGGCTAGGTCAGTGGTGCTGTTAGACAAACAGAATGTTAGCTAAACAGACTGGTCCCCCAGGCTAGGTCGGTTGTGCTGTTAGACAAACAGAATGTTAGCTAAACAGACTGGTCCCCAGGTTAGGTCAGTGGTGCTGTTAGACAAACAGAATGTTAGCTAAACAGACTGGTCCCCAGGCTAGGTCAGTGGTGCTGTTAGACAAACAGAATGTTAGCTAAACAGACTGGTTCCCCAGGCTAGGTCAGTGGTACTGTTAGACAAACAGAATGTTAGCTAAACAGACTGGTTCCCCAGGCTAGGTCAGTGGTGCTGTTAGACAAACAGAATGTTAGCTAAACAGACTGGTCCCCAGGCTAGGTCAGTGGTACTGTTAGACAAACAGAATGTTAGCTAAACAGACTGGTCCCCAGGCTAGGTCAGTGGTGCTGTTAGACAAACAGAATGTTAGCTAAACAGACTGGTCCCCAGGCTAGGTCAGTGGTGCTGTTAGACAAACAGAAAAGTAAAGGATTTTTCTATGGGTCCCACGTTGTCAGCTCACCTGCTTCCCGGAGGCGGCTGCCCTCTGCTTTAGTCCTGCTGGTGCGTTCACTCCCTGCCAGGTCCACCAGACACAGCTGGCTAACAGTCACCTGGTTCTTGTCCTGTAACACAGCCAGGCTAGGCTATCAGAGCTGGCACTGGTTGAAGTCCACGTGGTCCAGTGATAGCTGTTAGCATGCCTGCTCTGTATTGGGTCTTCTAGTGAAACATACATGAACTAACACAGCTTCTACTAGTGAAGGAGCAACAGATATTCATTGTGCTAGTTCACATAGTAATTAAAGGATGTTTGAGTTTGTTATCTTAAGATTAGGTCAAGGCAGGGATAGAGTATGCCAGCCCACCGGGCCCAGGCTAGTACAGGTCACACTGGGCTGGTAGAACATTTTCCCAACTAGCCTCCTGGCTAGTGACATTTTATATTTTCAGATATCGCGTGGCACAGACATTAGACCCAGGCTACTAAAAAAGTGTGGTGTACTAGCCTGGCTGGCCAGTGCCCAAAATCCTTGTTCCATCCCTGGGACAAGGTAGTGGATTTTGGCTTCACTTCTATATGAAGAACTGTATCGGCAAGATCTAAAGATGTAAGGT
This sequence comes from Salmo trutta, assembly GCF_901001165.1. Lineage (NCBI taxonomy): Eukaryota > Metazoa > Chordata > Actinopteri > Salmoniformes > Salmonidae > Salmo > Salmo trutta. The sequence continues at coordinate 5,046,799 of NC_042985.1, forward strand.
TCAAAGTCACCTGTAGAATGTGGTCTCCATCTGCATCCAGCGGAGCTTGTGCAAGTTTGACAATAAACACACTGTGAGAGCGACTGGACTCGCGATTCAGCTGAGTATCGGCAATCCTCCTTTTCTTTTGACCTGGACAAAAGCAAATACTGTAGACTAATACAATCGGAGGGAAAAAAGATTTTTCCTTCAAAAGAAATGACTAAAACCCCACTCACCCCGCCAAAACACTTGGAATGCTTCCTCTGTGGACTTCACCTCGACCTCTGTGCATCCTGACACATACATGTTGTGGTTCTGGTCCTCACGTAAAATTTTTGATTGAGGCGGTCTGCAACCGTGGAGAGCAACAATACGGTTAACCACCACACAGCCTACAACAAATAAACTAGACTAACCACTAGCAAAAAGTCAACATGACTATGTTAAATCAACGGTTATGACTGTTCAAAACAGTCACCGGGTAAAAGACATGCATTATGTCGAGCTTCCCAGCCGCAGCACAGATCAGTTTCACCACAGCCATTCAAGGATGTGTTTACACCAATCTCATGATCATCAGCAGAGGTTAAAAGCACTACCTCTCCAAAGGCAACCAGAGACAGAGGAATAAAAGCAAATAGTTACTCCAAAAGGTAATACTACATGTTTAAATGTATATACTACATACCACTCATATTATATGCAGGGTTCTAGATTGGGAGGGGATGTAGTGGACGGATGATGGTACCATATGTATTATATGCAGGGTTCTAGATTGGGAGGGGATGATGGTACCATACGTATTATATGCAGGGTTCTAGATTGGGAGGGGATGATGGTACCATACGTATTATATGCAGGGTTCTAGATTGGGAGGGGATGATGGTACCATACGTATTATATGCAGGGTTCTAGATTGGGAGGGGATGATGGTACCATACGTATTATATGCAGGGTTCTAGATTGGGAGGGGATGTAGTGGAGGGATGATGGCTAGATAATTCTGCCATGTTTTTATACTTTTAAACTGTATACACTTATCCTGGGACCAGATATATGAAACTGCTTCTATGAAACAGCTAGTTGATCAGTGTGGTCCCAGGCTAGTTCTAAACTAACCACGTACATCAACTCAGGGATCCGCAGAGGTGTGTCTCCACCGGGTCGCCTAACAAAGACAAAACATTTCACATCTCTAACCTTCAATACATCTTACATTGACTGGTGCATTCTTCACACTAAAATTAACTGTAGAAGATACAAATGACAGGAAAGACATGCGGTAGGACCACTCTTGCAGAATGATTTACTGGTCTCCCTTAACATATCTTTCCAATGAAATTACACAAAAATACATAACTACTGGTAGCACAACAAAGCCTGGACTTACTTGTGTCGTATGGGGTCTATTGGAGCTTCTTCCAGCAGATCGTAGATGTAGTTATTGTATATTTCTATGTAGGACACAAACACACTGTAACAGCTGTCCTCGTCAACTCCCTCGCATTTGCAAGCCTCCTCTGGACTGATCATGTCTGCGAACTCTGGGTCAGGTTTTTGCCTGAAGGACAGAACCAACACAAAACCTCAGTCTCAAACCAGCTTCAACAATCAAGAAAGTGAAGTGGTCATTTATTTTTGCCATTTCCAATATCATTTCAACAGGTTGTCTTTTTGTCATCCAAATAGTCTCTGAAACACTCAAATCAATGCATGAAAGATGTCAATAACCTAGCATCTATTTACATCTGAGGATGATCACAAATATGTGCACGAAACATGTTTGGCTTCTAAAACCAATGCATACTTTGAGGACGGTGTTTTGGGCACTGTGGACTGTTGATTTGATTCTCTCTTCTGTCTCTCCAGGAGAGCGTCCACCTGACCTTGGATCTCCATGCCATTCTTATCGTCGGTCCTAAACACCTACAAGATTGAACATTTGAAAGCTAGACGTTACATTTAGTGCTGAACCCTTTACATTTGGAGAACCTGAAACTCATATAGTAAAATAATATTGGCTTTTTTGCACATATTAGCTGTTGAATAAAATGGCCTACTCAAAGTTAAGTCTCTCACAAGCACTTGATTGGCTAGTGTACCAACACATCCAGTTCAATGTATAAATCTCTGATGAAAAGACATGGACAAAAGCATACAATGATGCCCTGTAGGAACAGAGTTTACACCCAGAGATATGACGTAAAATAAGTCTTACAAATCTCTTGGCCTGTAATGGACCGATGCTGTTGAATAGCATGTCCAGAGAGCGGGGGAGGAGACCACCTTCTCCAGGAGAGCCTGTCATGGTAAACGTCTTTCCACTGCCTGTGACGCCATAAGTGAAAAGCAATCCTATGGACAGCAAAGAAAAACAAAAATCGCCGCTCAACACCCTGTCGAAACCGAATACTTTAAAAACGTATGCGTTATTAAAAATAAACGAGCAGTTTCGGTCACTTACCATTCTTGCAGTGAATGAGGTCATCCACAAGTGGTTTGGCAACATCCTCAAACAACTCTATTTGGGAGGTTTGGATCCCAAACACTTTTTTGAAGGAGTACTGAGTCTGTGAAAGAACACGTTCATTATGAGATGACATCATAGAGAGAGACGGTCTGTGAAAGAACACGTTCATTATGAGATGACATCAGAGAGACGGTCTGTGAAAGAACACGTTCATTATGAGATTACATCAGAGAGACGGTCTGTGAAAGAACACGTTCATTATGAGATGACATCAGAGAGAGACGGTCTGTGAAAGAACACGTTCATTATGAGATGACATCAGAGAGAGACGGTCTGTGAAAGAACACGTTCATTATGAGATGACATCAGAGAGAGACGGTCTGTGAAAGAACACGTTCATTATGAGATGACACCAGAGAGAGACGGTCTGTGAAAGAACACGTTCATTATGAGATGACATCAGAGAGAGACGGTCTGTGAAAGAACACGTTCATTATGAGATGACATCAGAGAGAGACGGTCTGTGAAAGAACACGTTCATTATGAGATGACACCAGAGAGAGACGGTCTGTGAAAGAACACGTTCATTATGAGATGACATCATAGAGAGAGACGGTCTGTGAAAGAACACGTTCATTATGAGATGACATCATAGAGAGAGACGGTCTGTGAAAGAACACGTTCATTATGAGATAACATCATAGAGAGAGACGGTCTGTGAAAGAACACGTTCATTATGAGATGACATCAGAGAGAGAGACGGTCTGTGAAAGAACACGTTCATTATGAGATGACATCAGAGAGACGGTCTGTGAAAGAACACGTTCATTATGAGATGACATCAGAGAGACGGTCTGTGAAAGAACACATTCATTATGAGATGACACCAGAGAGAGACGGTCTGTGAAAGAACACGTTCATTATGAGATGACATCAGAGAGAGACGGTCTGTGAAAGAACACGTTCATTATGAGATGACACCAGAGAGAGACGGTCTGTGAAAGAACACGTTCATTATGAGATGACACCAGAGAGAGACGGTCTGTGAAAGAACACGTTCATTATGAGATGACACAGGAAGATGCATCATGGAGCGAGAGAGAGACATGTAATGTAGTTAGCTGTGTTACACCTGTACCTCTTTGTATTCGCCATTGCGGTTGGCTTTGATGCCATCAGGAGCATGCAGCTGAATGGTGGTGCTGCTGATCATTTCAATACAACACTCCTCATCTGTAGCTCCTAAAGGGCGGATACGGCAGTACACCTGCACACAGCAAATCACCATACTGTAAGGCGTGTTATTCACTAGCTACATACAGATTATTTTGTCATTATCAACTTGCTTTTTGTAACTATTAATTGAGGTGACAGCGACCAACTTACACCAACTGGGTCTTTTTGTGTGTGGGATGTTTTCTTCAGGGCAGGCCTCCGTGGAGTTTTGCCCTTTCTGTGAAATGAATGAGGGGCATTTAGAGGTTGAGTAGCTACAGTACATTTACACAGTGATGGACTTGGAGAAAGTGGCTGAAAAAAACACTGCAGCAAGACATGGCTAGCATAACTAACACAGTTAGCTACAAATACAGAAGACAGCAGATCCGACCCGCTTGCTTACAGCTGCACTTGGGTCAGACAGGCTTCCTGTGTAGATTAAGACTTCAGTTAGTGCTAAACACAGCTGCTAGAATCTTGACTAGAACCAGAAAACGTGATCATATTACTCCAGTGCTAGCCTCTCTAGACTGGCTACCTGTCAAGGCTAGGGCTGATTTAAAGGTTTTACTGCTAACCTACAAAGCATTACATGGGCATGCTCCGACCTACCTTTCCGATTTGGTCCTGCCATACATACCTACACGTACGCTACGGTCACAAGACACAGGCCTCCTTACTGTCCCTAGAATATCAAAGCAAACAGCTGGAGGCAGGGCTTCCTCCTATAGAGCTCCATTTTTATGGAATGGTCTGCCTATCCATGTGAGAGACGCAGACTCGGTCTCAACCTTTAAGTCGTTATTGAAGACTCATTCATCTCTTCAGTAGGTCCTATGATTGAGTGTAGTCTGGCCCAGGAGTGGAGGTGAACAGAAAAGCACTGGAGCAACGAACCGCACTTGCTGTCTCTGTCTGGCCGGTTCCCCTCTCTCCACTGGGATTCTCTGCCTCAAACCCTAGTGGTGCTTTGGCAAAGTGGGTGGGGTTATATCCTGCCTGTTTGGCCCAGCCCGGGGGTATCGTCAGACGGGGCCACAGTGTCTCCCGACCCCTCCGGTCTCAGCCTCCCGTATTTGTGCTGCAATAGTTTATGTGTCGGGGGGCTAGGATCAGTCTGTTATATCTGGAGTATTTCTCCTGTCTGAATTTAAGTGTGCTCTCTAATCCTCTCTCGGAGGACCTGAGCCCTAGGACCATGCCTAAGGACTACCTGGCCTGATGACTCCTTGCTGTCAGAGACCTGGCCGGGTGGTGCCAGAATAACAACCTATCCCTCAACGTAACCAAGACTAGGGAGATGATTGTGGACTACAGGAAAAGGAGGACCGAGCACACCCCCATTTCTCATCGATGGGGCTGTAGTGGAGCAGGTTGAGAGCTTCAAGTTCCTTGGTGTCCACATCACCAACAAACTAGAATGGTCAAAACACACAAAGACAGTTGTGAAGAGGGCACGACAAAGTCTATTCCCTCTCAGGAAACTAAAAAGATTTGGCATGGGTCCTGAGATCCTCAAAAGGTTCTACAACATCGAGAGCATTCTGACTGGTTGCATCACTGCTTGGTACGGCAATTGCTCGGCCTCTGACCGCAAGGCACTAGAGGGCAGTGCGCACGGCCCAGTACACAACTGGGGCAAAGCTGCCTGCCATCCAGGACCTCTACACCAGGCAGTGTCTGAGGAAGGCCCTAAAAATTGTCAAAGACCCCAGCCACCCCAGTCATAGACTGTTCTCTCTACTACCGCATGGCAAGCAGTACCAGAGTGCCAAGTCTAGGACAAAAAGGCTTCTCAACAGTTTTTACCCCCCAAGCCATAAGACTCCTGAACAGGTAATCAAATGGCTACCTGGACTATTTGCATTGTGTGCCCCCCCACCCCCCCCAACCCCTCTTTTTTACACTGCTGCTGCTACTCTCTGTTTATCATATATGCATAGTCACTTTAACTATACATTCATGTACATACTACCTCAATTGGGCCGACCAACCAGTTCTCCCACACATTGGCTAACCAGGCTATCTGCATTGTGTCCCACCCACCACCCCCTCTTTTACGCTACTGCTACTCTCTGTTCATCATATATGCATAGTCATTTTAACCATATCTACATTTACATAATAATGTACATACTACCTCAATCAGCCTGACTAACCGGTGTCTGTATGTAGCCTGTCTTTTTACTGTTTTATTTCTTTACTTACCTATTGTTCACCTAATACCTTTTTTGCACTATTGGTTAGAGCCTGTAAGTAAGCATTTCACTGTAAGGTCTACACCTGTTGTATTCGGTGCATGTGACAAATAAACTTTGATTTGTCCACAGTCCACCTGGTCATACTGCTGCTCCAGTTTCAACTGTTCTGCCTGCGGCTATGGAACCCTGACCTGTTCACCAGACATGCTACCTGTCCCAGACCTGCTGTTATCAACTCTCTAGAGACAGCAGGAGCGGTAGAGATTATTTTTTTCACCTTTATTTAACCAGGTAGGCCGGTTGAGAACAACTGCGACCAAAGCAGTGTGACAAAAAACAGACTTACACATGGAACAAACAAATGTACAGTCAATAACACAATAGAAAAAGTCTATATACAGTGTGTGCAAATGAGATAAGATTAGGGAGGTAAGGCAATAAATAGGCCGTAGTGACGAAGTAATTACAATTTAGCAATTAAACACTGGAGTGATAGATGTGCAGATACTCTGATCGGCTATGAAAAGCCAACTGACATTTACTCACGAGGTGCTGACCTGTTGCACCCTCTACAACCACTGTGATTATTATTATTTGACCCTGATGGTCATCTATGAACATCTTGGCCATGTTCTGTTAAAATATCCACCCGGCACAGCCAGAAGAGGACTAGCCACCCCTCATAGCCTGGTTCCTCTCTAGGTTCCGGTCTTTCTAGGGAGTTTTTCCTAGCCACCGTGCTTCTACACCTACATTGCTTGTTGTTTGGGGTTTTAGGCTGGGTTTCTGTACAGCACTTTGTGACATCTGATGTAAGAAGGGCTTTATAAATACATTTGATTGACCATGGAGCCAGCACCATATGTTTCTCGGAAAACTGTCCATTTCGTCCTCATGCTAGGTAGCAGAAGCCATAGCAGTCATTTTGGACTGGCAGTGTCAGCCAATCAACTCCTTTTCTTGTTCAACTTGACATGCCATTCCATAATGGCCGATGTGGCTACTACTAGCTAGCATTAGGACAGATGGCAGTTTACTTAAAAACAAACAGTTGTTCAATCTTATTGGTGTAACTATTGGGATAATGGGACAATTCGGAGTACAAGGTATTTCTTCACTCCTGCATTGAGGTACCTTTCCGATATGTCTTGCACTGGTTCCTTCTGCCTTAAGCTACACAGTTAGCCTGTCAGACCCTGGTGCAGTTGTAAGCAAGCGGGTCGGATCTGCTGGCTACAAAATCAGCCCACCCTTCAGAAAAGTGTACATGTTCAAGTCAACAGCGCAAACTGATGGCTCAATTTGTGTTGGCTAACGTCTATGCATTATGTTGGAGTAGCTTGCTAAGCTGGCAAACATTACATTCGACATGATACTTAGCTAGCTAGCCACAGTTGGCGTGATATCTATCAATCAAGGTTATCTGCCGGTCTAGCTAGTTTAGTTAGCTAGAATGCTAACTACTAGCCACCTTGTTCGCTATCGTTATTAAACTGCTTACGAATATAACCACAATTTTTAACTAACGAAAACTTTACATAATAGTACAGTATTGTACTTACGCAGGTCTTTGCATTTTTTATGTTGCCTTTGTTTATCTTTCCCCTTAAATTCGGTGAGCTTCTTCAGTTTTTGAAAATTCCCTCTCGTGTGACGTCACGTAGGTGTTGGTGGTTTTGAGCCAGTAAAAACGCAGACAGCTTCATCCGTATGTGAAGGAAGCCCCGCCCCCACACTTGGTTTCCCCAAATGACCTTCTTACCTACCCTGACCGAAAACCTGGGATCAGCTGAGTGTGTGCTGCACACTTCTGCATTATCATTTGTTGGGAATAAAACTAACCATGTCTTCAATAATCATTCAATAAAAAAATATTGTGTACAATGTCTATTTCAAGAATATTGTGCATATGATAAAATCCAAAGTGATCCTCTAGCCTACATGTGGTTAATGAAATAAGAGAAAGTGAGCTAAAGGCTCTTCTTCTAATGTACTACAATGAGAAAACCGTGTTTGGAGTTTGCTGTAGGCCTAGTTCTTGTGTTGCATTCACAGGATGTTTTTGCTCTCTAGTTCATTTCAAGGCAATACACATACACCTTTTATTTATGGGAATTCACAATAAATAACATTACAAAATATATGAACTAAAATAAGACAAGATTTACAGGAGCCAAAGAAAATGTTTAATGTCTAACGGAGAACTATAATCTCTTGGTGACGCTTTAAATAATACTGTACTTAACAGTGTACAGGAAAGCGATGTGACATGTATCATTTTTATCTCTAAAAGGCACCTTCAATTTAGTAGCTGACCATCATACATACTGTACACTTCATTAATAAGTTATTGTATCCTTCAGTGCTGATTTTAGTTTACAGTAGACCACCAAAACCCTCTACTGAACAGCCCTTAGACTACAGACTGTGGCCCTAATATTGTTGATATATGTTTGTGGTACATATCCATTGTTTGTGTATAAAAATGATCAAGTGATCAATATATTTAGTATAAAAATAATGTGTTTAAAAAAAAAGAAAAATGAAATTGAAGGAATATTGAAAATTCCTCTTCATGTAACATTCAGTGGATTGATTCGTCAAATACAGTTTGACTTCCCACTGCTCCAGTCTCTTCCTGCTCCTCAGTGGATTGATTCTTCATATACAGTTTGACTTCCCACTGCTCCAGTCTCTTCCTGCTCCTCAGTGGATTGATTCTTCATAAACAGTTTGACTTCCCACTGCTTCAGTCTCTTCCTGCTCGTCAGTGGATTGATTCTTCATAAACAGTTTGACTTCCCACTGCTCCAGTCTCTTCCTGCTCCTCAGTAGCGTTGGTAAATCAGCGAACAAAAGCAAGGCCTATGTGTTTAATACTGTGTACTAGTCCTATAGTCAATGTAATACTACCAGAGGTACCACTGTCTGTCCCTCATTGTAGTATATCTGGAGCTCTTGCTCAGCTACTGGTTTATTCATCCATGCTGACATAATGTGAAGAACATTTCATTGCCCCTTCAGCATTGTATCTTGTCATGACTTCACCTGTATCCAACACCAAGAAGTCATAGTGGGTCACTTCACTTGTTCACCTCTTCTCCCAAGCCCACCCCCATCACAGTGTCCAGTTTAATAATAGTAATATAATACAAATATATGCCATTTAGCAGACGCTCTTATCCAAAGTGACTTACATTCATGCTTGTATACATTTTACGTGTGGGTGGCCCTGTGAATCGAATCCACAACCCTGGCATTACAGGCACCATGCTCCACCAACTGAACCATCCAGTTCCTACATCCTGTATACATTGTCATTAGCATGTGGCTAATGGCTAGTGCTAGTGGTACTGGCAGCCCTTGGCTATTGGATGTGACTGGGTCTTCTTCTCAGTGTGTTCTCCCCGGGTGGCTGACCAGAGCAGAGGCAGACTAAAGAGGAAGATGATGCCAAGGCTGAGGGTTACACTCAGCAGTGCCGCCCCCAATGTGTTGGTGAAGGTGATGGGCAGAGAGTACGTGAGGAGCCACGGGCGTCGCGTCACCATGTCCTGCTCAATGGCCTCCATCTGGAAATGAGTGCCGATTATGCCGAACACGTGGAACAGTTGGTGGCTGTGACCTGCAGAGGGTGCAAAAGGACTGTGGTTAAATACCTACAGTAGTAGTGGTACAGGAAAGGTACGAAGCAGAACTCAAGGAGGAGAACTGTAACTGGCCAGCAACAGAAGAACTGGCCTCCACAGCATAAGGGGGAAACAGGAAGGCACGGTGAGTCCCAGAGGCAGTGATATAAAGACTACTATGTTGTTTTAATGCTACATATGTCATACCACTAATGTCAAGCCAGTGTTGATCAGTATCCACTGTATTGCAACAAGTCTTGCACAGTACAGTGACAAATCATTCTGAATGAATCAAACAAGCAGCCTTTCCAGATAGACCATGCACTTTCACCTATGTAGTCGAAGCTGCCTGGGGCCAGGCGCTCTGGTAGGTGTGTGGCGAAGAGGAATGCGGTCAGGAAGGCCATGACGATGTGGGTGTGGTGGAGAGCGTTGGTATCGTTGTCAGTGCAGCCCTCACCCACACACAAGAAGAGCTGTCAAAACACAGTAGAATGTATTAGCCTCGCGTCACGTGACAGGCTTCATCACAGTCACACTCCACATGGCTGTTGAACCAAGATAGCATGGTACAGTTGTAGAATATTAATTTGATCACCCGGTTGTTGCAGGACATTTCCTATACAGCAGGAAACACCAACTTGTAGTGTATTTGAGCTTTAAAAAATATTTTAACATTGGTAATTTACAGTTCAAAATTTCAGACTTGATTTGCCCTAACTAAAAACGTATCAACCCATACAAAAATGAATTATAATCTATAATTATAATCAACATTTCTGTTGCTGCAGGATTATTTTACTGCTGTGAGAAACTGGTCAAATTAAGATCCAATAGCTGAATTTCAGAACTGTTCATAAATACTTAAATGTACACCTGCATTCCACTGACTTGACTATAATCATACCATTAACCAGACAACAAAGTGTACAGAGCTTGCTAGGTTTCAAAATATATAGTCGTATAATAATCAGACAATACTAGCTTCAGCTCATTTTCATCCCTAGTCCCACGATCTGGCAAAAAAATAATAAAAACATCACATAGTACACTTCAACATGACAAACACTGTTCTATACTTTTCAACTTTTCCTCAGGCACAGGAGAAGGTGCGTCTGTTCACACAGAGGGGAAAGAAATGTAATGACTCACCCTGTAGAAGAGAGGAATGTTGTCGAACAGGTAGGGTAATGCGAAAGCTAGAATGCGGAGAAATTTGCCAAACTTTGGGCTCTTACATTCTGAGAATCTGAAAAAATAAAGTTATGATTGTTTTATCAGCCATCACAATGAGCCAAATCCATGCACATTCGTTATACACTGCAAATAATTACGGATTTTAATTAATCAACGTATGCCATCTCTTTGTTCCCCATCTCTGTGCATTAAGGATAGATGAATAGAAGATGCTCTTAACAGCGTCTAGGGAACAAATTATTGCATTACTGTTGCATGGTTATTAAAATTATTAGAAACCCATTTCCCGTTACTGAATTTGGGAATAAACTGTAGCCGTTATGAACTTGCTCCCAAATAGACACTTTTTAAGTGCATTTTTGTATCTAGCATGAACTCATCTTGTTTAAATATTACACAGGACATTTTCATGGTTTTATATTCCCATCACAAATCACTTACAGTGCATTTGGAGAGTATTGAGACCACTGGACTTTATCCACATTTTGTTACGTTATAGCCTTATTCTAAAATGGATTCAAATGTTTTCCTTCCCCTCATCAATCTACACACAATACCCAATAAATACATTTTGCAAATGTATTAAAAATAAAAATAAAACTGAAATATCACATTTACATAAATATTCAGACCCTTTACTAAGTACTTTGCTGAAGCACCTTTGGCAGCGATTACAGCCTCGATTCTTCTTGGGTATGATGCTACAAGCTTGGCACACCTGTATTTGGGGAGTTTCTCCCATTCTTCTCTGCAGATCCTCTCAAGTGCTGTCAGGTTGGATGGGGAGCATTGATGCACAGCTATTTTCAGGGCTCTCCAGAGATATTCGATTGGGTTCAAGTCCGGGCTCTGGCTCGGCCACTCAAAGACTGGTCCGAAAGCCACTCCTGTGTTGTCTTGGCTATGTGCTTAGGGTCGTTGTCCTGTTGGAAGGTGAACCTTCATCCCAGTCTGAGGTCCTGAGAGTTATGGAGCAGATTTTCATCAAGTCTCCCATTCCCTGCCGCTGAAAAACATCCCCACAGCATAATGCTGCCACCACCATGCTTCACTGTAGGGATGGTGCCGGATCCTTCCAGACGTGACCCTTGGCATTCAGGCCAAAGAGTTCAATCTCGGTTTCATCAGACCAGAGAATCTTGTTTCTCATGGTCTGAGAGTCCTTTAGGTGCATTTTGGCAAACTCCAAGCAGGCTGTCATGTGCCTTTTACTGAAGAGTGGCTTCTGTCTGGCCACTACGATAAAGGCTGGATTGGTGGAGTGCTGTAGAAATGGCTGGAAGATTCTCCCATCTCCACAGAGGACCTCTGGACCTCTATCAGAGTGACCATCGGGTTATTGGTCACCTCCCTGACCAAGTTCCTTCTCCCCCGATTGCTCAGTTTGACCAGGTGGCCAGCTCTAGGAAGATTCTTGGTGGTTCTAAACTTCTTCTGTTTAAGAATGATGGAGGCCACTGTGTTCTTGGGGACCTTCAATGCTGCAGAAATGTTTTGGTAACCTTCCCCTGATCTGTGCCACAACACAATCCTGTCTCGGAGCTCTACGGACAATTCCTTCGACCTCTTGGCTTGATTTTTGCTCTGACCTGCACTGTCAACTGTGGGACCTTATATAGACATGTGCTTTTCCACATCATATCCAATCAATTGAATTTGCCACAGGTGGTCTTCAATCAAGTTGTAGAAACATCTCAAGGAGGATCAATGGAAACAGGATGCACATGAGCTCAATTTCTAGTTTAATAGCAAAAAGGTTTTTTTTAAGGCTGTAATGTAACAAATGTGGGAAAAGTCAAGGGGTCTGAATGCTTTCCGAATGCACGGCTTCAATTAAATTCACTCACTTGCTCTCCTTACCTTTCACACAACCATAACTGCTGAGTCATTGTCAGATCAGATTAGCAAAATAGATTCTGTTTTTGTAGCTTTGAAACAGATTCCAGTGTAAATGAAGCCAACTCCCTCTTCACATAAAGAACACACAATCTGTTGCTAACTACTGTACATGTGTTCCCTCTCCTTACTACCTCTTCCAACTAAAACCACACTTGATAGTCTATCTATGGAGTGACGAGGCCTACATGTTTTTTTGTTAGCTCACACCCACATAATTGAAAAGGGAGGTGCATAGTGCCACTAATATTTCAAGGGCAACTCCGCCACTTTTCAACCTCATATTCATTATCTCCAGCACCAAACCAGTGTCTACATATGTGAAAATGGAAACTATGTGTTTGATGTATTTGATAGCATTCCACCCATTCCGCTCCAGCCACTACCATGAGCCCATCCTCCCCAATTAAGTTGCCACCAACCTCCTGTGAGTCAGTGAGTTAGGTTAGCAGTAGCACAGTGATTTAGGTTAGCAGTAGCACAGTGAGTTAGGTTAGCAGTAGCACAGTGATTTAGGTTAGCAGTAGCACAGTGAGTTAGGTTAGCAGTAGCACAGTGAGTTAGGTTAGCAGTAGCACAGTGAGTTAGGTTAGCAGTAGCACAGTGAGTTAGGTTAGCAGTAGCACAGTGAGTTAGCTTAGCAGTAGCACAGTGAGTTAGCTTAGCAGTAGCAGAGTGAGTTAGCTTAGCAGTAGCACAGCAGTTGACAGAGAGCAAAAGAAAACGCATGACAAACGGAGACGACATGATGTTTACCTTTTTATGATGTCATGGTTATATTGGATATATGGTAAACCAAGCCTTAGCAGAAAAGAGGAGGGAGAAGCATTGTGAGACTGCCATCAAGCAGAGAATACTCAGTAATAATTATGAAGAAATGTAGGCAAACCAGTCAGTGTGCGTTTTAACAACAACGTGTAGGCTTAGTGTACGATGACAAGTGAAGTCACAATAGCTGCTACACAGTGAAGCTAAGCTGAGGTAAAAGACTGGTCCAATTTGCCTCCTATCATGCAAGATATTTTGACAGAAAGGAGCTGAAAGGAGCAGTTTCATTCCCCAAAATTAATTTAACAGCAGTGTGTATGAAATCTACATTAAAATGTTTAATGTCAAATATGTGTCCACACAGTAGGATTTAGACTAAATTTGATTGTTTCTGGTTGGAGGAATATTGTCATTTTGTAATCTTATTAATTCACAACATCCAAAGCTAGGGGTCAAGCTGTACAATCACATTCCTTTAAACCCAGAGCTAATTATACAATATCCTCATTAGCACTATGAGATGCCTGAGATTGAGTGGTTGCTAAACAACAGGCAGGTTGACATTTATTGTCATGAGTCTTGTCCTGGTATCACGTCCTGACCAGTAAAGGGGTTATTTGTTCTTATAGTTTGGTCAGGACGTGGCAGGGGGTATTTGTTTTATGTGGTTCAGGGTGTGTTTGTGTATGTGTTCATGTAGAGGGGGTATTTGGTTTATATGGTTCGGGGTGGTTATGTATGTAGAGGGGTATTTGATTTATTAGTCCAGGGTTTTGGTTATTGTTCTATGTTCAGTCTAGTCGTTTGTATTTCTATGTTTAGTTAATTGGTGTTGGGGCCTTCAGTTGGAGGCAGCTGTCTATCGTTGCCTCTAATTGAAGGTCCTATAAATAGGTGTGTGTTTGTCATGGGATTTTTGTGGGAGATTGTTGCTGTGTATAGCTTTGTGCCTTACCGGCCTGTTCTTTGTTGTCGTGTTTTTTGTATACGTGTTTGTTTTGGTTTTCCTTCTTTGTCCGTAAATCAAAGAAGATGAGTATACATTTTTCCGCTGCGTCTTGGTCTAAACCCTACGACACCTGGAGGCAGAACTGAGCGTTTTCCCCTTAGATAGGCCAGCTGGCTATATTGTAAACATTCATGAAAACAAACATTTGCTTTTTGGTTTTCATTTAAGGTTAGATTTATCAGTGTGGTTGGGGTTAAGGTTAGGTTTAAATCAGATTTGAGGACTTTGTGGCTGTGCCAGCTAGTGACCACTCTGCAGAGCTGCCTCCAGAACAAGGAAGACGGAGCTGCTCTTCCTCCCGGGGAAGGACTGCCTGTTCCATGATCTCGCCATCACGGTTGACAACTCCCTTGTGTCCTCCTCCCAGAGTGCTAAGAACCTTGGCGTGATCCTGGACAACACCCTGTCGTTCTCCACTAACATCAAGGCGGTGACCCGATCCTGTAGGTTCATGCTCTACAACATTCGCAGAGTACGACCCTGCCTTACACAGGAAGCGACGCAGGTCCTAATCCAGGCACTTGTCATCTCCCGTCTGGATTACTGCAACTCGCTGTTGGCTGGGCTCCCTGCCTGTGCCATTAAACCCCTACAACTCATCCAGAACGCCGCAGCCCGTCTGGTGTTCAACCTTCCCAAGTTCTCTCACGTCACCCCGCTCCTCCGCTCTCTCCACTGGCTTCCAGTTGAAGCTCGCATCCACTACAAGACCATGGTGCTTGCCTATGGAGCTGTGAGGGGAACGGCACCTCCATACCTTCAGGCTCTGATCAGGCCCTACACCCAAACAAGGGCACTGCGTTCATCCACCTCTGGCCTGCTCGCCTCCCTACCTCTGAAGAAGCAAAGTTCCCACTCAGCCCAGTCCAAACTGTTCGCTTCTCTGGCACCACAATGGTGGAACAAGCTCCCTCACGACGCCAGGACAGCGGAGTCAATCACCACCTTCCGGAGACACCTGAAACCCCACCTCTTTAAGGAATACCTGGGATAGGATAAAGTAATCCTTCTAACCCCCCCCCTTAAAAGATTTAGATGCACTATTGTAAAGTGGTTGTTCCACTGGATATCATAAGGTGAATGCACCAATTTGTAAGTCGCTCTGGATAAGAGTGTCTGCTAAATGACTTAAATGTAAATGTAATGTAAATGTAATGTAAATGGAAAAACGCTAACCTGCAAACAACAGTGGCCTTCCAGTAGAAAGCTCTCTTACCTGGAGTAGCAGGCTAAGGCGGTACAGATGACAGTGTTTACCACAGCGATGGGGATATAGTACTGGTGGAACAAACTGTTCACCCACTTATCAGGAATCACGTAGGCAGAATATGTTATGGCAGAGCCTGGAGGGGAAAGAAATATGCATAACCAAACATGCAGGAATAGACACAAATACAAACGTGTGTGCATACAGAGACACTGCAAACTATGTGTATATACCATAGACTATATTGATGTGTATAATATACACACATACAGATGGAGGATCTTAATTTGATCAC
Organism: Salmo trutta; assembly: GCF_901001165.1. Taxonomy (NCBI): domain Eukaryota; kingdom Metazoa; phylum Chordata; class Actinopteri; order Salmoniformes; family Salmonidae; genus Salmo; species Salmo trutta. Next base: position 5,062,671 of record NC_042985.1, read on the forward strand.
CCTGTTTCAGAAGATCTTTCATGCTGTTGCAAACTGGCTCAAATTAAGATCCTACATGTGGGAACTCATGTGGCTAAGGCATTCATGCGTGTGTACACACAAACACACACTGTCACCCTTCAGCATGCAGATGCTGGCAGAAGTGTAGATTCCAATCTGAGGACTGGTTGGTCCAGGACTCAGTATGCATGGTACATGTGGTTAAGCACATTCCTGCATGCATTCCATAACTAATAACACCCTTTGTATGGCAGGTTGGTGCTTCACATTAGTTAGTTGAGGGTATAGTTGCTCTGACTGTACATTATGTCCTGTTCAAGACCTGCTACACACTAAGGGATTTTTAAAACTGGGTGCAGAGCTATATAAATGCAAACCATTATGCATGCGTTTTTCCACATCAACCCCTACTGCCACCCCAACTGCCACCCCTAGACACCTTTTGTAAGCCCCTCCAAAATCCAAAAGGATTGAATGGGTGGGCCAAATATGGTCATAGAGCCTGTGGTAGGCCAGGCAGTTGGTGCCATTTATCTCAGACACATGTACTTCCATCAGATCTGTAATGAGGAATTAACAAGCGGCTAGGGGTTGATTTGGGGAAACCACAGAATTAGATCAAATGAAACAGGCATAGATGTTTAATGTGATCAATCCAACACTCCAAATTGTACATCAAAAGTATGACTGGCCAGTGTACCCACCACAGAACATCCATTTGAATGGGACTACATTCCCTTTCTACCAGTGGAGGCTGCAGAGGGGAGGACAACTCATAGTAATGGCTGGAATGGAGCAAATGGAATGGCATCAAACAATGTTTGATGTATTTGATACCATTCCACGGATTCTGCTCCAGCCATTACCACAAGTCCATCCTCCCCAATAAAGGTGCCACCAACCTCCTGTGCTTCCTACCCATTCTAACTCCATCAGGGTATCATACAACGACTCTCAGTTAAAAGACCTGCAGGTTCAGAACTCTATACAAATCCAACCCCTTATACATTGACTAGATAGAATCCATACAATGCATTTCCCTCTAGAAATACACCTGCATAATATAGTAGTCATGTTGCTAGGGGCAACAATGTTCTTTTGAAAATAATTATATTTCTATGACATGTCTACTCACCCAGGCTGTAGAGACTCAGAGCTCCGTAGTCGAAGAAGAAGCAGATGTGTCGCGCGCGCGTTGACATGGTGCTAAAGGTGTGGGCACAGCTCGAGGCCAGCGGGTACACACAGCACGACATCAGGAACACCAGCAGGGGCCATGTGAACGAGTCGCGCCACACGTCCTGCATCAGGACCACCGTCAGCAGCTTCCAGAAGAAGTACCTTTCAGGACACACAGAGGACAGAGGGGTTAGTTTGGTACTGGAGGACGCATTCCTTTCAGGACCAATCGTTTACCAATTTTGTGGTGCTTGTTTCAGCATTAAATCAGAATGCAAGTTAATTATGATTCTTCAAAATGAAATAGTTATTTTGGATTGTTCGCCTAAACATCACAGTGATAGCTTAAAAAAAAGAAAGAAATCCCCTTTAACCAGCCTGGTGTTTTGTAAGATTACTGTATTCTCCAGTTCAGTCAGCCACAGTGAGTTACTGTATCTACCACAAGGTTTTCCCTGGCCTGTACACAGTAGTTACAGAGGCAGCGGGCTGTGTTTCCATGTCTCTGCACACCTCATTAACAAATAAACCTTATTTGTGGTTTTCCCCATCACTACACTGAGCTGTTCACTAATTGTGGCAACTCATTTGAGAGCTGTGAAAGGAGAGAGAAGAGGGAGACAGAGAGAGAGGGAGAGGGAGAGAGAAATAGAAAGAGGAGTCCTTGATCCTTGCAGTGCAGAGGCAAGTGTCTTAACGACTGTCATCATCAGGTAGACACAGTCACATACACCATGCTACACTGCTAATCAACTACTACTTCCTGTGGAAGGCCTCAAGCCTGTGGAATATGCTTCAGCTGCTATTCACTAAAACCTGTTAATCATGTTTTCTGGTTTAGTCCAAATCCAAAGCAACATTGTTCCAGGGAATTGAGAGTGAGAGAGCATGTTTCAATATGCAGTTGCTTCTTTTCTGTCATTAAAAGACATGTTATGTTCATTGTTCGTATCCAAATGATAAAGATAAAACTAAACATGAGAGAAAAGTTCACTGTTTACTTTCGTCTCAGTCAAGCCTCCAGTATCACTGACACGAGACTGTCCCCTGAGGTTCTAGTTAGCCATCATGTTTAATGACTACACCTGCTCTTTACACATCCTTAATAAGAAGCAGAGGACTGCCATGGGGGGGGGGGGGGGGGGAGATATACGGGTTATTAAATAGTTTGAGAAGTCCCCCCATCTTCTATTAACTACAATTCACAGGATTACCTGACACACATTTAACTTTACGGATCATTGTTTTTTTGAGGATGAAGAGTTTTGGAATAAAGAATCTAAGGAAAAGAGCTCAGTTTGTTTTAATCTATGTTGGATGTTAAGGTTGTGAATTTACTACAACTGTGTGGGACTATCCAAATAAAGTGTGACCAAAACATGTGCCCCCATGTGGCGTTCACAAGGAACCCCGTAACAGGTGTCGCTCGGCTATACCATGTGGGCAGGAAGTGTGTCCAGATATTGAGCGTTTCATTGGTCAGCTGGAAGAGGCTGAGGATGCAGTCAGTGGCTGAGCTGCAAGGGTGTCGGTAGCCTGAGATGATGCTGTCCTCATGGAACACCTAAACAAAACAAAACCCAGGGTTACTGCACAGTTGGCCAACACTCATTCACCACACAGTAGTAGGCTATATCTAGATACATATGGAGGGTAACCTGTTTACTATAAAGACAATGGTGATGATGTTGACGTATTTCCCAGTGAAAGTAGGACTATACATTCTTGAGGGGAGTCACAATGATACATTCTTGACATTCTAAGTGGCAAGAATAAACACACGATTCAGAATAGTGTTCCACTCAAATTCCATGTCCACATGTCCAACTTCTGAATTAACTGGATTTAAATAGAAAATATAACCTCGACTCTGAAAATAATATTGTAGGATATGTCATTATAAAACGTAGTGAAGTAAAGTAACTTACTTTTGGGACTTGGTTGATGGTGAAGACTCTGGGCAGTTTAATAAGGCTGAGCATGTTGTCTGAGAGGACAGTGGTGTTGACTTCACTTGCTGTATGAACTGAAGCCAGAGAGAGGGAGCATCTTTCCCTTTATAAGGTTGTTGCTATGTTGTTCTGTCGGTTCCTCCCTCCCACTCCCCACCCACCCAGAACATTCAGTACACCTGTTCCACCACTCCTCTCTCTCTCTCTCTCTCTCTCTCTCTCTCTCTCTCTCTCTCTCTCTCTCTCTCTCTCTCTCTCTCTCTCTCTCTCTCTCTCTCTCTCTCTCTCTCTCTCTCTCTCTCTCTCTCTCTCTCTCTCTCTCTCTCTCTCTCTCTCTCTCTCTCTCTCTCTCTCTCTCTCTCTCTCTCTCTCTCTCTCTCTCTCTCTCTCTCTCCCTCTCCCTCTCCCTCTCCCTCCCTCCCTCCCTCCCTCCCTCCCTCCCTCCCTCCCTCCCTCCCTCCCTCCCGTCAGGCTCTGCACACCCCATCTAGTTTCACCCTAAGACAAAAAGGTGTTGAGCAGCTGAGTTCATGTTCACACACAGACACACAAAAATATTCACATTCTTCGAAAAAGCTGCCAAGGGAGAAAACTTTTGAAAAAGGCAACAGAAGTCTAACCAAAAGCTTTCATATTTTGAAAGATAATGGTTTATGAGTTACAGAGTTTGTCTTTGAGAGCAGTTGGCCTATTGTTCTCTGAAGTAAAAACAATGAGTTAATGACTGATTACGGTAGCCTAACAATCACAAAGGGGAAAGAGCACAGCAGTACAGCAAGTTTAGCAGCTTTCACTGTGATGTTTAGAGATTTCAACCCCTGCCTCGCTTGTGTCTGCTTGGTACTCGTGAACTAGATCCATGGAATAAGTAGCAGAAAAATATATATTGATCTGTCTATGCATGCAGCAAAGAAATGCATAACATTATTCTGGAAATCTACAATCCTCCTACTTGAACACAGTGGCTAAATTAAATATCTAGCTACATTCTTGAGGACAAGATTTAGGTCCTACTGTAACATCAAAGGCAGACCAAATGATTTCCATAATATCTGGCAGTCCCACATCAGATTCATGTCAATAAGAGCAAATCAATAAGAAATAAGACATGTGAATATGAAATCTTTTTTTTGTTTTTGTCTGATTGCATGGTTGTACCTGTTCTGATGCTGTACATGAGTGTATGCATGGTTGTACCTGTTCTGATGCTGTACATGAGTGTATGCATGGTTGTACCTGTTCTGATGCTGTACATGAGTGTATGCATGGTTGTACCTGTTCTGATGCTGTACATGAGTGTATGCATGGTTGTACCTGTTCTGATGCTGTACATGAGGGTATGCATGGTTGTACCTGTTCTGATGCTGTACATGAGTGTATGCATGGTTGTACCTGTTCTGATGCTGTACATGAGTGTATGCATGGTTGCACCTGTTCTGATGCTGTACATGAGTGTATGCATTGTTGTACCTGTTCTGATGCTGTACATGAGTGTATGCATGGTTGTACCTGTTCTGATGCTGTACATGAGTGTATGCAAGTCATGGGGAAGAAATACAAAATAAAGACAGGTATTATTTAAGCTATTCATTGTAATGAAATTGTATCTTTTTTTACCTGCACTTGACAATACATTTATAAAAAAGGTTTCGCAGTGAGGAGTCTTGGTTCAACTTCAAGGTAACAGTGACAAAAACAAGCACTACCTCAGTCTCCAAGGAACCAGCTGTTACTGACATTCATTGTCTTAAGAATCACTTTAGAATGGGTGGCCATTTTCCATTAAGAGACACCTAAGTGAAGATGTCTGGAGATTAGCAGTGAATTTAGCCTGGTCCCAGACCTGTTTGTGCTGTCTTTCCAACTCCTACAGATGTAGGATCTTAATTTGACCCAGTTCGCTACAGGAGGAAAATAATCCTGTAGCAACAGGAAATGTGAATTATTATGTGGATTATAATTAATGGACATTTTTGTAAGGGTTGATACATTTTTCGTTAGAGCAAATGAAGTGACATTTTAAAGTGGAAATTATAAACTTTAGAATACTTTTTAAACCTTGAATACACTACAAGTTTGCATTTCCTGCTTGGCAGGAAAATTCTCAGCAACAAAAAGATTGATCAAATTAAGATCCTACATCTGTATGGTCATTGCGTAACAGCACAAACAAATCTGGGACCAAGCCATATTGAACTCTGCCAAATATGCAAACTGAGTTTCAGTCACACCAGATAAAGGCTGGCAATGAATGAAGGGTGTAAGTGGCAGAAAGAAACATCTCTTTCACTCATTCCTTCCATGTTAGAAAGAGGCATGTACACATGTCATCTGCCCACAGAATGAGTGTCACACCCAGAGATGACTGAAAGCTTAAATCAACATTCCTCCATGTTATGTTGTTCAAAATCTGAACGCAAAGAATGAAAACATATTCCACTTTTGCTATAGACGTAGTAACATTAAGTGTGGCCTTTTCTTAGTAATTTTCTGTCATGTGTAAATAAATGTTTTTTTAATTTTATTTTGTTGCTTTGTTCGTTCGAATATAGTTACAAATGATGTTTTATTTATTTGACTGGACATTGCTAACTACTGTAGCTCTAGGTTTGGTTCACTTGAGGACAGTTCATCTCAAATCTCAGCAACTAGAATGTGTAAAAATTAACCAAGTGTGTAAACTGAGTAACAACTACATGGCTAGGCCTATATCAGCACAGACATGATGGTCCTACAGATCATAGAAGAGCCTGATCTTTTACCTGCAGTACAATTACAAATTAATGTCACATTTTATCTGAAGATACTCAACAATTTGATAGAGTTATGAGTAGGGTCAGGTTAAGTGAGGGTTGGGGTTAAGGGTAATGTTAAGGTTAAGGGTCAGTGCAGTGGAGGCTGCGGAGGGGAGGATGGCTCATAATAATAGATTACAGCCTCAATCCTTCTTGGGTATGATGCTACAAGCTTGGCACAGCTGTATTTGGGGAGTTTATCCCATTCTTCTCTGCAGATTCTCTCAAGCTCTGTCAGGTTAGATGGGGAGAGTTGCTGCAAAGCTATTTTCAGGTCTCTCCAGACATCTCCCCAGACCCAGCAGGTTAACTAACCTAAGTGACATGTCCCCAGACCCGGCAGGTTAACTAACCTAAGTGACATGTCCCCAGACCAGGCAGGTTAACCAACCTAAGTGACATGTCCCCAGACCCGGCAGGTTAACTAACCTAAGTGACATGTCCCCAGACCCGGCAGGTTAACTAACCTAAGTGACATGTCCCCAGACCCGGCAGGTTAACTAACCTAAGTGACATTTCCCCAGACCCAGCAGGTTAACTAACATGTCCTTAGACCCGGCAGGTTAACCTAAGTGACATGTCCCTCGACCCGGCAGGTTAACCTAAGTGACATGTCCTAGACCCGGCAGGTTAACCTAAGTGACATGTCCCTAGACCCGGCAGGTTAACCTAAGTGACATGTCCCTAGACCCGGCAGGTTAACCTAAGTGACATGTCCCTAGACCCGGCAGGTTAACCTAAGTGACATGTCCCTAGACCCGGCAGGTTAACCTAAGTGACATGTCCCTAGACCCGGCAGGTTAACCTAAGTGACATGTCCCTAGACCCGGCAGGTTAACCTAAGTGACATGTCCCTAGACCTGACAGGTTCACCTAAGTGACATGTCCCTAGACCCGGCAGGTTAACCTAAGTGACATGTCCCTAGACCCGGCAGGTTAACCTAAGTGACATGTCCCTAGACCCGGCAGGTTAACCTAAGTGACATGTCCCTAGACCCGGCAGGTTCACTTAAGTGACATGTCCCTAGACCCGGCAGGTTAACCTAAGTGACATGTCCCTAGACCCAGCAGGTTAACCTAAGTGACATGTCCCTAGACCCGGCAGGTTAACCTAAGTGACATGTCCCTAGACCCGGCAGGTTAACCTAAGTGACATGTCCCTAGACCCGGCAGGTTCACTTAAGTGACATGTCCCTAGACCTGACAGGTTCACCTAAGTGACATGTCCCTAGACCCGGCAGGTTAACCTAAGTGACATGTCCCTAGACCCGGCAGGTTAACCTAAGTGACATGTCCCTAGACCCGGCAGGTTAACCTAAGTGACATGTCCCTAGACCCGGCAGGTTAACCTAAGTGACATGTCCCTAGACCCGGCAGGTTAACCTAAGTGACATGTCCCTAGACCCGGCAGGTTAACCTAAGTGACATGTCCCTAGACAAAGAGGGAAAGAACAAAGTAAAGGACCAATAAGGTATTCTTCAGGAGGACTACAACACAACATGAAACATCGCACATATTTGTACATCTTTCAAATAAATGTCAAATAAATGTCAAATAAATGCAATGCATTCAATATGCTATTTGTGATGACTTGGTGATTCATTCAATATGCTATTTGTGATGACTTGGTGATTCATTCCTTTGAATTACTTTTAAAACAAAATGGGAAGCCCATTAGGCCTGAACATAAAGACAAACGAGGTTCAAACAGAAGAAAGTCTCTTGTGAGAGCTATACAGATTTTGCCCCTGAGGTATTCTTTATCAAAACATTGTATTTCCTCCCAAGACACCAGTGTGTTTTTGTTACCTGGTAGTGTGGAGTATCTGCATAAAACATCTTCACTGGGACTTGTAACCAGGTGACGGCAAGTAAACATGAACCATTAGGTAGTTTAATGTAGTCTAGTTAATGTAGTCTAGTTAATGTATTAATGTAGTCTAGTTTAACGTAGTCTAGTTAAATGTAGTCTAGTTAATGTATTAATGTAGTCTAGTTTAATGTAGTCTAGTTTAATGTAGTCTAGTTTAATGTAGTCTAGTTAATGTAGTCTAGTTAATGTAGTCTAATTTTATGTATTAATGTAGTCTAGTTAATGTATTAATGTAGTCTAGTTTAATGTAGTCCAGTTAATGTATTAATGTTGTCTAGTTTAATGTAGTCTAGTTTAATGTAGTCTAGTTAATGTAGTCTAGTTAATGTAGTCTAGTTTAATGTAGTCTAGTTTAATGTAGTCTAGTTAATGTATTAATGTAGTCTAGTTTAATGTAGTCTAGTTTAATGTAGTCTAGTTTAATGTAGTCTAGTTAATGTAGTCTAGTTAATGTAGTCTAGTTAATGTAGTCTAATTTTATGTGTTAATGTAGTCTAGTTAATGTATTAATGTAGTCTAGTTTAATGTATTAATGTAGTCTAGTTTAATGTAGTCTAGTTTAATGTAGTCTAGTTTAACGTAGTCTAGTTTAACGTAGTCTAGTTTAATGTAGTCTAGTTTAATGTAGTCTAGTTTAATGTAGTTGAATTTAATGTATTAATGTAGTCTAGTTAATGTAGTCTAGTTTAATGTAGTCTAGTTAATGTAGTCTAGTTTAATGTAGTCTAGTTTAATGTAGTCTAGTTTAATGTAGTCTAGTTAATGTATTAATGTAGTCTAGTTTAATGTAGTCTAGTTAATGTAGTCTAGTTAATGTATTAATGTAGTCTAGTTAATGTAGTCTAGTTAATGTATTAATGTAGTCTAGTTTAATGTAGTCTAGTTTAATGTAGTCTAGTTAATGTAGTCTAGTTAATGTAGTCTAGTTAATGTAGTCTAGTTTAATGTAGTCTAGTTAATGTAGTCTAGTTAATGTAGTCTAGTTAATGTAGTCTAATTTAATGTAGTCTAATTTAATGTAGTCTAATTTAATGTAGTCCAGTTAATGTATTAATGTAGTCTAGTTAATGTAGTCTAGTTTAATGTAGTCTAATTTAATGTATTAATGTAGTCTAGTTAATGTATTAATGTAGTCTAGTTAATGTAGTCTAGTTTAATGTATTAATGTAGTCTAATTTAATGTAGTCTAGTTTAATGTAGTCTAGTTAATGTAGTCTAGTTTAATGTATTAATGTAGTCTAGTTTAATGTAGTCTAGTTTAATGTAGTCTAGTTAATGTAGTCTAGTTAATGTAGTCTAGTTTAAATGTAGTCTAGTTAATGTATTCTAATTGAATGTATTAATGTAGTCTAGTTTAATGTAGTCTAGTTAATGTAGTCTAGTTAATGTAGTCCAGTTAATGTATTAATGTAGTCTAGTTTAATGTAGTCTAGTTTAATGTAGTCTAGTTTAATGTAGTGAATGTAATGACAGTGATATCAAATCATGCTAGGAAGGCATTTGGAAAGTCTCAAATTGTCTGGAAAGGTAAAAGTTTGGATTTTGGAGGGAAAAAAAACAAAAAACAATTTGGTTGTATTTACAAAAAAAATTTAAAATCTCAATGGATTGATAGTGCCACAATCCAATTTAACACCTTAGATAAGGAAATTGTATGAAAGAACAAACAGAAGATGTATGAAATGTCACTATTTAAATTGTGCCTTTCACATCGGCCTACACATTACATATGATCATCCTTAATTAGTTATGTTATTATCATGGTGTGCATCCTCAATGTGAGTTTGCGTGGTGCTGAACTGCAAGTAGACTATATTGCATATTGAGATAGTGGTGGTTAGGGAAAACTTTGTGATGCTGAAGGACAGCTCCGCCATTCAGCCAATTGTATCCCAAATTTCACTGATTAAGAGTCGGACACACTTTGTCACAACAGGTAAATTAGTATGCACACTGTATAATTTGGCCTAGCTGACACACAAACTAAAATAGGGAAAATTTAGTGTATTAAACGTTTATGTTACAGGCAGGGGCGGAAATCCCGGGGGGGACGGGGGGGACACGACCCCCCCATCCTGGGAAAAATATGATTTGTCCCCCCCAATATATCACTGAAACATAACTATATAATTTAAATAATATTAATAATATGCAATGAAAGCAATTGTGCTTATTATAGACACTTAATAGCGCGTTTTTAAGTTTCAAAAGATTGCAACCCCCCACCCTTTGCCTCACAATGGTTTGATCCACTGCCAGTTCCTTAGCTTGCTAGGTAACAGAGGTCGTATCTACTGTCTGAAAGACACTCAATGAACGTAACTGACGTGAGGTTAATCCAGTCAATCGCGCACACACACTAGCTGAATATGCAGAGCTTGCGCGCAAATATTAACTATTAAGCTAGCTAGTACCTATTCCATTTATGTAGCGTCGTCAAAGATGGAATCAGCATGCAGATGATATAAGTTAGTGCTTCAAAGTCCCTGTGATAAGGTTAGCGATAAACTGAAATCCAAACTGAACAGAACTACACTCTCTTCTACCATTGTCTTAAATATATTTAATGGTCTCGTTGCAAAAGCTAAATTGACGCAAGTGAACTTTTATTTGTTTATTTTATTACACCTTTATTTAACCCGGGTAGCAAAGATTATAGCAAACACCACTGAAACTGAATTGGTGCTCGCTAGCTTTGCAAATTCAGCTATTGTTGGAAGCCAGCCAATATGAAACAAACTATTAAAATTACAAAAGGTTGCAGCATATGTTGTGTAAATGGTGAACTCATACAGCTGTCAACTCTTGTCATTTTAATCCGTTTCACATTTGCTAGCTACCTTTTAGATCGAAGCCCAAATAGAATGATTGAAGATGATAGAAGCCCATCTCCTACTGTAAATAACCTACACACTGTGTGTGTAGCCAGCCAGCCAGCCAGGTAGAAAAATGGCAGAAAAATAAAAGACGGACATCAGAGTATTTTTCAATACGTGTACAGGGTTCATGGTGGACTCTTCCTGTGTTGACGTGTACAGGGTTCATGGTGGACTCTTTCTGTGTTGACGTGCACAGGGGGTTCATGGTGGACTCTTCCTGTGTTGACGTGTACAGGGTTCATGGTGGACTCTTCCTGTGTTGACGTGTACAGGGTTCATGGTGGACTCTTTCTGTGTTGACGTGCACAGGGGGTTCATGGTGGACTCTTCCTGTGTTGACGTGTACAGGGTTCATGGTGGACTCTTCCTGTGTTGACGTGCACAGGGTTCATGGTGGACTCTTCCTGTGTTGACGTGCACAGGGTTCATGGTGGACTCTTCCTGTGTTGACGTGCACAGGGTTCATGGTGGACTCTTCCTGTGTTGACGTGCACAGGGTTCATGGTGGACTCTTCCTGTGTTGACGTGCACAGGGTCCATGGTGGACTCTTCCTGTGTTGACGTGCACAGGGTTCATGGTGGACTCTTCCTGTGTTGACGTGTAGTGAGATATTTGCTCCCTTAGCGGCTGCATTGGCTTCACTCAAGTCATGCAGGAAGGAAGGAGGACACACACCTAGGGAGGAAGGATGATACGCACAGGGAGGAAGGACGATACACACGCACAGGGAGGAAGGACGATACACACGCACAGGGAGGAAGGACGATACACACGCACAGGGAGGGAGGACGCGCACAGGGAGGAAGGGAGGAAGAGTGCAGGGCGGAAGGACGTGTGCCGGGATCAATTTGGACATGCGCCGGGAGGAAGGAGGACACGCCTGCCTCCAGGCTGGATTATCCAGTGACCCTGGCCGGCTTGAAGATCTCTCCTGCCATGGTCCCGTTTGGCCCCGATCCAGTTTCCAAGACATTTACAATGTAAGAACATATGTTAAGTGTTGATAATTGTTGCTTGTGCATTCCCATCTAATGATTGTGGCGATGGAGAGCTCAGTAAAGCAGCCCTGGATATAGTATCACCTGGGACCACAGAGAGACTTAGGAAACTGATAAGTTATTTCCTTCTATCATACATTTTATGCAATCTTAATAAGTAGTTGGCTAAATCCAAACCAGTTTGTTGGACATTTAGAGCATCGATCTCTGGATGTCTTAGAAAAAACATCACTGTTATGAGATTATTTGACCTCATAATGGAAATGTCATATTCTTCATGCAAATAATGAATAATAAAACACTTTAAAAGAAATGAATGGTAGTTTGTTGAATTCCAGACAGACTTTCAGGAGAGCTCAAGCCTCTTCCCTATTATAATACATATGACAGGTGAATAAAATGCAAGCTCACAGCCATGTCTGCAATATCACACTTCACCACAAGATGTCAGTCTTTTCATATGGAAACATTACAGGGTAGAGTTCTGAACAGTCCTCAAGGTGAACAGCTCAGAGGCCTTACCTTACCACACAGGTTGGGGAATCCTAATGCCTAATATTGGTATTAGCATGGTTTTGAGAATGTCTGGATTGCTTTGGTCAAATGTGTTCATTCAACTACAGTGACGGCTTATAATGGCCAATAAAATCCATCAATGTTGTTTATCACCTGAACACCCCCAGAAGCCATATAAAAATAAATATCACTGCTGTAACATAGCATTAGTAGCCTGGCTATGAAGATAGTATTTTTCAACCTAATTAAAATCAGTTGTTACCAGCTTCTTTAACTTGCACCATGATCCAGTCTTTCTTGAGTTCATTGTGTTCTCTGACAAGCAGTAATCTTTCTGCATATCTTCTGTAAGAACAATGCATAGACACAGTAGCTCTGCTGTAGCGAAAGAGGGAATTCTCAGTGATTGACAACATTTCCTACGGTTTCTGATACGACTTCTAATAGCAACAGATGGGACCTAATAGACCAAATCTACCAGAGGCCTTGACCCACCTATAGTTTTACAATGAAGAATTCCCCTGTGACAAACCCAAACAAAGACCAATGGTTCTGGCAACAACCCAGTAGGTCACAACCTGAACCTACCATTTGGTTTCCACCACATGCTGTGGAAAGAAGCCCTTGGTGCGTAACCACCACTATTGACTGTTGAGAGAAATCTACTTGAGGCTAAACACCCTCCTCTTCTGCAGGCAAAACAGAGCCCCCAGTGGGGGTATAATTTGGCCCTAATTTCAAAGTGCCAATGGAAACAGGGCTTCTTGCCGCACATTCATTAGAATACAGTACGTCCTAGTGTGTGTGCTGCCAGTGTGACAGGAGGTCGGTAGAAGGTAGGTAGAAGGTAGGTAGAAGGTAGGTAGAAGGTAGGTAGAAGGTGGGTAGAAGGTGGTTAGAAGGTAGGTAGGTTGGAGTGGATTAGGTCATCTGCTTGGTTGTGGTGTTCTGGAGTCTGTTGGCGAGGTCGGGTGTGTGTCTGGCAGACAGACACTCCCTGACCCAGTCTGCCCTGCCGGATTCATAATTAATGGTGGGTAAGCAGCTGAGGTCGCTCTCCCTCTCTGGTTGGGGCACGGTTATGCCAGCCTCGCCCCCGAGGTCACCTCTGGCTCTAACACAACTGCCAGTTAGTGGCATAATGCACTATATTATTCAGTACAATGCCTATAAGAGGAGAGCCGCGAGACAAAGCGCCAAGCCAAACACTGTAATTAGCTGGTTTGGTAAGTCAATGGCAGCAATCAGGGAATGATCACATGGTCTTTGGTTAATGATCATCTCTGCTGTTCCATCGTCTGAAATAGATATTGCTAAAACTATCTGCATTCGATAAAATGTTTATTCTGCTTCTGAATTAGATAAGCATCGGTGTTTAAAATAGGTCAGAGTGGGATCATAAACCAAGCTAAGATTAGAAAAAGCAAATCAAATGTAATGAGAAAGTTCCAGCTACCTCTAAGACTTGCAACTTCATAAGCTCCGTCTTACACAATGAAGTGATGACTCGAGGCTTCCTCCATCTTCCCTTCTCCCCCTCTACCTCCCTCTTTCACTCACTCAACTCTTACCTCCCCTGCTTTAATCTGCTCTCCTCAAACCCTTCCACCCCCCCTCTCTCCCTATCCCATCTACACACGCCTCACACGGACCCAAACCCAATGAGCGTAGGGTCACCCTGGAGCTAATCTGATCAGACAGACAGTGAAATGAACCCAGCTGCAGTGCTCCTCTCCTGGGTCTCCGGACTCTCAAAGCACCATGAATTCCTCTAATGCTATCAGAGGCATCTGAATGGCACTAGAGTAGGTGAAGGATGTGGATGGTCCTGTGGAGGGAGGGCCAATGGGGCCAATAAAGAGACAAAGCCTGGAGTCTGGGAAAGGCCTAATTAAAGGGCTGGGAGACAAACTGGCTGTCAGGAGGAAAGGTAATATCATTAGGGTCTGTGGAGAGAGAGAGAAGGGCTGAAGTCTATAAATGTCAGGAGAGGGGAGCTCTGCTGAGCTCAGGTCGAGCGTCCTCAATGAGTTTCCAATTCAATGTGCTTAAACTCACCCGGGTTCCATCCATTAGGTCTTTGCTCAGGTTTGTGTTTTGTGGGTGTAGAGGACTGATCACTTAATGGAAGTAGACTATCGGATTGTAACTCAATCGTCTCGTCCGAAACGAGTTGTGCATTTTGATACATCTTGATTGATTAATCTTCTAAGCAATTAAAGAGTATTAAACAGGAACATGGTTGCATATTTGAAGAAAGAGATCATTGGACGTCAACATTAAGAAAAATGTATTTATTTTACAACTTTAAAAAGCGACTTTTCAGCACAAAGATTCACTCTTATATATAAACACTTTTTCTCTGCATAAAAAAATGGTAGCATGTGCACATTGTGCTTGTCTGTACAACCGCTCTCTGGGCGCCCCTCAGCAGCTGGGACACAGTCTACATTTTATTGCATAAGTCACATGTGATCCGCACATGTCAATTTACAGGATAGTGGAAAGAATCAAGTTGAAAAGGAGAGAAAATAAAGACTAGAAAGATTCCATTACACAGTGAAAAACAATAGCAGCTTTCAAAAGGAAGGCGTTGCACATTGTCCAAAAGAAAGAAAATCCAACAGAAATATAGACCAACGAATGGAGCCTGTGATTGTGCTTTACTCAACAACAACAAACAAAACAGCTGACCCTAAAGCAAATCCTTCCACCATGTAAAGCAACGCTAAACAAAACAAGCTGGTAAACTACAACCCCCTCCAGGAGGATCTGCAGTTAGGAGCCTATTTTTCCCTTTGAAATATGACCGAGCACTAACACTAGAGGTACGGTTGCACACATCCCATTAGACAGGCCAGTTTTACATATCTTCTGTAAACTACAACTTCCCACGCTACTCTATTAGAATCTACATTTCAAAAACTACATTTTTCAAAAGGCAGTTGATTCCCCCGTTGTCTCTGAGGGGGGAAGGCAAGAAACTCTCGTTTAAGCATTATCGTTTGTCATCTTGTGATATCTCAGACTTGAGACTGACAAACAAAATGCTTCATGGAAAATATGTAGAAACCAAAAAAAAGAAGAATAACACCTCAAACAACCTGGACTTTTAAAGACTTTGGTATGAACAAAATGAAGCTCTCAATAAACAGGCCCTATCGGTACGCCTGACTGTCCCAATATCCTTTTAAAGAATGTACTTCATTCTTAGTCCCGTCAAAGTATGAAATATGCATAGTGGTACTCATGTGAAGAAATGAGATTGAATAGAAATGATCAACCAATGATTAAGAGAATCAAACAATATCCATTGAATATCCAAATCAGGGGATCTCAAGTTATGACAGGTTCAGAGTGCAATTTCTCAGCAACCAATGACTTGGCCTCCAGAATGAAACCAGAGCAGGGCACAAGAGGGCAAGGGTCACAGAGGGTGAAGAGGTGACCATCTGAACCCTGTGACTGACATGGAACCTGGGAGATCAGATGGAGCAGGTAGACACACACACACACACACACACACACACTACCTGGTCTCAGATGCGTTTGTGCAGTCTTGTGAAATCCTATGGTTATTGTCGTGCTAAAACAGATCTGGGACCAGGCTAGGAAACACAAGGTTGGGGCTTTGAGTTTGAGAACTACTGGACCTCGACTGACACTGGATTTCACTGAGAGTAAATGAAGGTTAAACCCCATTGACTAAACCATTTCCTCTGCATGTTCTAATGAAAACATGTAGCTCACGCCAAGCTCTTCTTACGGTCTCCTCTCTGACAGCAGTACCAGACTCACACCAGTAGTAGGTTTTCCTTTCATTATTTTATACGTCATTGGCATCACCTCAAAGAGCGAGGGCCAATGTCACTAAAATAGCCGGATTTCGTCCTTTATCAAGTTAAAAAGTGATTTAGGAAAAATGGAAGAAATGGAGTGGTCCTTTGAACAAAGAACATTTGAACCTCTTACGCACTTTAGAATTCCTGTAGCCGGTTGGAGACGGTGAAACCCGATCCATCTGTACCACAGAACATCCTTTTCACAAACCATCTTTGATCTGACTCCATATCAGTCAGGAGTGAAACCGTCTTCTTGGGCTTGGCCAGCCATTGTTTACCAGTCAGTTAAAAGGTGAATCATTCCTTGATGCACCACCGACAGGCTCTCAAGACTCAAGCCTATTAACCATCTGAATTAGAGGTGGCTCTGCAACCCTCTTCACTCACATCCACCTGTCAATAGGCCAGGCAGGGAGATTAAACAGGCCCGAGCCCACGCATGCTAACGGATAGGAGAAAGACTGACTGTCATTAGCTTGCTTTCGGCTAGCGTCTCCGTGTGCCAAGAATTAGGGCAGCGTTCAAAACAACCTCAGCCGCCGGCGATGTTCTTGTTGAGAAACTAAAGATGTTGACAGTGTTCCTGGAACAACATGACGCCTCAATCTGCCCACTCTCTCTCTCACGCGCAGACACACACACTTCCAGAATTGTAGTGTAGTGATTAGCAAATGATTGACATAATTTCCAGATGATTGAGAGAGTAATCAAAATGTAGTGTAGTAGCCAGTATTTCTGACAATGAATGTAAAATAGGATATGGCTATGATGTCAGTGTTACTGAAACAATATTCAAATAAATTACATTCATGTACATTTCATTTGCTGATCAGACACTCACAACTGGAGAGGGTTCACGAAAATCAACCCACGGTGAAATTAAAAATCAGTGAAATCACTAAGGAAGAATTCAAGATGGATTTATAATGGACATGGACAGAGCTCCAGTCTCAGACTGAGGGGAGGGCGGCCATTTCCTGGCAATGGGAAAAGATAGGATGTAATGTAACGACTATAGCGAATGCCTCTGGCTCCAGTATGTGAAGGATGATGGGCCGACCCCAGGGAGCTGTAATGGGAGCTAGTTGTGGCCGGGGATCAGGGATGCTGCCTCCCATTGCTGGGCTGAAATACAACCCGTGTCCCAGAGCAATCAAACTGACCTGAGAGCAGCTACACGGACACCGCCCCTGAACAGATTAGGACTACGGGGCTCCGCAGGGTTCAATCTTCACCCCCCAAAATGAGATTGTGGTGAGGTGGTTATGAGGCCTATGGGAATGGGATGTTTTCTGGAAGGGGCGAGATGTTGCTACCCCTAAGAGCTGATCACAAGTCAGATCTATTTATTGGATACTGATGTTTTAGGTTGGGATTGGGTTAAAATGAACTGATTCTACATCAACTGGGGTTATTCATGATAATCCAGGGGAGCGATTGTTAGTGAATGACGATAGTAGCTCCTTATCTTTCTACTCTGAACACCAATCAGTGGACTATTTACTTTCATAGAACAACAAATAACATTTGGTACCTTCAAAACAACTATTATCAATGTTGTTGGAAAACTGGTCGGTTGGGGGAAAACCTGATCCAAAATTCATGAAGACTCTCCTCCAAAAAGAGTCTTTATAAATTAGTCTCCTCCAAATAAAAGACTCATATCATACTCCATCTAGTATTTACAGTATGGTTTCAGTCAGCTAGTTCTTCAGCCGTCCCAAAACACAGATGAAACAGTAAACAAAAAGACAATTGGAGGGGAGACTAGTGAAGGAATAAAGTGTTGGAACAAAGCTATTCAATAAACCCACTCAAGACCTTCTTCTGCAGCATCCTGATGAGTGAAGAGACAAATAGGAGGGGGGGCACCCTTTTTCTCCCATACACACAGACACACTCCCTGAAGCTACGTTTGCACATAATTACAACAGCTAGCTCGGAATAGACCACAGCTGCAATTACAGTGGCAAAAATAAGACCCGGGACTGTAACGGGCACCGCAAACATTTACCGCTTTTAGACTGCAATACTGAATGCACCTTTCACCTTCTCTGTAACCTTACCAGATCACACACACACTTAGCTACGTAGGCTTTACACACAGATAGATGTGCACACCCACACATATACAAAAACCACCCGGTTCCCTCCCACACCTTCCCCAACGAGTTTATGGTCCAGGACCGGCTCCTAGTTGTGCTTGGCCCGTCCCCCCTTCAGGTAGCTCTTCCAGCGCTTCACCACGTCCCGGAAGATGGGCGCGTTATCGATGGACGCCAGCAGCTGCAGCTGGTTGATGTGCGTGGTGTGGTAGTCCCAGCGTGCCAGGTTGGGGGCTGTACCCAGCATGTAGTGCCGCAGGTCGTAGATGCTGCCCGAGCCCGTGTCGTACAGTGGCAGCATGGCCTTGAGGGACTCCATGCCCCTAGAGAACAACAGGCCAGACTCCCGGCCTAGTTTCTCGCCCGCCGTCTCGGCCAGATCGTGGAGACCGAGCAGCGAGTAGATAAAGCCGTTGAGCACGAAGGAGCCTGGTGTAGTGGGGTACTCCTCGTACCAGTCGTACTTGTTCATGAAGACAGCCTTGACGCCGTGCTGTTCAGAGGGCAGCTTGTAGGGGCCGGTGGCCCGCAGCGCAGCGTTCAGGTACGTCTGGTCCTTGGTGAGCAGGTAGGCACGGACCAGAGTCGACATGGCCTGGCCCTGCGCCATGGCGGAGTACCAGCCGGGCTCCAGCGGGCGGAAGCCCTCGCCCAACTTGCGTGTGACCATGATGGGCCATCCGCCACGCTCGTCCTGGTTGCGCAGCAGCCAGTCACTGGCAGCGAAGAAAGCAGCCGTGTGTGCCGTGGTGGCGATGGTGACGTTGTCGATGGCGCCGCGCCCGCGGACTATCAGTCGCACAACCCGCCGCGGCATCACCTGGAAACAAGGAGGGGGGGCAGGTTGTTTTGTTTAACTGAAGCCATGTTTAACATGATAGGAACATTAACTCTTCTTACCAAGACTCACACAACTTTTACTTCTAAGTTTCTGGTACTTTATAACCTTATGGGTTATATGCTGATTTGGTAACTAACATTTAAAAATATATTTTAACACTGTAAATAGTATCTTATGGTCTTAACCAACATGTTTAAATGTATTGTTTGGTTAAAATGTATTATTGTTTCTATACATTTTGTTGTTTCTCTACAGCAGGGCTCTCCAACCCTGTTCCTGTAGAGCTACCCTCCTGTAGGCTCTCACTCCAACCCTGTTCCTGGAGAGCTACCCTCCTGTAGGTTCTCACTCCAACCCTGTTCATGGAGAGCTACCCTCCTGTAGGTTCTCACGCCAACCCTGTTCCTGGAGAGCTACCCTCCTGTAGGTTCTCACTCCAACCCTGTTCCTGGAGAGCTACCCTCCTGTAGGTTTTAACTCCAACCCTGTTCCCATAGAGCTACCGTCCTGTAGGTTCTCACTCCAACCCTGTTCCTGGAGAGCTACCCTCCTGTAGGTTTTAACTCCAACCCTGTTCCTGGAGAGCTACCCTCCTGTAGGTTCTCACTCCAACCCTGTTCCTGGAGAACCACCCTCCTGTAGATTTTTCACTACACCCCTAATCTACTACAGTCGATTCTAATAATTAGCTTGTTGATAAACTGAATCAAATGGGGTTTGGAGAGCCCTGCTCTAACACAATTAAGACCTTGGTGCTGACCTTGGTGGCCTTGACGGCCTTGGTGTTGGACAGGCCCACGCCCTTCCTCAGGTCGGTCAGCAGGTCCCGGGTAACCGTGGACCAGGCGGCACGGGGCCCGATGCCGTAGGTGATGTCGCGGCCGCTGAAGGCGATGAGCTGAGTGGAGGTGACATAGTGGATGATGAAGGGCGCGCCCTTCTCCGTGGTCTCAAGCACCACAGACACACTTCCATTGGAGGTGAACTTGAGGTCGAAGGAGATGATAAAGTCCTTGGAGTTGCCCAGGGGGAGGGAGACACCTTCAGAGTTCTCTGTAGTGACGGGAGGGAGAAACAACATGGTGGGTTTAATGGTTTCACACTTCTTCACAGCGCTGGTACTCACTAGGGTCCAACCTTCTCTGAACTAATGAGAATGTGTGTATTTGGGTTTGTTCTCATGGTTACGAACAGGGTGAGGGAGATTTTGAAGTTGGATTTTTTTGTAACAAAGCGCTGTATTTAGAAAAAGGCCCATCACACCCAAGACAGTTTGTCTTAAACGTGCAGCATCATAAAGCGCTACCGTGTCATTCTAAGGACAGCTTTCTGTAGGCTTGCATTGTAATAGGACTTTGAGAAGTCTCTCTCTTCTCCTCCCCCAACAGATGCATGGGTTCTGAGAGAAAGTCCCCCTAGATAGATAGATAGATATACGAGAAGAGAGATAGTGGGGAGAGAAGGAAAATAGACCAAGGTGCTGCTCGGCCCATATCCTAATTAGGCCCCTAAAAAAAAAAATCTGTAAAAAAAATTAAAAATCTGTAAAAAAAATAAAAAATCCAAATTCAGTTCTTGGTTCTGTTTTTCAGTTCCTTGTTTTTTCTGTTTTTTTGCTCTCAAAATCACACTTATTAAAAAAACAAAAAATTGGATAATCTAAGTCAACAACCATACTTAAACCACATCAGGAGACCACTTGAGGAATGGGAAAATTAGTATGCTGTCACCCTTTAATTCCAGTGTGCACCTAGCAAGAGGCTGTTTAGCTGTGTTTTTGTAGCACACATTTGCATTGTCACACGTGGGTAGAGTTTACAGAACTAATACCCACTGGATTGATGTAAATAATAATGATATTCTGCCAGGTAAACAGAGGCTACTCTGTAGTTAATATTTCATTTAGAATGTTTTTGGGAAGACCTTTCCATCTATTGGGAGATTTATCATTAGCATCATCGCTAACGGCTACACAAAGTGATAGCAGCGCACACCGCCCATACAGCATACAGACAGGGAGGAATTGTCCTTGCCTCGTCAGAAAGTTGCAGGAAATACCAAATCACTCTGTTCATGTCATGATAAACTTGGGCAAATTAATACATGCTTTTATACATTTAGTTGATTCCCTACTGAAAAAGTTCAATACATTGTTAAATTCTGTTTTACTGTCTGGATTCAGTCCACATCTCGCACTGCAACACTTCCTTAGGCAACAACCCAGCATGGAACACAGTTTGACAACACTACTAGGAAATGTTGAATCCCTAACACACACACATACAGTACCAGTCAAAAGTTTGGACACACCTTCTCATTCAAGGGTTTTCCACACAAGAGTGTGTAAAGCGCTCATCACACCAAAGGGTGGCTACTTTGAAGAATCTCAAATATAAAATATATTTTGATTTGTTAAACACTTTTTTGGTTACTACATGATTCCATGTGTTATTTCATAGTTCTGATGTCTTCACAATTACACTACAACGTAGAAAATAGTAAAAAATAAAAACCGTGGAATAAGTAGGTGTCCAAACTTTTGGCTGGTACTGTATAGATACACACGCTTCCTTCCAGAATTCATCTTCTGAACTTATCCCAAAATGTTCAGGCCCCTTGTCAGCGGCTAAGCATTGCTCCCTCCCTCCTACTAAGTCTGCACCCCACAGCACTCTGAAAACACTCAGCGGAGGAGGCACTATTAAACATTCAGACAGAGAGTGCACACACAGACAGAGAGGCACACACAGACAGAGAGGCACACACAGACAGAGAGGCACACACAGACAGAGAGGCACACACAGACAGAGAGGCACAGTCAGGCTGGCAGGCAGGGCCCCAGGTTTCTACAGCTCTTTAATGCACTCATAAATCCATTACTTAAGGCAACCCAGAGAGTAAGTGGATTTGTACCGTGGCCCTGTGATTACTCTGCCATCAATAAATGATGGGCCGGGAATACAGACGAGATCCCATCTCCTCTCTGCTGCTGCTCATCACCGGGGCTGAGAGAGACACTATGCCAGGTTGTCTGCTGCTGCTCATCACCGGGGTTGAGAGAGACACTATGCCAGGTTGTCTGCTGCTGCTCATCACCGGGGTTGAGAGAGACACTATGCCAGGTTGTCTGCTGCTGCTCATCACCGGGGTTGAGAGAGACACTATGCCAGGTTGTCTGCTGCTGCTCATCACCGGGGTTGAGAGAGACAATATGCCAGGTTGTCTGCTGCTGCTCATCACCGGGGTTGAGAGAGACAATATGCCAGGTTGTCTGCTGCTGCTCATCACCGGGGTTGAGAGAGACACTATGCCAGGTTGTCTGCTGCTGCTCATCACCGGGGTTGAGAGAGACACTATGCCAGGTTGTCTGCTGCTCATCACCGGGGTTGAGAGAGACACTATGCCAGGTTGTCTGCTGCTCATCACCGGGGTTGAGAGAGACACTATGCCAGGTTGTCTGCTGCTCATCACCGGGGTTGAGAGAGACACACTATGCCAGGTTGTCTGCTGCTGCTCATCACCGGGGTTGAGAGAGACAATATGCCAGGTTGTCTGCTGCTGCTCATCACCGGGGTTGAGAGAGACAATATGCCAGGTTGTCTGCGACACAGGTGCACTAATACATACATTGCCTTCATTAAGTATTCACACACCTTGACTTTTTCCACATTATGTTGAGTTAGACTGGATTTAAAATGGATTACATTGAGATTGTGTGTCACAGATCTACACACAGCACCCCATAATATCAGTGGAAATCTGTTTTTAGAAATATTTACCAATGAATAAAAATGAAAAGCTGAAATTAGTCAATAAGTATTCTACCCAGATATTTAAATTTTTTACATTGGATAAAAGTAGAGACTCAGAGCTACAAAATGGTATATCATACACTACAGAACAATGGGAAAGTAATTATGCTTTGAAAATTGATAAACTTGTAACCTCACTTTCGAGAAAATGGCCCTTGAATGTTTTGGTACACCTACTGGAGAGCTCTTTTGTCTACACCCATTCAGCATCGTTCACACTCGCTTTAGCTCCACCCATCTCTTTAAGGATTCACATGTAAGGCCATGTACTAAACAATCAAAGACATTAAGACTAAAGGCTGGTTTATACTACGGGTGTGTTTGTAATTTAATTTGAAGAGCAGGTTAGCGCGCTCTGGGCGTTTCGTAAACTCAGAGTGTTGTCAGATTGTCTGTTGGTAAATTGAGCGTTTCGCTCTCTTAGCGTTCAGAGCGCACACTGGACGCTCTGGCACAAGGAGTAGGGTTCATCCCAGCGTTCTGACCTCAACAGCAGTCAAGCACCCAAGCTAACGTTGGCTAGCTTGCTAGCTACTGCCAGACCAAAAAAATTAGAGAACAGATCACTCCGACCATTTTACTCATCCAGGCAGAGCTGATTAGGCTGTTTTTATGTTATCCAAAACGTTGGTGACTAACTGTAGTGCTGGCAACAATTTAATTCCGATTTTTTTGCCAACATTTACTGATACCGGCAATATTCAACGGGTGTTGGGCTATCGTATATTTGTCAGTTATTCTGCGCTCTGGCACACTCAGACGAGAGTGCTCTGAAATCGAAGTAGATAGCTGGTAAATTCGCTCTGGCTAAGTCTAGCGACAGTTGTCGCAGTGACATCATGAACATTCTATTGACATGGTTACTTGCACAGTGGAGTCTTTTGTTTAGACATGTAGCTATCTAGCTAAACAATGAACCATAATCCCAATTTCTAACGTTACTACTCTGCATTAATTTGTAGGTAGCTAACCAACCAGGTTCAATGTTAGCTAGCTAACATTAGGCTTTAACTAGCAATGCAAATGGCTCAAATATGAATAATATTACTACACAGATCATACACGTAACGTTAGCAAGCGAGCCTGCTAACGCTAGCTAGCTAAAACATTTACATTCAAATGGCTCTCCTGTGAAGTAGTGACGCATGACATATGCCTAGTTTCCTGAAACCAGTCACAATTATCTGTAAGGTCCCTCAGTCGAGCAGTGAATTTCAACCAAAG
Source organism: Salmo trutta (assembly GCF_901001165.1). NCBI lineage: Eukaryota > Metazoa > Chordata > Actinopteri > Salmoniformes > Salmonidae > Salmo > Salmo trutta. Next base: position 5,086,689 of record NC_042985.1, read on the forward strand.
ACCAGGGAGGTTTTCCAATGGTACACAAAGAAGGGCACCTAATGGTAGATGGGTAATAAAAAAAAGCAGACATTGAATATCACTTTCAGCATGTTACAATTACTAATTCAACTTTGGATGGTGCATCAATACACCCAGTCACTACAAAGATACAGGCGTCCTTCCTAACACAGTTGCCCGAGAGGAAGGAAACCTCTCAGGGATTTCACTATGAAGCTAACAGTGAGATTTTTTCTTTAGTGGCTGTGAAAGGAGATAACTGGGGATGAATCAATAGCATTGTAGTTACTCCACAATACTAACATAAATGACAGAAGGAAAAAGAAGCCCATACAGAAGAAAAAAATATTCCAAAACATGCATCCTGTTTGCAATAAGGCACTAAAGTAATACTAAAAAAATAAATAAAAAAAATAAAAAATGGCAAAGAAATGAACTTTTTGTCCTGAATACAAAACGTTATGTTTGGGGCAAATCCAACAATACGTCACCGAGTACCTCTTAATATTTTCAAGCATGGTGGTGGCTGCATCATGTTATAGATATGCTTGTCATCAGCAAGGACTAAGGAAGTTTAGGAAAAAAATAAATGGAATAGCGCCAAGAACAGGCAAAATCCTAGAGGAAAACATGGTTCAGTCTGCTTTCCAACAGACACTGGGAGACAAATTCACCTTTCATCAGGGCAATTACCTAAAACACAAGGCCAAATACACACTGGAGTTGCTTACCAAGACAACGTTCCCGAGTGGCCTAGTTATAGTTGATTTAAAATCAGCTTGAAAATCTATGCCAAAAATCCCAGAAAGACTCACTGCCAAAGGTGATTGTAACATGTATTAACTCAGGGGTTTGAATACTTATCTAATCAAGATATATTAGTGTTAATTTTAAATAAATTAAAATGACATTTTCTTCCACTTTGAGTCTTTTGTGCAGATCACTAACATTTCTTTTTTACAATTAAATCCATTTTAATCCCACATTGTTAACGACAAAATGTGGAAAAAGTCAAGGGGTGTGAATACTTTCTGAAGGCACACGAATATACCAAAACGGTTTGAGTACTATAATTTGTTACTTTCGATACTTTTGTCAAATGTGTCTCACGAATCAAGTCTATCAGCGCTGCAAATGTCCCCCACATACTCACTGTTAGCCTGCACTGGGAGTCTGGGCTGTATCACGTTAGCCCCACATACTCACTGTTAGCCTGCACTGGGAGTCTGGGCTGCATCATGTTAGCTCCACATACTCACCGTTAGCCTGCACTGGGAGTCTGGGCTGCATCATGTTAGCTCCACATACTCACTGTTAGCCTGCACTGGGAGTCTGGGCTGCATCATGTTAGCTCCACATACTCACCGTTAGCCTGCACTGGGAGTCTGGGCTGCATCATGTTAGCTCCACATACTCACCGTTAGCCTGCACTGGGAGTCTGGGCTGCATCATGTTAGCTCCACATACTCACTGTTAGCCTGCACTGGGAGTCTGGGCTGCATCATGTTAGCTCCACATACTCACTGTTAGCCTGCACTGGGAGTCTGGGCTGCATTATTTTAGCTCCTCACTCATGATGCACAGAAGTCAACACACTTGAAAAATGTGACACGGCATGTAGAAAAGTTGAAACTGTTAATTATTGTTCAAAAAACAATGTAAAGTATTTTAGCCTGTGTGGACAATGCAAGAAGATACCGGTAGCTTCCAGCTTTGCAGGCTAACTTTCCACCAAAAACGTAATTAATTCACTTTATCGGTCTCCCTCATGTCTCTCTGTCAAAGATTTATTGCCTCAGAGAACTGAGGGCTCCGACAGGCCGTACCCCTCTTGGCTCGTGAACGACTTCATTACTAGTTAAAGAGACAGTGGCAATTTTATAAAAGAAGCTACTTCTACGCAAATGTTGTTGATTGGTACAATAACATAAGTGTCACATGGAAGGGAAACAGATTGCCATCTGTACCCCATGAAATCAGCCAAAACAAGCTGAATAACTCAACGCATGCACACACTCCTATTGAATATGCATTCACCTGTATTGTGGATAGACCTAGACTACATCTTGATTTACCCAGTTTATCAATAGAGATTTAACATTCAAAAAGTTATTACCATGTTGTTGTTATGTAGTTAGATTGTTTAATTGGTTCATTAATACATACATGGCTGTATCTGAAGAAGTCTGACGTAAAACATTTCAAATGTAATGATATTGAACTCAAAAGATACCCAGCAATTGAACAGAGCAGTACCTGAGTTCATCTGTCTGGATCAAGTGCCATTCTGTGGCTTTGGCTAATATGCCCTCTGTTTTTGCTGAGGTATCATTTTGGTATCGAGCATTGTGATACTAAACCTGGTATCCAAATTAAAATGCAGGTATCGTGACACACTGACGACCCTCCCACTCTGTCTGCCGAATTCTCTTTGCTCTTGTTTTCCTTAATAGGATGTCGGTGGGCGGAGCTGGGAGGGTCGTCAGCGAAATGGGACACCCGGGCTCGGGTGTATCCCAGGATAAATGCACCTCTTCCCCATTCATTGGGGAGACTCTCTCCATGCAGACACAGATTTTGGTTGTGGCTGTTTTTGGTTGTTTGCTTTGGCACCTTTCAACACCCCTCATTATCACATTTATGCACGCGACCACTCACTCACACTAGTGATTACTGACCACACACACACACCATTGTTAATTATATTTAGTTTACTTTAGTTAAAGAAATATATTTTGTTATTCCTTATCTCCACGTTGTCTCCTTTTTTGTTACGCACTTTGAGCCGGTTCGTGACAACACACACACACACACACACACACACCCACCCAGGTACTCAATTGCGCTCCCACACACACTTATTTAGGCCTATTGAAACACATAAGCACTCACACATTCATAGACCACAGCTCTAGCCATATGGGGCTTAGCTAGTGACAACAATTACTCCACTGTCTCCTTATAGAATGGCCCTGCTAATGTTAATGGGGTTTGATCTGCTGCAGGGGGAAAACTGCATTACAGGATGATCAACAAAAGAATGGGCATCAGCGCCCAGAATCCAGGCGCCTCTCTGCCATTGACGACTGAGACATACAGTAGTGACCACAATCTGCTCTGTATGGGATGAGTAGGCCACAGGCTTCCAATCAAATGAAACTCATTGATCCGCTTGTCAGATACCCAAGGGGGTTGGGGAAAAGAGGGAGAGATTGTGGGGGAGGGAGAGATTGTGGGGGAGGGAGAGAGAGGGGGATTGTGGGAGTTCATTCTATTAGGTTGACGTTTGTCGTCATGAGTCTTGTCCTGGAGGCAGAACTGAGCAACTTCCCTTTAGATAGGCCAGCTGAAAAGTCAAAATTGGGTTAGCAGTGGGTTAAGGTTAAAATATAATGACTTTGTGGCTGTGCAGAGTTGCCTCAAGAACAAGATTCATGCGAAAAAAACATTAACCTGAGTAATTCTATGGGGACTAAGAAAGATGAGTAGAGAGAGGAATAGCCTTCAAAAAAAGATGGAGCGAGAGAGAAGAGAAGAGGGAAATGGCCAGACAAAGTTGAGAGCTAGAAAGAGAAAGACAAAGAGAGCAATCAAGGAGAGGTTGATGATGTACTAATGATCAAGGTCTAAGAAAGCTCTTCAGCTTGAGGTGAGGACAGAACTGAATAGAGCAGAACATTCCAGCCTCATTTTCAACCACTGCATTCTATCCACCACAGAGACGCACAAGAATATCATTCCATTTCCATCTACCTCCCCGTACTATAGACATACATGCGCTGCTGCCATCCTACCTGGGGCACTGAACTGGCGCACGGCGGTGGCACGGCCCTTGTCGTGGAGCCGTGTGAGGCTGCAGCCCTTGGGGACCGTCCAGGGCCCGCTGGGTGAGCCCGCTCGGTTGTCCTTCTCATCGGCCGCGTCGTACAGCTCCACATGGGGTGGCCGCTCCGTCAGGTTCTTGCTGTAGTGGCTCAGGCCGTACTGGGCGATCTGGATGGCATAGAAGTAGCCCTGGGGACCCCACTGGGTAGAGAGGGGCACGCCTGGGGGAGAGGGAGAGAGCTTACATAATGAAACAGTTGAGGCACTAGCTTTACAAAGCAGTGACGTCACCTGTGATTACAGATCATGCCTGAGCACCCAGGACGCCACTGAATAATTACGGTCTTGTTTTCAGAGAGACTTCATTCTTGATACACTGTGATATCATTTCGATATCAGTTGCAATTCGTTACTGTTGTGCTATTTCGTTAGTTTTTTTTGCGTTGTTTGTAACTTATTGTGTACATAATGTTGCTGCTACCGTCTCTTATGACCAAAAATAACTTCTGGACATCAGAACTGGGATTACACACCACGAACTGGAAGAATCTTTTTCTTTTAACGAGTCCGACAAGAAAGATCTACTGCTCTCCCGGGAACAGGCCCAGATCCGTCATTTGGGTGAAGAAAAGACGGAGGAAAAGGACGCACATCGGGCTACCTTCTGAGAACTTTAATCCAGGCAAACAAAATCATTTTTACCAGCATGTCACATGTGAAACCATAAGAAAAACGTCTCTGGACCACCTTTACTCCACACACAGAGATGCATACAAAGCTCTCCCCTGCCCTCCATTTGAAAAATCTGACCATAATTATATCCTCCTGATTCCTGCTTACAAGCCCAAACTAAGCAGGAAGTACCAGTGACTCGCTCAATACGGAAGTGGTCAGATGACGCGGATGCAACGCTACAGGACTGTTTTGCTAGCACAGACTGGAATATGTTCCGGGATTCATCCAATGGCATTGAGGAGTACACCACCACCTGTCATCGGCTTCATCAATAAGTGCATCGACAACGTCGTCCCCAGTGACCGTAGGTACATATCCCAACCAGAAGCCATGGATTACAGGCAACATCCGCATCGAGCTAAAGGCTAGAGCTGCCGCTTTCAAGGAGCGGGACACGAATCCAGACGCCTATAAGAAATCCCGCTATGCCCTCAGACAAACCGTCAAACAAGCAGAGAGTCAACACAGGACTAAGATCGAATCCTACTACACCTGCTCTGACGCTCGTCGAATGCGGCAGGGCTTGAAAACTATTACGGACTACAAAGGGAAACCCAGACGCAAGCTGCCCAGTGACGCGTGCCTACCAGACGAGCTAAATGCCTTTTATGCTCGCTTCGAAGCAAGCAACACTGAAGCATGCACAAGAGCACCAGTTCTGGATGACTGTGTGATAACGCTCTCGGTAGCCGATGTGAGCAAGACCTTTAATCTTACATCTAGACGTTCCGCTAGCGGAACACCTGCTCCAATATCCAATGATGGGCGTGGCGCGAAATACAAAGTACTCTAAAATCCGAAAACTTCCATTTTTCAAACATATGACTATTTTACAGCATTTTAAAGACAAGACTCTCCTTTATCTAACCAAACTGTCCGATTTCAAAAAGGCTTTACAGCGAAAGCAAAACATTAGATTGTCAGCAGAGTACCCAGCCAGAAATCAGACACCCATTTTTCAAGCTAGCATATGTCACAAAAAACAAAACCACAGCTAAATGCAGCACTAACCTTTGATGATCTTAATCAGATGACACTCCTAGGACATTATGTTATACAATACATGCATGTTTTGTTCAATCAAGTTCACATTAGCATGTGACGTTCAGAACTAGCATTCCCACCGAACACTTCCGGTGAATTTACTAAATTACTCACGATAAATGTTCACAAAAAACATAATTATTTTAAGAATTATAGATACAGAACTCCTTTACGCAATCGCGGTGTCCACTTTTAAAATAGCTTTTCGGTGAAAGCACATTTTGCAATATTCTGACTAGATAGCCCGGCATCACGGGCTAGCTATTTTGACACCCACCAAGTTTGGCCCTCACCAAACTCAGATTTACTATAAGAAAAATTGGATTACCTTTGCTATTCTTTGTCAGAATGCACTCCCAGGACTTCTACTTCAATAACAAAATGTTGGTTTGGTTCCAAATAATCCATAGTTATATCCAAATAGCGGCATTTTGGTCGTGCGTTCAAGACACTATTCGAAGGGTAAAGAAGGGTGACGCGCCCGGCGCGTTTGGTGACAAATTTCAAAATATTCCATTACCGTACTTCGAAGCATGTCAAACGCTGTTTAAAATAAATTTTATGCGATTCTTCTCGTAAAAAAGCGATAATATTCCGACCGGGAAACCCTGTTTTCGTTCAAAGACGAAAAAATAAAAACATGGAGTCTTCTCGTGCACGCGCCCCCAGTCTCATTGTTCTCAGATCGACCACTATCCAAATGCGCTACTTTTTTTTAAGCCATGGCCTGCAAAGTCATCATTCAATGTTCTGGCGCCTTCTGAGAGCCTATGGGAGCATTAGAAAATGTCACGTTACAGCAGAGATCCCCTGTTTTGGATAGAGATGATCAAGAAGGCCAAGAAATAGTCAGAGAGGGCGCTTCCTGTTTGAAATCTTCTCAGGTTTTGGCCTGCCAAATGAGTTCTGTTATACTCACAGACACCATTCAAACAGTTTTAGAAACTTTAGAGTGTTTTCTATCCAAAGCTAATAATTCTATGCGTATTCTAGTTTCTGGGCAGGAGTAATAATCAGATTAAATCGGGTACGTTTTTTATCTGGCCGTGAAAATACTGCCCCCTATCCATAACAAGTTAAACAGGTCAACATTCACAAAGCCACGGGGCCAGATGGATAACCAGGACGTGTACTCAAAGCATGCGTGGACCAACTGGCAAGTGTCTTCACTGACATTTTCAACCCCTCTCTGACCGAGTCTACATGTTTCAAGCAGACCACCATAGTCCCTGTGCCCAAGGAAGCGAAGGTAACCTGCCTAAACGATTACCGCCCGTGGCACTCACATCGGCAGCCATGAAGTGCTTTGAAAGGCTGGTCATGGCACACTTCAACAGCATCTTCCCGGACACCCTAAACCCATTCCAATTCGCATACCGCCCCAACAGATCAAGCCATCTCTACACTGCCCTTTCCCACCTGGACAAAAGGAACACCTATATGAGAATGCTGTTCATTGACTACAGCTCAGCGTTAAACACCATAGTGCCCTCAAAGCTCATCACTAAGCTAAGGACCCTGGGACTAAACACCTCCCTCTGCAACTGGATCCTGGACTTCCTGACGGGCCGCATCCTGACCGGTTGCATCACCGCCTGGTATGGCAACTACTCGGCATCTGACATTAAGATGCTACAGAGGTTTGTGCGTATGGCCCAGTACATCACTGGGGCCAAGCTTTCTGCAATCTAGGACCAATATAATAGGCGGTGTCAGAGGAAAGCCCATAAAATTGTCAAAGACTGCAGCCACCCTGTTCTCTCTGCTACCGCACGGCAAGCGGTACCGGAGCTTCAAGTCTTGGACAGAGCGGCGGCGGCAGACAGAGCGGCGGCGGCAGACAGAGCGGCGGCAGAGCTTCATAGCTGGGAGAACAAAGATAGAAATGGAGAGAGTCCTATAAAGAGAAGGGAGAGAGTGAGAGCCACAGACAGCGGTAGACAAATGTAAAGAGCGGGGGGGGGGGGGGGGGTGGCAGAGACAAAGTGAAGCGAGACAAAAGTGCCAGCGAGACACGGCCTATTTTAGAAACAAACTGAGAAATAGGCAAGCACACAGAGAGAAAGGAAAATGGCCACATTAAGTGATCAGAGAGACAGACAAGACCGTGAGGTGAAATTCAAGCTAATCTATTTCCAACGTCAGGTACCTGGAGGCTAGCCTCCTCGTCCCACTACAAATAGCCTGGGCTGCCTGGCGGGTGGCACCCTGATGAATAGATAGTTTACCTAAAGAGCTCATGACAGAGACAGCAGAACCCACTAGCCATGACAATCACATTAGCGGCTAGCGTTAGGCTAGCCCATAGTGTTGGTGGTGGTGGGGGTGATTATTCTGCATTAAGCAGTGAGGGGGTGTGAATCAGTTTGTAATGTTTTATCTTGTACAACAAGACAACACCGGACCAATGGGTGTGAATGGTTTAAAGAAGCTTCCTCATATCTCCTTTCCTTCATCTGCACCCAATGGAAAAAAAGAGGGATCTACCATATTGCTTTCCACTATCCTCAGTTCAGAGCAGATTAAGGACAAGAGATGAGGAGAGAAAGACAGCGAAGTATAAACCGTCAACACCAGACAAAAGGACGACCAGACAAAAGGACAGCAGAGTTTAGGATTATTAATAATGGAATAGTTGAGGTTGTGACGTTTTCTGAATTTGGGAGCATAGTGTTCAGTAGTCTGCCTTCAGTTCTCCTTACAAAACCCAGGCAGTTGCCAGGTCGCCCTCCATCCATCTCACACAAACACTCAGCGTGCACATCCATTATTTCTCAGGGGCTGCTGGGTAAAAAAAAGACATGTCTGATGTAGAAAGGATACCTGGCGCATGAAGACTCTCCAAAGAAAATAAATAATTTTTGGTGTAAAAATGGCTTATGATGGTTTGACTATCGCTTAGATCTTCCTGAGCTATGTCGACTTTAAAGATGATGCAAGCCATTCTCACTTAAAACTTGATTTACACTAGGGCCGCGTGGCACCAGGACTGCCTCTGTAAGCACCATGGCAGGGGATTGCTACTCCTGCTACACGCTCCAGGAGTTCAATTAAGTCTTAGGTTTGGCGACAGTGTCTGGCCTAGATTCTATTCAGAGTCCTTAGCCCCCTCCACACACACACACACTCCTCTGGATGAAGAGTGTCATATACATCATTAGAGGGTGTGTGAGAGAGAGACTAGGGGAAGAGAAAGACCGTGAGAACACAGACTAGAAAGTGATAAAGAAAAGCTCTATGGGTTGAGGAGAGAAGCTTCTCTCTCCAGTAATGACAGACACCCTGCTAGAACTTCATTCCTAAAGATTCAACTTCAGCAGCAACTCAGTCACCTGATAAGAGTTTTCCATAAGCTCCGACCATCGGCGAAATAGCCGATAAACTACTTTGTCAGCCGGCTACTTTTTCCACTTTATTAATTAACTAGGCTTCTTTTCATTTAAAAAGTTTCAAGTCGTCAGAGAAGTCAGTAGAGCCTTCTCCCACTCGAATGAACGACATGAATCTTCTAGTGATCTATTTATAGGACAGGCGCTTGTCAGTCAAAGCCAGACATGACAGGGACACACTGCTGGATTGTCAGTCTGCTGTCTGTCCCGCCTCTTGGTACCCGTGTGATCTTTGTGCGCTCTGGTTGGCTGCAGTCAAATTTATTTTCATGGAGGAGCGTGATCCTCTTCAACGTCTCCTGTGAGTGAATTTACACTTCCAATGTACATTAATGCAAGTGGTAACGATGAGTTAAAATCCACTTCATTATTGTTTTGAGGCATATTAATTTACGTGTTTCATAGGCCTACTATAGCCAGCCAAAGAGTCGCGGCCCATAGACTATTTACTGTGCTTTGATTGATGACCAAACAGCAAGTGTTGACCAGTTTATAAAAGGTGTCGAACTGACTGAAAAGTCCATCTTCTAGATCCCTTTGCCATTTATAAATCATACTTTGCTATTTATAAGTCCATGGTACCGCATCGGGACAAGTTAACCAAAAGATCTTTGTATTTTCCTAGGATTCCAAGCCGATGTCGAGACTTGCCAGTGACCTCTAAAATGACTCGTCAGTGTAGCCTGGTGATCGTTGCTCGCGAACGAACGGCTCTTTTTGAACACATCTTTTAGGTGAAGGAATCGAGTCGTTCATTTAGCTCTCCAATTTACATACTGGTAGGCTACTACTGCTTTTTTGGCAATTATCTGCAGATAAATTATGAAAACATTCGGTTAAGATGTTGAATCCTCGCTGCAGGAACAATAGGTAGTAGAGAAAATATGATAAATAAAACAGATTGAAGGTTATAAAAGCTAATGTCATGGTACGGTATTATTCAGAATATTGATATAGGCCTACTGATTTGATTAAAGTGTCCACAAGTAGTCAACTGCTGCTTTCTGTGTAGCAAAGCCCATGTTAAACACTGGCTTCAGTCTTCAATCACACCTGTAGGTCTTTTCATGTCTTTTAATGGGTGCCTGACTTGGTATAAAAGTGGGGGTGCACAATGGGAGGGTCTGGGTGTCCTCCCTCTAACATTTTTTAAATGTTATTTTAAACCCATTTCCCTTCAATTCTATATTGTTTCTCAACAGGGAATCCATGTTTACATGACATTAAAAAAAATAAACTGAATCACAATAAAACTGAATTGAAAGAGTAGACTACACTTTTCTGACAAGATTACTAATCTACCGCCTTCCCTCAAAGTCCTACCCACAGTGATTGATTGACAGGTCTGAAACCCTACGAACTGACTCAAACATCCTGTCCCCTCCCCTGACTATCCCACCAACAATGATTGATTGACAGGCCAATCAATCACTGTGGGTGGGATTGTCAGGGGAGGGCAGGGTGTCAAACTCATTTCATGGAGGGCCTAGTGTCTGCAGGTTTTTGGTTTTGCTTTCAATTAAGCCCTAGACAACCAGGTGTGAGGAGTTCCTTACTAATTAGTGACCTTAATTCATCAATGAAGCTCAAGGGAAGAGCAAAAACCCAGACACTCGGCCCTCCATGGAACGAGTTTGACATACGTGTTAAAAGGATAGTACACCCAAAATGACATTGGATTCCTTACCCTAAGTGTCCAAAGCAGCAGAGCCAATAAAATAAATAATTTTAAGAACAAACGTCATTGTGGCAATTCATGTTGCAGTAAAACTGTAAATATGACTAACCTCAATAGAAGACTTGTTTAATGTTAAAATCATTCCCGCGGGCCCCCACCCTTTTCTAGGCCCACGGACCAATTTCACACAAGAAACTTATTGAATAATAGAATACACAAGGGGCAATATCGAAATGCTGTCCGCTAGACTAACTAACTAAAACTTGTAGTAAGCATGGTCGAATTACTGACCGGGGTGGGGCCCATTGATCATCAGTTATCATATGAAAACTGCAAACATTTGCCTCCGCCCTACGGCCAAATCCACCCTATGGCAAAATCCAAAACAACTAGCATGCTGAATTCATCCATTTTAAGAAATGTTAATCGTAAAGTCAACAACTCATTTTACCAATCTGGGAGGTAAAGTCGTTAACGTATTCAATAATTGAACTGTGTATTTTTCAGATGGAATATAGACAGAATGTACCAGAGGCCACCAAAATAGAGCTTGTTCTGCAAAACAAAAAATCCCTGGGGGGGTATGCCCCCCCAGACCGGAACTCCCTGGCTGGCTACTTTCTCCATGACTTACAGAAAACACTGCTGATATACATTCTAATAAGTCAAAACATTTTTACCTACGCCTCCCTTCTAATATAGAAACGCAAGGCATAAAGCGGACATGACATCATCACGTCAAAATAAATCACTTATTGTTCCGTGAATTGCATTTATACGTCAAAGAGTTGCCTTTTGAACAAGAAACGTAAACAAATGAGTCCACTTGACATCTCCACTCTGACCAAGTCTGTTGTGGAGGAGTCTCTCAGTGGATGGTGAACGATTTGAGTTGGTCCCAGAGTGATTAGGCAGGGTTAAAGTAGGGACAGAGATGAAAGGAGACCCATGTTTAATGCATTATGCTCCAAGGGGCCTTCACTAAATAACTTTTCCATGGATACCAGGGTGCTCCCAAAACCTTACGGCTGAGCCCTCGGGTCCCTCTGGCTGTGACGACCTAATTAAATGGAGTGATATATTCACCCCTTTATAACATGCAAAGTTGCAGTTGAGGTGCGAGATAGTGCAAGTCTCTCCTCGTCTATAGGAAATGGGTGAGAGAATAAGTAAGCTCCCTCCAGATTCATACAGTACCACACATGGATTCTGCTCAGCTCCTGACTGACCCATTTTCTGCCCCAGCCAAATGCAGCCCTCCATACCTGTGGTGCAGAACACTGTTGGGTAAAGGTAGCAGCATTTACTACCCAGCTGGACCTAATAACAGGGTGCAGTTCAGCCATGCAACAAATCTAGAGTGACGCAGCAACGAATAAATCTGCAGGGGATTGACTTTTTCCATATACAAACTGTAAATTCCTATGACTGTTCCTGAGACGATTGTTTCCGGTCAGTGGCTTATTTTTCTCATTCAAAAGAAGTTAAAAAAGGTTTCACATTTTAATGTTGGTCATTTGCATAATTACACAATTGTCAGCAGGTAGTGAGAGCACACAAAATGTTTTTTTATCACTTCAGGCACATTTATTAATATGTAATATAAAGCGCTGAGCTTTTTTTGCCTCCATTCATCAATTAATATCAAGTATACAGGCCACTTTACCAACTAGCATTGGGAAGGGTCCAGCATGGTAATATGTGGTTTAGAGCCAGAGCTTTCTGAAATGGGCTATTGATATTTGGGGGCTTTCATTTTAACAAGAGGTGCCTATCAGTAATGACTTTAGTTAAGGCCCGACTCTCATTATAGCAGGCTAGCTGGCCCAGTCCTCATTATAAAAGGCTAGCGGCCCAGTCCTCATTATAAAAGGCTAGCTGGCCCAGTTCTCATTATAAAAGGCTAGCTGGCCCAGTTCTCATTATAAAAGGCTAGCTGGCCCAGTTCTCATTATAAAAGGCTAGCTGGCCCAGTTCTCATTATAAAAGGCTAGCTGGCCCAGTTCTCATTCTCTTAAAGCTAGCATCATTCGTTGTCGATTCCAACACTAACAAGGCCTCCAAGCTAGAGTTCCAATGCCTTTTTAATTGGCTTTACAAACAAATCAAGTATGATTATGTTTGCAGTAAAAAAAAAAATGTTTTTAAAGTCTAATTGCATTTAGGTGGAGGGGCAGGTGATGCACGTCTTACATGCCGTTGGTAAATGGGATGTGTCTTGTTAATCAAGCCTGAAATCACATCAGCACAGAACAAGTGAACATTTTTATTTAGCCATCACACAAACTTCACTGGATTCTGCTGATTATCCAAAAGGATCTGTAATTTCCCTAAGAAAAGCAGGTGGTTATCAAGCCATGTCTGATTGAGTTAAAACAATGTGGAAGGGCAAAAACATTTCTGTTTATACCTGATTAATCTCAATGGCTCTTGATCATGTTTTCTGTTCTAGTCAAATCCACCTTCTATTTAATTCATATTACAGGGTACTAAAATGGTACCACATCCATAGAGAACTAAATACTACTTGTTAGGCAACAACACATGGCAGCTACCATGCAATGACCATAAATACCATGTAGAATAATATGACGCATAGCATGACGCCTGCTATGCGGTCAGAATTTGAATAAGCCAAGGAAGTGAAAGTGGCATATGATGAAATGAACCCCTAGGGAGAGAGAGACAGGAAAGTGAGAGGCATCAGAGAGGAGAGTAATAAGGAGATAAATGGAAGGAACATGAGGAGAGATGTTCTCTCCTTCCACACTTGGCAGTATCGCTGTGACTTCCAGTAAGGAGAGAACAAGAGACAGCACAAGAACGAGAGAGCGAGAGAATGAGAGAGTGAGAGAGAGATGCAGAGGAAACGTACTGTTAGATGGGGGGGGGGGAAACCTGCTCTCTCCATTGTGCTGTAGTCATGGCAGAACAAAAACCCAAGGCCATCCTTGGGGAGAATTTCTTGTTTAAACAGAGAAGATAAATGAAAGTGGACTGGCAGAGCAGTAAGGACAGGGACGAACACAAAGGTAGGGAGACGCTTGGTTACACTCCGGCTCAGTAAGTGGAGCACTGAGGACAAAGGCAGACAATGTGTGTGAGCTTCTGAGATACTGTGCTCTTTTCAAGTCGTGTGTTATAGGCAACATATTCACACCTACCCACACACCAATACGAAGCATACTTCACAACCCACAAGATAGACAAATAGAACACAATTCAAAATGTTATTGGTCACATCCACATATTTAGCAGATGTTATTGCGGGTGTAGTGAAAGGCTTGTGTTCCTAGGTACAGCAGTGCATTAATATCTAACAATACACACAGATCTAAAAGTAAAAGAACGGAATTAAGAAATATATAAATATTAGGACGAGCCATGTCAGTGTGTGTGTGAGACACACACAAACTCAGCAAAAAAAGAAACGCCCCATTTTCAGGACCCTGTCTTTCAAAGATAATTCGTAAAAATAACTTCAGATCTCCATTGTAAAGGGTTTAAACACCATTACCCATGCTTGTTCAATGAACCATAAACAATTAATGAACATGCACCTGTGGAACGGTCGTTAAGACACTAACAGCTTACAGACGGTAGGCAATTAAGGTCACAGATATGAAAACATAAGACACTTTGACTCTAAAAAACTAAAAAGAACGATGCCCAGGGTCCCTGCGTGAACGTGCCTTAGGCATGCTGCAAGGAGGCATGAGGACTGCAGATGTGGCCAGGGAAATAAATTGCAATGTCCGTACTGTGAGACGTCTAAGACAGCGCTACAGGGAGACAGGACGGACAGCTGATCATCCTCGCATTGGCAGACCACGTGTAACACCTGCGGGACAGGTACAGGATGGCAACAACAACTGCCCGAGTTACACCAGGAACGCACAACCCCTCCATCAGTGCTCAGACTGCATTACTCTGAGAGGCTGGAATGAGGGCTTGTAGGCCTGTTGTAAAGAAGGTCCTCACCAGACATCACCGGCAACAACGTCGCCTATGGGCACAAACCCACCGTCGCTGGACCAGACAGGACTGGCAAAAAGTGCTCTTCACTAACGAGTCGCCGTTTTGTCTCACCAGGAGCGATGGTCGGATTCGCGTTTATCGTCGAAGGAATGAGCGTTACCCCGAGGCCTGTACTCTGGAGCGGGATCGATTTGGAGGTGGAGGGTCCGTCATGGTCTGGGGCGGTGTGTCACAGCATTATCGGACTGAGCTTGTTGTCATTGCAGGCAATGTCAACGCTGTGTGTTACAGGGAAGACATCCTCCTCCCTCATGTGGTATCCTTCCGGCAGGCTCATCCTGACATGACCCTCCAGCATGACAATGCCACTAGCCATACTGCTCGTTCTGTGTGTGATTTCCTGCAAGACAGGAATGCCAGTGTTCTGACATGGCCAGCGAAGAGCCCAGATGTCAATCCCATTGAGCACATCTGGGACCTGTTGGATCGGAGGGTGAGGGCTAGGGCCATTCCCCCCCAGAAATGTCCAGGAACTTGCAGGTGCCTTGGTGGAAGAGTGGGGTAACATCTCACAGCAATAACTGGCAAATCTAGTGCAGTCCATGAGGAGGAGATGCACTGCAGTACTTAATGCAGCTGGCGGCCACACCAGATACTGACTTACTTTTGATTTTGACCCCCCCCCCCCCTTTGTTCAGGGACACATTATTCAATTTCTGTTAGTCACATGTCTGTGGAACTTGTTCAGTTTATGTCTCAGTTGTTGAATCTTATATTCATACATGTTAAGTTTGATGAAAATAAACGCAGTTGACAGTGAGAGGACGTTTATTTTTTGCTCAGTTTACCACACACACACACACACACACACACACACACACACACACACACACACACACACACTACCGTTCAAAAGTTTGTGGTCACTTAGAAACGTCCTTGTTTTTGAAAGAAAGGGTACTGGGTGGAGGCTGGCTTAGTGATGGCTATTTAACAGTCTGATGGCTTGAGATTTTTCCAGTCTCTCGGTCCAAGCTGTACTGACCTCGCTATCTGGATGATAGTAGGGTGAATAGGCCGTGGCCCGGGTGGTTGATGTCAATTATCTTTTTATCCTTCCTGTGACATCAGGTGCTGTAGGTGTAAAACACTCACAGAAAATAAGTGACATCCTCACCACACAGATATCTGATCAGAGATTAAAACCACGGATACCCACACATGGAGACCCTCACTCCATTGTCTACCAATAGTCCACCATCTCCACGTTGTGAAACAGGAGACCCCTGCGTAGCAGTACAAGCACAAAATGGTGCTCCATTAAGTTGCCACAATCAGGTCTCGTGATCTGCCCGATCAAATCCCAGTTTAATTTGCTTAATGCAACTCAATTGATGGTGCATTATTCACAAGGGGCCAGTGGTGGATTACTCAAGCCTGGTTTCCTGGAAAATTCTCCTGTGGACTGTGCAGCTAAATGGCTCTTAAGCACGTATGGACACTGTCCTTTAAGACGGGTCCGTTCAGACTGCTTTTACATGGCCCTGACGTGCCATGTATAAACTAGTGTGTGATAGAGCTTTAGTAGTTCCTTTCCTGGTCCCTGTTTATGGAGTTGCAGGGAGGGGTTATGGAGTTGAGGACAAAGGCAATGAATGTTGGGCTACTTTGCTTTCTTACATTTGACTACTCACAGAATTCTTCCAATCCTGGTCTTGGGGTGGGACCATTCACAGGGCCCAAAAAAATCCACATTGCGGAGAATGAGGACGGAATCACGGAATCCAGATATTAAAACGGATTTCAACAATATTCAAATTTATTGAACTTAGTAGAAAGCACATTAATTTGCCCAAGACTAGAACAGAATGCATCAGTGATTCGTATTTTCCTGCAACTTTATGAGGCGGCGAGCGTATGCCTGAGTGGCGAGCGTATGCCTGAGTCTGCGCGGCGAGCGTATGCCTGCACATTGTGTAGCCGTTAGGGATGATGCTAATTATAACCATCTTCTGTTAGATGGAAAGGCTTTCCCAAAAACCTTACCAATTAAAATGTGTACCACAAAGTAGCCTATGCCTACCTGGCAGAATGATATCATGACCATTTGCATCAATCCAGTGGCCATTTGTTTTGAAAACTCTGCAGCCACATGAACGCTACACAAACGTCGGTAACCAAACAGTCTCTCGTTGGTTCATACTACAACCCAAAATCAAAAAAAAGTTCACATTTTCTTATTTTTCTATTTTTAAAATTACAGAAACCTTGAAAACCCAAACATAGAAAACAAAATTTTGGGAAAAACAAATAAGATTTTATAACGCCATACATTCGTGATGGTATTGATCAATAAGTAGTAATTAAGGCGATTAAAGGATGGTAGACTAGCTCTGATTTCCTGTGCGTCGGGTGAATCAAAAATATTGGTTGTAATATGGTTGGCTGGAATTAAATGCCTTTCCTCGTGGACAGTGTCACGGATCAATGTTGGCGCCTCAAGGGATTTGACTCACCTTCCACTCCACTGATGCACTTGACGCGGTCGCGCACCTCCACGTTGTATGCCTCGAAGGACATGAAGACGCCGTCCGGGTGGTAGGGCTCGCGCTGCGCGTACACCTTGGAGTAGCTGTGCTGGAACTCGAAGCGCTCGTAACCGTCGTACTGCACCACCTTGCCGTACACGTCAAAGTACTTTTCCAGCCAGCTGAAAGGAAAGTACACTTCAGCACCGTCCCGCCGACCCTTTATCGTGACATCGTCGTTAATCAGGCAGTCGATCTCTTCGTACTTGATGCCGGCAGCTCCGCCTACTATGGGCGGCGGCTCCGGGGGCTGCGGGGGTTGCTGCTGGCTGCTAATGCTGGCGTCGCCCCCCTTGGCGCTGGGGGGTGGCGGCGGGGCCCGTGGGAGGAAGCGCAGGGCGGTGTCGCTGGAGCAGCGGTTCCACAGAAGCACGGTGAGGAGGGTGAAGAGGGCGCAGATGACGATCAGGGTCTTGTAGTTGACCCGGGCCGCCAGGCAACGCATGGTCACAGCACGCCTGCACAGGGGACAACAGAGACTTATTAATAGTATCCTTTGACAACATTAAGTATATAAAACACATACAGTGCCTTCGGAAAGTATTCAGACTCCAGAACATTTTCCACATTGTTATGTTACAGCCTTATTCTAAAATGGATTAAATCGTCTTCCCCTCTCAATCTACACACAATACCCCATAATGACAAAGCAAAAACAGGTTTTTATACATTTTTGCAAATCTATTACAAATAGAAAAACTTAAATATCAGATTTACATAAGTATTGTGGAGGGGTCTGAAAACTTTCCGAAGGCACTGTAGATACAGGCAGCCTTCCTACTTCATTTGCCGCAGAGGAAGGAGTTTAATGGCTGTGATAGAAAACTGAGGATGGCTCAACAAAAAGAAGGAAGTCGGTACAGGAAACAAATACTCCAAAATATGCATCCTGTTTGCAACAAGGCACTAAAGTTATACTGCAAAAAAATGTGGCAAAGCAATTCACTTTTTGTCCCAAATACAAAGTGCTATGTTTGGGGAAAATACAATACATTACTGAGCACCACTCTCTGTATTTTCCTCATGTTATGGGTATGCCTGTAATTGTTAAGGACAAGGGAGATTTTCAGGATAAAAAAAATAAACTGAATGGAGCTAAGCACAGGCAAAATCCTAGAGGAAAACCAGGTTCAATCTGCTTTCCACCAAACACTGGGAAATTAACATTTCAGCAGGACAATAACCTAAAACGAGGCCAAATTTACACTGGAATTACTCACCAAGAAGACAGTGAATGTTCCTGAGTGGTAGAGTTACAGTTTTGACTTAAATTTACTTGGAAAATCCATCGCTAGACCTGAAAAATGGTTGACTAGCAATGATCAACATCCAAATTTGACAGAGCTTGAAAATTATATATATATATATATATATATATATTTTTTTTTTAAATAAAATGTTGCACAATCCAGGTGTTGAAAGCTCTTGGACACTTACCCAGAAAGACTAGTCTCTGTCAAAGGTACTTCTACAAAGTATTAACTCAGGGTGTGAATACTTATGTAAATGAGATATTTCTGTATTAAATGTAATAGATTGGCAAGAACATTTCTTTTCATATACATTTTGAAATTCAGACTAACAACATGTGGAATAAGTCAAAGAGAATGAATACTTTTGAAAAGTGGTTTTTCCCCCCTCAGACTTAAATAAACAATTCCAGGTGAAAGGTCATAGCTTTCCAGGGGAGGGGGAAACACACACACACACACACACACACACATACTTCTATATGAATAAAATAGTGTAAAACGGCTGTCAACTCAACTGGTTGTAAATACCTGCAGTTAACTTCTGCTATACGTTAGGTGATCAAGAACATTGCCTTCATTTTACCTGTCATATTATTATGAAGCTTACGGTAGTCCCCAGTCACTTGGCATTTGTTTACAAGCATACGACGATGACGACAGACCGGAGCCTTGAGTCGCTTTACTGTTGTGCAGCATGCACCAGGTGATCTAATTACAGATTAGAATTCACAGCTAAATGTTTGCCAGCTAGATATCCTATAACTATTAAGTTGTCAAAAATGTGCTAAATGTTTTACAGTTAAATATGCAGCAAAAAAAAATAATAATCAAGCATTCACTTGGTAACAGCAGAGAATCCCCTCTTGGATCAAGAGCCTTGCTGGCTAATATTTGTTTTGTGCAGCAAACTGAGTTACTTGTATAGTTCAGTAAGAAACTGTACAAAAATGTTTACAACGCGATCATTAGCATTTATTAGCATTCTCTGGGATTTTACATGTACTTGTTAGCATTGCTAATCCTCAGATTGCAGAGTATTAGTGGGGTTTAAAAACCGCGGCCCTTGTGATCAGTGCCGATATTACTGAATATCCCCGTATGACACAAGGTCGGTATGAAGGTATGACTACCTGGATACCGCAAAAGCAAAGAAAGCATTGGCGTCAACATGGTCCAGCATTCCTGTGGAACTCTTTCGACACCTTGTAGAATCCATGCCCTGACGAATTGAGGCTGTTCTGAGGGAAGGGGCTCAATATTATGGAGGTGTTCTTAATATTTTGTATACTCCGTGTACTTCTGCTGTACCACTACTACTGTCACCGTATGTGTGGATCAACATCTTCAACAAAAACACATGCAAAGTGTTATCTGGGAGCTCCATTGATACAAACAAGAGAGGTGTTGGGATGTGGAGAAAAACAGCACAGAGAGTCACTCCAACACTAGCCTACTGCTCTACACCGACAGGTCCGGGCTCCCCAGCTCACGGTTCTAGCCGACAGGTCCGGGCTCCCCAGCTCTAGCCGACAGGTCCGGGCTCCCCAGCTCTAGCCGACAGGTCCGGGCTCCCCAGCTCACGGTTCTAGCCGACAGGTCCGGGCTCCCCAGCTCACGGTTCTAGCCGACAGGTGCGGGCTCCCCAGCTCACGGTTCTAGACGACAGGTGCGGGCTCCCCAGCTCACGGTTCTAGACGACAGGTGCGGGCTCCCCAGCTCACGGTTCTAGACGACAGGTGCGGGCTCCCCAGCTCACGGTTCTAGACGACAGGTGCGGGCTCCCCAGCTCACGGTTCTAGACGACAGGTGCGGGCTCCCCAGCTCACGGTTCTAGACGACAGGTGCGGGCTCCCCAGCTCACGGTTCTAGACGACAGGTGCGGGCTCCCCAGCTCACGGTTCTAGACGACAGGTCCGGGCTCCCCAGCTCACGGTTCTAGACGACAGGTCCGGGCTCCCCAGCTTACGGTTCTAGACGACAGGTCTGGGCTCCACAGCACACGGGTGATCAATTAAGGAATATTGATTACACAAAGTAGACTAAACCGCTTAAGAAGATGCAAGGTGATTGAGGAACATCTACAGATGAGTTGATGAGAATCGAATGCAGATTAACTTGAGGAAAGGAACCAGCATTATGGTAAATGTGATGACGAGCAGCATTGGCAATTAGTTGTTTGTGTACGCTTTTGCAGCTACTTCCGCTTGAGGGTTGGGAATGGAAAACATTCATTCAACTACCACTTCAGAGGCTTGCATAGACCAATTGACATAGCACATCTGTCAGCATTGGCCATTTTAAATGAGCACAGGGGTGGAGGGTGAACAAGGAGTAAATAACTAGAATAGTGGTTTCCAAATAGTGGATCACAGACAGCCACAACCAAAGAGGGACTAAACACTTGTCTACGAGAACGGTATTAAGAACTTGAAACGCTTTGAGGTGAGGGTCAAAACTAGATAAAAAGGCTGGAGTGGACGTCTACCAGGCGAACGAGACGCGGCGATTCATTCACCCAATTAACAGTGCCAATCAGCGCGGGTACGAGGCTCACGTCGTCAGCCATGTTGTTTCTGGCATTTCCATCGTCCTGAGAGAAATCAATAGGCAAACCCCCTCACTAATTACAGCTTACGGCGCTAGGAGTTGCAGATGCAGCAACGACAAAGACTCAGCCTTCCCACAATACAGGAGGCGAGAGAGAGGGTAGAAAATCATTACTTCCAAGAGCATCTCAATGCTTCAGCTTAATCCAGCCACAGCTAAAGGTCAGCACAATGAATGCGCATTAATTCCACAATGGGAGCAATCTGCCCTAGCAACGCCGAGTCAAATTACAACGATAATGGTCTCTGGTCTCCAACAAAGTTATACACCAAGGACAAGCATGTAGCCAGACAAGGGTGACCGGAGTCAGGAAGTTCCAGTTCTCTCTAATAGGCGTGTAGAGTAAAGGCATGATATGATACAGGATATGAGGCAGTATAGGCTACTCTCTTAAGAACAGCCTTGAGTGCTGGGTGATTTAAAAATGTCAGTCAAATGATCAATAATATAATAATGCTCTTAGAAAAAATGTTTATTTTATTTACAATCTGTAGACACTATGAGAATAGAAAGGTTCAGAACTTTTGTTAAACATCACAGCTGAAAACTATATACTAAATAGAAACCAAAACTGGATGGTGTTCAGAGATGGGAGGGGAGCTGAAAGATGGGACTAAAAACAAACAAAAGATAACTATTGTAAAATATACAGTGTCCATAAAATGTATATAGTATGTATACACTGGAAGTAGAAGCCTAAGTGTTGTTGTCGATTCGTTTACTCCAATTAGGGGAGGAGTGGTAGGGTTAGGGGGAAATAAAAACATACAGTACCAGTCAAAAGTTTGGACACAGGGTTATTTTATTATTTCTACATTGTAGAATAATAGTGAAGACATCAAAACTATGAAATAACACATGTAGTATCCCCCCCAAAAAAGTGTTAAACAAATCAAAATATATTTTATATTTGAGATTCTTCAAAGTAGCCACCCTTTGCCTTGATGACAGCTTTGCACACTTGGCATTCTCAAACAGCTTCATGAGGTAGTCACCTGGAATGCATTTCAATTAACAGGTGTGCCTTGTTAAAAGTTAAGGAAAGAAATTCCACAAATTAATTCATTTCAGCCAAATCAGTTGTGTTGCGACAAGGTAAGGGTGGTATACAGAAGATAGCCCAATTTGGTAAAAGACCAAGTCCATACTATGCTTATTTGAGCTGTTCTTGGCAAAGGGAAACGACAGTACATCATTACTTTAAGACATGAAGGTCAGTCAATGCAGAAGATTAAGAACTTTGAAAGTTTCTTCAAGTGCAGTCGCAAAAAACAACTGGCCACAGGAAAGAAAAGACCCTCTGCTGCAGAGGATAAATTCATTAGTTACCAGCCTCAGAAATTGCAGCCCAAATAAATGCTTCAGAGTTCAAGTAACAGACATCTCAAAATCAACTGTTCAGGGGAGACTGCGTGAATCAGGCCTTCAAGGTCGAAATGCTGCAAAGAAACCACTACTAAAAGGACACCAATAAGAAGACTTTCTTGGGCCAAGAAAACAATATTTTTTCTTCCAATCGCCATGTCTTCATGAGATACAGATTAGGTAAATAGATGATCTCCACGTGTGTGGTTCCCACCGTGAAGCATGGAGGAGGAGGTGTGATGGTGTGGGTGTTCTTTTGCTGGTAACACTGTCAGTCATTTATTTAGAATTCAAGGCACACTTAACCAGCATGGCTACCACAGCATTCTGCAGCGATACGCCATCCCATTTGATTTGCGCTTAGTTGGGACTATCGTTTGTTTTTCAACAGGACAATGACCCAAAACACACCTTCAGGCTGTGTAAGGGCTATTTGACCAAGAAGATTGATGGAGTGCTGCACCAGATGACCTGGCACACAGAGTGAAGGAAAAGCAGCCAACAAGTGCTCAGCATGTGGGAACTCCTTCAAGACTGTTGGAAAAGCATTCCAGGTGAAGCTGGTTGAGAGAACGCCAAGAGTGTGCAAAACTGTTGTCAAGGCAAAGAGTGGCTCTCTCAAATATATTTTGATTTGTTGAACACTTTTGGTTAATCCATGATTCCATATGTGTTATTTCATAGTTTTTATGTCTTCACTATCATTTCTACAATGTAGAAAATAGTAAAAATAAAGAAAAACCCTTGAGTAGGTGTGTCCAAACTTTTGACTGGTACTGTATACATTTTAAAAACAGCCTGGTGTGAGTAACCCAGCTCACAATATGAACCCTGAAGATCATGTGCTGGTGATCATGTTCTAACAATAGCTGCTGCAAATACATGAGCTGTATGGGGTGGGTTAGAAACACACTTTCCAATAAGAGAGAGCACTTCCATTTGGAAATAGGTCTACACATGCTTCTCTCCAAGAATCAACTGCTGGAGGGTAAAAGTCAACTCTGCACTTGCAGTTACCAACTTTAAGTGTCATGTCATGTGAAAAATCTGCTTTGGCAGACCTCTGCATATGTAAAATATTGCTGTATGAATAAAAGTATCATTGATATTTGGAGAAAAGTCAGCGTAGTGTAGAGATGAATGATTGGGCTGCTAGGAGCTCTGACAATGATGAGAACTCTGGGAGGAAGCCTGGGGACTGCACAGTGAAAGATAAGCAGACTGTCTCCATCTTATCAGGGCCTGACTATAAATAATTGTATCTTATTAGGTGGTGTGCTGCCGGCAGAGCTCAGTCAGTGGCATGGCTACTGGCTATACCACTAGGCTTCACTGAGACTTCAGAGTCCAGCCAATCACAGCCTGCTTAAACCAGGACAACACCATAGTGACTAGACAAGTGGGAAAGGATAAATCTAGAACTTATTTTGCATTGCTTGTGATTCATTCATGTTCTCCCTCACCACCTTTCATGAATCCACATCTTGTGATTCATATGATCAGACTGTTAAAACGGATCTCCTCAAGGTTCTGGAAAAGGAGCCATTTCAATAAAAACCTGTAGCATCTTTCAATTCACTTGTGAACGTAACCTATTTATTATGTACGACTAAACTACAGCTCAGACAACACCACTAGGCTATATCTAGTGGACTAGACAGTAGCAGTGTTTTCATGGATCATTTCAGCCCAAATCCACTTAAGTGCATGAGATATGGATGGGCCTCTGTGTAATCCAAGGGCAATCAGCTTGACTACGGATGTGTTGCACAGATGTAATCCCTCTGGTAATATCCACAACTTGAACTACAGACTTAGAGGGAAAGTACTCAAAAACAACAGACAACAAACCGGATACGGAGTACAAGGCTGTTGAGGATAAAAACCCTCCATGCCTGACAGATTGTGTGTGTGTGTGTGTGTGTGTGTGTGTGTGTGTGGGGGGGGGGGAGCTTTTCAGCTTAAAATGCGCCAACGTCCTGCTTCGGAGAATTGAAAGATACTTAAAAATTTGACACAGCAGCATGGGACCTGCATTTAAAATGAGTGCATCAATCTGTAGCCAGCACACATGACCAAATGCCCTCCCAGTCTGCTTTAAGAGTTCATCTGTCACCACGGCGCTCTGCCCAGAGTTCACGCCCACTCCCCGTCCTCATCCTGGTGATGCATGGCCTTCCCAGGGGGCCAAGGGGGAGGGACGACACACAGGAGGAAAGGAAGGACTCTATTGAAATGCTGCTAAGCATACTGCTGAGCTTAAAACAGCCTAGCCTTTAGCCTTGATAAATGTGTGTATGGGGGGGTGGGTTCTCCACTGTCTGAACTTAAAACAGCCTTAATAATAAAGATGTGTGTGTGTGTGTGTGTGTGTGTGTGTGTGTGTGTGTGTGTGTGTGTGTGTGTGGGGGGGGTTATCCACTGAGCTTAAAACAGCCTAGCCTTTAGCCTTGATAGAGGGGGGGGGGGGGGTCTCAGTAATGTGAGAACATCCACTGCCCTTGGCCTCCACCCCAGCCTTGGCAACCTGGCCCTTGGGAGCATAGGGGCTACATTGTCTTTCGATGCTGTCCCGATAATGGCCATCAGGGGTGGGAGGAGGAAGGCTGGCCCTGGCACTAGGGACTGTGGAGTCTGAAAGGACTGCTTTCAGGTTTAGTGGCCTCTGCTCTGAGTGGATGGTTTGGCTCCGGTCACCTTATGGTTGTCAGAACCCTTCCACTCAGAGTTTTTTTTAGAAACACTGACTGGGCATCAACGTTGAAACAAAATGAAGAGGGCAGCTGCTGCTGCTAGCATGCTGATGATGTAGGACTACATGTAGCGTTTTGTTGGCTTCCAAGGGGTTGGGACGACAGGCCATATTGGGCCCAACCTGCCCAGCCAGGTGGGGTTAGACGACTACGGCGAGCTTGACAGAACGGTCATCAGATATACTGGCCAACTCTTCAGGCCATTTAAGTTCCAGGAATAGATCAGAGGCAGGTGCATGCCAGGCTTGCTAAGACTTGAAAATCAGTCAAAAAGTTGGTTGAAATACAATGCATTGCTTCTAGGCAACATGAGCTATGGCAAAACTTACAAACAGTCCTTGAAGACCAACAGAGACATAACAGTATGTCTAACCTTGGACGGTTGGAGCAGAGGTCAATCGATATGTTCAAGGGGTCCATGTCTAACCTTGGCTGGTTGGAGCAGAGGTCAAATCGATATGTTGAAGGGGCTTACGCGTTGAGAAGTACCTTTGTGATCCGAGGTCACGGGACTGTAAACACTGAACACAGAAGCCATGAGGAGGGAGGTCTGCGAGTTCCAATTGCTCGCAGCTTCTCCGGTCATCTCTGACATCACTCATAACCAAGCTCCGATGACAGGCGTTTGCTCATCGGGTGAATGCTGGCAGCAGCTGCGCTGCATTGTTAACATGTCAGAAATCTCTGGATGCAATAACAGCTGCTTCACAACTACCCAGGATACACCGTGCTCAAGAGTATCTCATTCTGCCTTGGAACGTCAGACTGCCAACATACCAGCTGGCCAGTTAGTTTAATGTGCATGTATAAAAGGGGGGGATACTTTAACCCTTCACACAACAGCAAGAAAACAGAAAAGGGGGTGGTTGGATTGGCTACTTAGTTACAGTACGCCTGCTAAAGCCAATCTCCTACTACAAGTTCAGTTTATAATGAAGAGACCGCGAAAAGAGCAAAACAAGTGGGCCTAACATTGCTCACATTTGAAAAACAGAGGGTTTGTTGTTTTACTGATAACATGGGGAGGGATGAGGAACATCCTGCAGTGTTTAGGTTCATTGTCCTGTCATTATCTCTCAATATAAAGGTGTAGCGTCGTTTAGGCAAAAGCACTCATGTCCTACGACCTTTGCCTCCATACCAAAACCACCATCTGCAGTACAAAGGGTGCTAGTGATGATTATTCAGCAGTAAGATCATTGGAACCCCATCTCACAAGCACCTAAAAGTATGTTTTCATTGGTATGCTTAGGCAATATCAAGTGTGTATGAATACCAAGGGGGGGGGGGGATATTCTCATGCTAGCAGACCTTTTCTTTTTAATGGCAGTCCTCTGGATGTCCTGGACTTTTAGGTACCTGCTTATCTCCCAGCTGGTTCCAGAGCAGAATAAACCCTTCATGACATGCCAGACCACTGTAGCAGCAGAGCCCTGGGATGGATGGGCAGACCACTGTAGCAGCAGAGCCCTGGGATGGATGGGCAGACCACTGTAGCAGCAGAGCCCTGGGATGGATGGGCAGACCACTGTAGCAGCAGAGCCCTGGGATGGATGGGCAGACCACTGTAGCAGCAGAGCCCTGGGATGGATGGGCAGACCACTGTAGCAGCAGAGCCCGGGGATGGATGGGCAGACCACTGTAGCAGCAGAGCCCGGGGATGGATGGGCAGACCACTGTAGCAGCAGAGCCCGGGGATGGATGGGCGGACCACTGTAGCAGCAGAGCCCGGGGATGGATGGGCAGACCACTGTAGCAGCAGAGCCCGGGGATGGATGGGCAGACTGTTGTTTTTATCCCTCTGCTGTTTTCTGGTGGAAAACAAAATCTAACAGCCATCATTGCGATAACGCCCCAGCGCCGGTGAGCTGCCCTTGGGGAGGTATCGGAGCAGAAGTCCCGGTGTTTGTGCAGCCAGGTGTTCCAGCCCCAACTAGACACTCATGACATTTTCAGTGGTCTCTGGGTGAATTCAGGCAGGGGCTCAGACTGCTGTAAATAATAAGCTCTGGTTGGCTGGAGCTCAGGGGCCTGTTAACTCCTATTGTGTCGGAGACGAGAAGGGTGTCCGCCCGTCCGTCCGTCCGTCCGTGTGTGTGTGTGTGTGTGTGTGTGTGTGAGGCAGCTCGTTAGAAAAAACAAACACGCCTCCCATAAATGTGCTCCACTGTAGGTCATCTCACTCCTCTTCATCAGTTAATGCATGGCTCACTCAGTAACATTTAGGCGTTGACAGCATCACTACCAAGGTTGAGGCCAAATTCTCCCTTGGTGGTGCCTCAATACAAGGGAAGCGACCGCGACTCAGCTTGAATAAGTCACACTGATGACAGAGTATTAATATGCACCACAGTGCATGTACCATCCACAACATTCAAATGTCTGTTCTGTAATCGTGGTAACACCCCAACACATGCCCTTTCAAGTCTTCAAATGCCTGCTGCTGCCTGGGCGTAAGAACACACCGTCACAGCGGGTTGTATCTCAAAGGAGAGGAGTAGAGAAGGAGAGGGGGGGACAGGGGGAGGGAGCTAGCCCTTCATCACATATTAAAACACATCTTCTGTTAGCAATGAGTACACATTCTGCCCAAAACACCTGCTCCGTTGCCCAATCAGACGTTGGCACACGAAAGCAAATCTGGTGCGATCTTCACTAAAGGATGCCAGTCCTCTGGGTGGAAAGGTTGTCTCTCTCTGAGACTGACTGGATATAGATCATCCTGCAGAGAAGGAGATCATCCTGCAACTACACCTTGTGAAATAATGACTGAATTAGAGTGCAAAGTGATTCACCAACAGAGTCAGCGGCGAGCTACGTTCACCATTCTAACCTGTTAGTCATATTTCAACAAATATTTCAAGAAGTTTAGAAAACAATAAAAATGGAGATTAGTCAAAGCAGAAGCTCTAAAAACCAGATGGCCAAACAGTTTCTAGAGTAGTGTGTGTGTCTCCATTTACCAGCTCACCAGGCCTCTCAGGGGAGTAGCAGGACTTCCAGTAGCTCAATACCCTGCTGGACTCCAGCCTTGTTAATCATTCATGGGTGTGGATGCCCTCGCCACTCCAATAGGGCCCAGTTGTGCAGACCTCACATTGATTTGAATAAGACTCTTACTGTAGTCCAATCAAAACTCCTATCCAGATGTTTGCAGTGGAAAACAAAACAGCATATAGGCTCTTCTAGTCTAACCCTGTGAGAATGTGTATTTGGATTAATACAGGTTTTAAAAAGAGTTCACTGTGTGAGAACTCCAACTCCAAGCTGATATTCTTCAGACCTCTAACGACCCAAAGAGTCGTATGGGCGTTTACAAATGTAGAAAATGGAAGTAAAATGTTTATTTGAAAAAACGATGCCCATTTCAAGGCTGAGATATCTACACACGTAGCCAGGTAAGGCTGAGATATCTACATGTAGGATTTATCCTCTAAAGCTGGGCCTATATAATTGAGTAAAGATGTGTTCTGCTGATTTTAGCTGAGGAAGGTCTGTACCGGCCAGCCGGTGTTTACCGTCTGTGCCCTGATAACACAAGACTTAAGCACCAGGTTGTTCTTACCTGGCATTGGCCCTGCATTCCACTGGGCTTCTTCTCTCTATTACATTCCGTTTGTTGAATCACCATAACAAACACACTGAGCTAACAAATTGACTTCGATGTGGCCAACAAAGTAATAATTTCACATTAGCGCTGCACAATGAAACATTGTTTATATCTCTCAGAGCAGGCAGAGAATGGAGGAAATTGCTTTGAAGTTAATGCCTCGGTCCAACTCATCGCTAGTCCAGGGATTAGGCAGGTTATTACCAAGAAGCGTACAATATTAGAGACCTACAGAGAGGATTAAACACGCTCCTAATCAACTGGAGAAGAGACGATAGAAAAATAACCACTCTTCAATGCCATTACTGTGACCTTTGCACATTTATAAGCAGTGCACAACAACAAGTAGCCTCTGCAGCAGCATAACAGAATATGATTTAGGGACGGAGCAGGGCATGGCATCCTTTCACAGTAAGGCTTACATGGTTAAAACCTCATGACATAGCAGGGTTACAGATATTGGGACCTTGAACATGTGACATATCCCCTCTAGGCGAGTCTTTTGCATGAAGAGGTGGCATAAAAAAAAGCAACCCGTGGAGCTGTAGCTTTGATCAGCGTCTGTGAATCTACCCAAGTCCCGTGCTCTCGCTCCATGCAGACTTCCAATTACCAGCCTGATACAGGCTAATAAATCCAGAGCACGTTCAAAGACTTCTCCTTTCCTTTTGCTATCAACTTGATACGGTTTGGGTATAGGGAAATCCGTCACAGCTCTGCTTACTCAATTAAGATTAGGTCAGATTGGGTCAGCATTAATGCAGTTCTATGGTTCCAAAGTAAGTTACTTTTGAAAAATGACAGGTACAGTGCCTTCAGAAAGTATTTCACCCCCGTTGACTTTTTCCACATTTGTGGTAGAGCCTGAATTTAAAATGGATTGAAATTAGAGATTGTCGCTGTCCTACACACAATACCCTATAGTGTGGAATTATGTTTTTAGAAATGTTTACAAATTAATACAAAATAATAAGCTGAAATGTCTTGAGTCAATAAGTATTCATCCCCTTTGTTATGACAAGCATAAATAATTTCAGGAGTAAACACTTTTGCTTAATAAGTCACATGGACTCACTGTGTGCAGTAATAGTGTCTAACATGATTTTTGAATGACTACCTCATCTCGGTGTGCCACACATACAGATAATTGTAAGGTCCCTCAGTCGAGCAGTGAATTTCTAATACAAATTCAACCACAAAGACCAGGGAGGTTTTCCAATGCCTGACCAAGTAGGGCATTGAATATATCCCTTTGAGAATGGAGAAGTTGTTAATTACACTTGGATGGTGTATCAATACACCCAGTCACTACAAAGATCCAGACGCCCTTCCAAAGTCAGTTGTCGGAGAGGAAAGAAACCGCTCAGGGATTTCACCATGAGGGCAATGGTGACTTTAAAACAGCTACAGATTTTAATGGCTGTGATAGGAGAAAACTGAGGATGGATCAACAACATTGTCAATTAGGTTAGTATTGTGGAGTAACTACAGAGTGAAAAGGAAGCCTGTACAGAATAAAAATATTCCGAAACACACATCCTGTTTCCAACAAGGCACTAAAGTAAAACTGCAAAAAATGTGTCAAAGA
The DNA here is from genome assembly GCF_901001165.1 of Salmo trutta. Classification (NCBI taxonomy): domain Eukaryota; kingdom Metazoa; phylum Chordata; class Actinopteri; order Salmoniformes; family Salmonidae; genus Salmo; species Salmo trutta. The sequence goes on from NC_042985.1 coordinate 5,117,102, forward strand.
AATTAACTTGCTTTCCTGAATACAAAGCGTTATGTTTGGGGCAAATCCAACACTACACATTACTGAGTACCACTCTTCATATTTTCAAGCAGGTGGTGCCTGCATCATAGGTATGCTGGTCATTGGCAAGGACTAGGGAGGTTTTTTTATTTAAAAAAAATTGAATAAAGCTAAGCACAGGCAAAATCCTAGATGAAAACCTGATTGTCTGCTTTCCACCAGACACTGGGAAATTAACCTTTCAGCAGGACAATAACCTAAAATACAAGGCCAAATCTACACTGGGTGTTGGCCGAGTTAGTTTTGACTTAAATCTGCATGAAAATATATGTCAAGACCTATAAATGGTTGTCTAGTAATAATGAACAACGTATTTGACAGAACTTGGAGAATGAAAATAATCAAATGGGCAAATGTTGCACAAAGCTCTTAGAGACTTACCCAGAAAGACTCACAGCTGTAATCACTGCCAAAGGGGATTCTAACATGTATTGACTCAGGGGTGTGAATACTTATGTAAATGAGCTATTTCTGTAATTTGCTAAAATCATGTTTGCTCTTTGTCATTATGGGGTAGTGTGTGTAGATGGGTGAGGAGAAAAGCACAGTTTGAAATCAGGCTGTAACAACATGTGGAATAAGTCAAGGGGTATGAATACTTTTTGAAGGCACTGTAGGTACTCACCCTAATCCATTCACCAGAAAACAGCCAACGGATCAGTCATGTCCACGGCCACGGGTTCCCCTGGCTCTAGTTCATCTGGCCACCTACCTCACTGGCCGACTCCTCACCACCTGCAATAAAAACATCACATTAGATTGAGTAGCAGTGTGAACACTTAAAATGTTAAAACTTTTAAATGAAATTGGGATCCGTAACATTACGACAAATCCCAGTACGCAGATTGCAGAAAGTAAACAGCATAGTGGGTCAATTTCCACAAGAACTAAGAGCGTTGAAGCGCGAGGCTCAACTTCTTCAAATGCTGATGCTCTAGATTCTCAACTAGTCTAAAGAAGGGTTAGTTAGTTTTATTGCTTCTTTAAATCAGGACAACAGTTTTCAGCTGTGCTAACATAACTGCAAAAGGGTTTTCTAATGATCAATTAGCCTTTTAAAATGATAAACTTGGATTAGCTAACACAACGTGCCATTGGAACACAGGACTGATGGTTGCTGATAATGGGCCTCTGTACGCCTATGTAGATATTCCATTAAAAATCTGCCGCTTCCAGCTTCAATAGTCATTTACAACATTAACAATGTCTACACTGTATTTCTGATAAATTTAATGTTATTTTAAAATGGACAACAACAAAAAAAATGATTGAAAGAAAAGCACAAGGACATTTAAGTGACCCCAAACTTTTGAACGGTAGTGTAGTTGAGAAGGAAATGCTAATTATGTGAGGTGGAATTGAAGTAGAGTATGGTAGTACAGGTTCAATGCTGAAAAGGACCGCACCCTGAGAACCAAACCATAACCATCTGAAAAGGACCGCACCCTGAGAACCAAACCATTGCAGGCAACAGCACAGCTGCATTGTGAATTTTATTTAATTAGGCAAGTCAGTTAACAAATTATTATTTACAATGACGGCCTACTCCGGCCAAACCCAACGACGCTGGGCCAATTGTGCGCCGCCCTATGGGACTCCCAATCACAGCCGGATGTGATACAGCCTGGATTCGAACCAGGTACTATAGTGACGCTTCATGCACTGAGATGCAGTGCCTTAGACCGCTGCGCCACTCGGGAGCTTATAGGTTAACAGAAAGCAGATGCTTTTAGTTTTTTCAACATTAAGAAAATGTTTCCATTTGTCACATCCCTAACAGTGACTACCTACCGATGAGGATGACTTACTAAATATAGGCCTAAATCTCTCCAGGAAAGAAAGTACATATGATCACATTCTAATAAGGTTAACATTTTGGATGAGTTACCAGGCAGACATCTTTGGTTGTTTCAAAAATTGTCCCTAAAAACGTGGAAGCATAATGACCTAACAACCAAGGGAGACAACAAGGCCTGTAGAGCAGAGAATGTTGTGTGTGTTAGCTTGACTCCATCCAGCAGAGTGGGCGGCAGCCATTTTGGACTTGGACCACTGACAGGAAACATCAAGAGTTCCCAGACCAAGACAGGGCTCTATCAGTGTCTGCCATCATCAGGCCTACATCGGGAGATCAGACAACTCCTGGGCAAACATGGCCAGAGAGAAACGTGTCTGTGGGGAAAAAAAAGAGTCTTCTAGTACCCTGCTGATAGGGATGAAAGGCTGTGATGATTCGTAGAAATGAGCGCTTAAAAGAAACATGCACGGATTACATCTCTACAATCAAATTAGGCCAATCAAACAGCCAAGCCTCATCCCCTGGCCTCTCATTGATGTTCATTGGACAAAAAGGCTTAGAAATATCAATCATATCTATTTGGAGAGAACATAAAGGTCACTCAGACATATGTATCCATACCATGAAAGTTCAACATAAAAGGCAGACTCCATGGAGGTGGAGTTCACTGGTTAAATATAATCTGGAATATTGAAGCTCCATGTTCTCCTCTATTCAGAGGCCTCTTCATCAAAGGTCAAATGTGCCCAAACTGTGCTGCATCAAATACAAACGATTCATTGTAAATCACTAAAAACACCCTCTTTGGCTAAGCCTGTACAGTTTGGTGGACAAGATTAGAGCCAAAATTGGCAGGATGTTGGTTCACTGCAGCAACCAGTGGCACTAATACAAATCGTATGCAAATTGTGGGCCATAAACGTGTTGCGATTAAGACGTTCAGGCAACACAATCTTTGGAATAATAGGCTATGGGTAATCTTAGCGAGATCAGCTTTCACCAGAGCATGAGAATTTAGCAGGATATTTATAACATGATCCTCATGCTGAGGCTATCCTAATCCAATAAGTATTGACGTCCATCTTCCTTCTTACTGAAATCAGTACTATTAACTGTGCCCGGGCATTTAGCCTATATTAATTCTAATTTGTCAAATCAGACGATAATATCTAATTGTTCACAACAGGGTTTGTTACAAGGTTCAACACCACACTTCAAGATTTACCAGGGTGAATGACGTTAATGTTGGCCTTTTTACAGGAGAATTGATCATGCAATAATCAGATCACGCTGCACTTTCCCTTTGGAGGTTTCAAGATAATCCTTTAACAGACGTAATGTTTCTTGAAGTAAATTACGATTGATCTCTTCCACCGCCTTTTCAGGTCACACGTTTTGTGAGGGAAACCAAAATGATTGCCGTAATGCTTTTTGACCAGGGGTAAATGATAGTCTTACATCAATAGCCAATGACTTAAGGCTCTGAATGACCCATAAATGATGCTGAGGAAACAAACACATATTTGTAATTGCAACCATGATGAATTTACAGGCGTCTCAACCACTAGGTCATTAACGTACTGCCAGTCCATCATGAGCAATGTGTAGAAAGTGACAGGGATACTTCACCCTGCAGTTAATCGCGCCCCTATAACGTTCCTACTGCAGAGGCGGAAAGGGCTGTTAAATAAAAGACGGTGTTAAATCACCGCACAAAGAGAAACGATCAATCTTTCATCAAAACGGGTTTAATCGACAAAGCACTCAAATCAGGTATTAGAAAGTTTAACAGCTGGTAACATACAAGCCCTGTTGTGGGCACAGTGTTACATTGTGGAGCGGATGCTTGAAGAACAAAGAGAGCATCTTCAGTCAAGGCTCAGATGGGGTGGAGCAGGAAGGTAGATGTTTGATTGGGGCCGAGCTGTGTGGGAGGATATTTCGTAGAATTCCCCCAAATTATAATATTTAATTGCATTTGATCTAGCCATCAGACCAGAGCAAGTACTGACACACCAAGGTGGCTATAGAAGACAAAATCACACACAACAAGTCTGGGCCAAGAGGCTGTTGAAGTCTTGACTATGGCAAATATACCTTGTGATTCTAAATCATATGACTGGTAATTCTAAATTATATCTCCATGCATTTAGTGTTGGTTTAATACAGAAACTAAATCTGTCTTGGTAATTAAACAGCACAATGCTGTACTATCATGGACGGTCATGTGGTGAAGACCCTGGTTTGACAGGTCTGGGTGGTGAAGGCCCTGGTTTGACAGGTCATGGTGGTGAAGGCCCTGGTTTGACAGGTCTGGGTGGTGAAGGCCCTGGTTTGACAGGTCTGGGTGGTGAAGGCCCTGGTTTGACAGGTCTGGGTGGTGAAGGCCCTGGTTTGACAGGTCATGGTGGTGAAGGCCCTGGTTTGACAGGTCATGGTGGTGAAGGCCCTGGTTTGACAGGTCATGGTGGTGAAGGCCCTGGTTTGACAGGTCATGGTGGTGAAGGCCCTGGTTTGACAGGTCATGGTGGTGAAGGCCCTGGTTTGACAGGTCATGGTGGTGAAGGCCCTGGTTTGACAGGTCATGGTGGTGAAGGCCCTGGTTTGACAGGTCATGGTGGTGAAGGCCCTGGTTTGACAGGTCATGGTGGTGAAGGCCCTGGTTTGACAGGTCTGGGTGGTGAAGGCCCTGGTTTGACAGGTCTGGGTGGTGAAGGCCCTGGTTTGACAGGTCATGGTGGTGAAGGCCCTGGTTTGACAGGTCATGGTGGTGAAGGCCCTGGTTTGACAGGTCATGGTGGTGAAGGCCCTGGTTTGACAGGTCATGGTGGTGAAGGCCCTGGTTTGACAGGTCATGGTGGTGAAGGCCCTGGTTTGACAGGTCATGGTGGTGAAGGCCCTGGTTTGACAGGTCATGGTGGTGAAGGCCCTGGTTTGACAGGTCATGGTGGTGAAGGCCCTGGTTTGACAGGTCATGTGTTGAAGGCCCTGGTTTGACAGGTCATGTGTTGAAGGCCCTGGTTTGACAGGTCATGTGTTGAAGGCCCTGGTTTGACAGGTCATGTGGTGAAGGCCCTGGTTTGACAGGTCATGTGTTGAAGGCCCTGGTTTGACAGGTCATGTGTTGAAGGCCCTGGTTTGACAGGTCTGGGTGGTGAAGGCCATTTAGAGATGCTACTAATATCAAATACAACCCCCCATGGCCACCTTGAAGGTGACAGGCATGATAAACCACTATGCATCTTTTTTGACCCACATTGCAACAGGGAACCTCAAAAACCTGTTAGACTGAAGAGGAGGCACTAGAGGCAGGGTGTGACTGGCCAGCTGAACACTGCCTCAAGATACTAGTCACCTGTGCGTCACTCTCCCTCTCTCCAGGCACCAACCTGGCACTCTCCCTCTACATGTGTCTCTCGTCTTTCCCACAGGAATGAACATCTGGACACAGCCAGGCCCAGCCTCAGGCCACATACAGCCACTTCCTCACACACACATACAGAGGTGAGAAATAAAAAGACATGCAAGAAGATAAATGAAAATGAGTAAAGTAAACTACACAGCAAGCAGCTCAGTCTTCCATCACCCCGACTCCCTGAGCAGAAAGCAGCTGTCGTGTCTTTGGCATCATTAAAACGGAAGACATGTTTATCAAATAACTAATTATTATTACGCGATTAAACGTGTAACTGTAATTAACTAGGAGGTCGGGGCACCAAGGAAAATACTCAGATTAAAGTTATAATTTTCCTAATATAACTTTCAGATATCATACTATCTGATCTGAGTCTTCTGATTAATGACGTATTCGTTTACCTCACGTCAGTCTCATTCCAAACGTCGTAAATTGTTGGTTATCTGCACGAACCCAGTCTTCACTATGAGTCATCCATACATCAATTGTCTTAAAATCATTTATTTGCTAACTAAATAATTCACAGAAATGCATAACAAACAGATATGGTTACAAGGAAATGACAGGATATTGTGCCCTAGTGGGCTAAACCGGCATGGCGGCTTGTTACACAAAGAAATGGGGGTTGGGCTTGAATGAAAGAGCGGGAAGACTGAGGAACAAAGAAAGCAGCTATGCCATCGTAATTACTGTATCGTATGCATTCTAAATTACCGCCCATTTGGAAAAGGAAAATGCAATAAATATTTACTCTGAGCTGCGCTTCGGTAGGTTGGTCGCAGATGCTGGCTGTGTTGGCCAACAGAGATCTTCCTGTCCTCGGAAGAATGTCACTCTTGGTAAAATGGATACATTGTAGTATCTTCGTTGTGTGTTAGACTGGATACGTCGTCCGTCCTTTCCTAGCTCACGTCTACAGCGGCCGCTGCTAACTCAACAGCTAGGAAGTATCACTTCAGTAGTGAATAAGAGTTCAAAGTTCATACCATTCGCAACCAAAGCCCACGCTGAGGTTGGCTTAGTTCTGTACTTGACATGTGTGTCCTTTTAACGCAGAGGCTGCAGACCTCACGTACCCGGAACAGGCTGGTTACATTTTGTCAAAGGCTTATATAGTGGCGAGGGGAGAGGTGTGTGTTTCATCGTTTATAACCCCCGTCTCTTCACAGGGGCGGGCCACTGATTGGTCAGGGCTCTTTCCTTATGAAAACCCAATTCTCTCAATTGGAAGCTAAATTACATTTAATCTCCTAACAAACAGTTTCAATATCAAACATTTAACCTGTTAGGGTATAGGGGGCAGTATTTTCACGGCTGGATAAAAAAATGTACCCGATTTAATCTGGTTACTAATCCTACCCAGTAACTACAATATGCATATACTTATTATATATGGATAGAAAACACCCTAAAGTTTCAAAAACTGTTTGAATGGTGTCTGTGAGTATAACAGAACTCATTTGGCAGGCAAAACCCTGAGACAGATTCTGACAGGAAGTGGATACCTGATGTGTTGAATTGACTTTAAGCCTATACCATTGAAAAACAAAGGGGGTGAGGAATGTTTTGGCACTTCCTATTGCTTCCACAAGATGTCCCCAGCCTTTACAAAGTGTTTTGAATCTTCTACAGTGAGATCTGACCGAATAAGAGCCTTGGAACTGTGATGGCCCATTAGACACCTTGCGCGCGAGTTGATGGTGGGTACTCTCATTCCGAAATGTTTTAAAAGAGAACCCAATGGTCCGCCTTGAATTTTATTCATGTTCTGGTTAAAAAAAGGCCCTAATGATTTATGCGATACAACGTTTGACATGTTTGAACGAACGTAAATATATTTTTTCCGTTCGTGAAGTGAAGTCCGGCTGGCTTAGATCATGTGCTAACAACACGGAGGTTTTTGGACATAAATGATGAGCTTTTTGAACAAAACTACATTCGTTATTGACCTGGGATTCTTCGGAAGTGACATCTGATGAAGAGAATCAAAGGTAATGGATTATTTACATAGTATTTTCGATTTTAGATCTCTCCAACATGGAGGTTAGTCTGTATCGCAATGCGTATTTTTCTGGGCGCAGTGCTCAGATTATTGCAAAGTGTGATTTCCCAGTAAGGTTAATTTTAAATCTGGCAAGTCCATTGCGTTCAAGAGATGTAAATCTATAATTCTTTGAATGACAATATTAGAAAACATTGGTAAAATATTATATTAACTAATTATTTTGTTGTCATGACTTGACTGCCGGTATTGGAGGGAAACGATTTCCTGAACATCAACGCCATAGTAAAACGCTGTTTTTAGATATAAATATGAACTTGATAGAACTAAAAATGCATGCATTGTCTAACATAATGTCCTAGGAGTGTCATCTGATGGAGATTGTAAAAGGTTAGTGCATAATTTTAGCTGATTTTATGGTTTTGGTGACGCCTGTCTTTGAATCGACAATACATTACACACAGCTATTGTCAATGTACTCTCCTAACATAACCTAACTTTATGCTTTCCCCGTAAAACCTTTTTGAAATCGGACAATGTGGTTAGATTAAGGAGATGTTTATCTTTCAAAGGCTGTAAGTTAGTTGTATGTTTGAGAAATTTGAATTTTGACATTTATTTGGTTTCAAATTTGCCGCTCTTGAAATGCACCTGCTGTTGATAGGGTGCGCCACGGGGGGCACGCTAACGTCCCACATAGCCCCAAGAAGTTAAATTGCACAACAATTCCATGTGAATCTGATAACTAGAATGTGTAGACTTTCCCAGGTACAGTTTGTCGTCCTGTCATCAGTCATAATGTCTCAGATGACAACCGAACTGACATCCATACTCATTAAATACCTGGTATATTTCCAATTGGTTCTATTACCGAAATATGGTTCCTTTCCCCCCACTTGTTTGATGTTCCCAGGCACTCTATATTTAACAAAGGCTATTCAAAAGTCCTTCAGTAGGGTCAAAGAGAGAGGGGAAGGGAGAAAGGTATTTATGGGGGGGGTCATAAACCTTACCCACAGGCCAACGTCATGACACAGCTCAGTCTTCCATCGCCCCGACTCCCTGAGCAGAAAGCAGCTCAGTAACAAACCATTCCTAAGCCTTGGGATGTGTAATGTTTAAGAAGCAGAATGGTTGTTCAACATGATCCAGGGATCTCAGTTCCTGCAGAGAGGTAGCTTAGCACATCTCTGGACTTTAATCTTTACCGTGACACTCATCATAGCCTTCATCAAGTGTCCTTTCATCTGACACTTCAAAGCAGGGGTTGACACCTTGCACACATGCAATGACTCAACCAAGCTCTAACCTACCATTCACATTGTACATGGTGTGAAGGGGAGTCTATTACGTTAACCTGTTGGGGCTAGCGGGCAGTATTTGCACGGCCAGATAAAAAAAAACATACCCGATTTAATCTGGTTACTACTCCTGCCCAGAAACTAGAATATGCATATAATTAGTAGAATTGGATAGAACACACTAAAGTTTCTAAAACTGTTTGAATGGTGTCTGAGTATAACAGAACTCATATGGCAGGCCAAAACCTGAGAAGATTCCATACAGGAAGTGCCCTGTCTGACAATGTATTGTCCTTCTGTAGCCTCTCTATTGAAAATACCGCATCTGTGCTGTAACGTGACATTTTCTAAGGCTTCCATTGGCTCTCAGAAAGCGGCAGAAAGTGTAATGAGATATCTGCAGTCTCTGGGCTAAGGACAGCTGCAGAGTTTGTTACTGGCCTGCCTGGGGACAGTGACACTGGAGATGCGCGGTCATGTGAATTCTCCATTTTGTTCTTTCAGTCTTTGAATGGATACAACGTCGCCCGGTTGGAATATTATCACTATTTTAGAGAAAAATCGCATAAAAATTGATTTTAAACAGCGTTTGACATGCTTCGAAGTATGGTAATGGAATATTTAGATTTTTTTTGTCACGAAACGCACCGGCGCGTCACTTCGGATACTGACCTGAACACACGAACAAAATGGAGCTATTTCAATACAACTATGGATTATTTCGAACCAAAACATTTGTTGATGAAGTAGTAGTCCTGGCATTCTGACAAAGAACAGCAAAGGTAATCCAATTTTTCTTATAGTAAATCTGAGTTTGGTGAGGGCCAAACTTGGTGGGTGTCAAATTAGCTAGCCGTGATATCTAGTCAGAATATTGCAAAATGTGCTTTCACCGAAAAGCTATTTTAAAATCTGACACTGCGATTGCTTAAAACCTCCTGACGGTCTTGTCCCGTAAGCGGGACGGACATCCAGCGAAAAACTCCTATCGACATTAGCATAACGAAATGTAATATTATTATTTTTTTCCAATATAGGACTATGTCATATCGTTTTATAGATACACCTCTCCTGAATCGAACCACGTTGTCCGATTTCAAAAAGGCTTTACAGCAAAACATTAGATTATGTTAGAGGAGTATATCGTAAAAGTAGCCACAGCCATTTTCCGACCAACCACATGCATCACAAATAACCAAAAAACTGCTAAATGCAGCACTAACCTTTGACAATCTTCATCAGATGACACTCCTAGGACATCATGTTACACAATACATGCATTCTTTTGTTCGATAAAGTTCATATTTATATATAAAAACAGCATTTTACATCGGCGCGTAACGTTGACTAACTATTTTCCCTCAAATGCATCCGGTGAAATAGTGCTACAATTTAGTAAATTACTATTCGAAAACATTTTTAAAATGTAATATTGTCATTCTAAGATTTATAGATGAATATCTCTTGAAAGCACCTGTAATGCCAGATTTACAAATAACTTTACTGGGTAATCACCCTTTGCGATAAAAGGGGATGCGATACTCAGAAAACTACCTAGTAATACAGGTCAGCGCCATCTTGGAACAATCGCATATCACATCTAGTCTTGTATACTATTGTCAATAATCCCTTACCTTTGGTTGTCTTCATCAGAAAGCACTTCCAGGAATCCCAGGTCCACAACAAATGTATTTTAGTTCGAAAAAATTACTCCTTTATGTTCCAAGAGCTTGTTCTTGTTAGCGCGTCTGAAGGCTGATCCAAAAGCTCCGTCGGCCGCGGGACAGCTATTTAGAGAAAATGCATTTTTTTCCCCATATGTTCGTTCAAACATGTCAAACGTATAACATAAATCTTTAGGGCCTTTATCAACTAGAGCTCCAATAAGATTCAAGGGGGATGATTGCATTGTCTTTCAAAATGTTTCGAAAGGGGAGGGTAGCCAGGGGCGCTGGCGTCATAATGGTGATGGCCCTCCTCATGTGACCAATTTCAACAGCGTCTCATTCATTCAGTTAACAGTAGGAGACTCAAACCACTTTGTAAAGACTGGGGACATCTAGTGGAAGCAATAGGAAGTGCTCAATGAACCATTGCTCACTGTGTGAATTACAGGCAAAGTGGTGAAGTTGAGTCCACAATTCAGAATTCCACATCCTGTTATGATCGGTCTCGGGGTTTTGACTGCCATATGAGTTCTGTTATACTCAGACACCATTCAAACAGTTTTAGAAACTTTAGGGTGTTTTCTATCCACAAGCACTAATTATATGCATATCCTAGCTTCTGAGTTTGAGTAGGAGTCCGTTTAAAATGGGCACAAATTTCCCCCCCCCCAAAAAAAATAATTTAAAAAAGCTGTAGCGCCCCCTATCCTAGGCGACCGTCAAGAGGATAAAGGAGTTCTGTATCTATAATTCTTAAAATAATGATGTATTTTGTGAACGTTAATCGTGAGTAATTTAGTAAATTCACCGGAAGTTTGCGGTGTGTATGCTAGTTGCTAGTTCTGAACATCACATGCTAATGTAAAAAGCTGGTTTTTGATATAAATATGAACTTGATTGAACAAACATGCATGTATTGTATAACAATGTCCTAGGAGTGTCATCTGATGAAGATCAAAGGTTAGTGCTGCATTTAGCTGTGGTTTTGGTTTTTGTGACATATATGCTTGCTTGAAAAATGGCTGTGTGGTTATTTCTGGCAGGGTACTCTAACAATCTAATGTTTTGCTTTCGCTGTAAAGCCTTTTTGAAATCGGACGTGGTTAGATTAACTAGAGTCTTATCTTTCAAATGGTGTAAAATAGTCCTGTTTGAGAACTTTGAATTATGACATTTTGTGGTTTTAAAATTTGGCGCTCTGATGTGTCACTGGCTGTTGAATAGTGCGGGACGATTTCGTCCCACCTACCCTAGAGAGGTTAAGGATCCTCACATTAAGTGTTGTTCACATTGGCAGTTTGAAGTGACTCAAATCCCCCCAAAATTGCATCTCTGTACCTACAGCCAGTCTGAACCTACAGCCAAAAAAGCACATGGAATCTGATATTTCAAGCCCCCTTCATAGCCTACACCACTGCACACACACCCGGCGTTACTATAACAACTAGCTTGGCCATGTCAGCTAATGACTGCTGTCTGAACATTTACAAATCCTATTTGGTAACTTCTAACTTCCGGTTTAGACAGTCAGTATTCTAAAAGTAATTTGAGCATTCAAGCCTTGCTCACACTGCAGGCCGAAGTATGATGTTACTGCATTGTAAATTCCAGACACTCGTCCTTTCCTGGCGCTCTGAGCGAGCATCCATCAGGAGTTCTACTCAGGGTGTGTGTGGGCCTGTGATGGTCCATCTGCTCTGCAGTCATAACACTCATGGTCTTGATAGCTGGCTAATCATGAACTAATCAAGCCATGGACATTAATAGTGGCAGGCATCATTAGCCATCTGAAACCCAGAGCAGTGTCCAGGAAAACTGAGTCAGTGAAACAAAGAGCCAAAATGACAGATATATCTGCTTCCACACACACACACACACACACACACACACACACACACACACACACAGCTCAAATCTGATTCAGAACCAAGATCACCGAATCAACCAGTCACACAGCCAGCTCAGTTCTGATTCAGAACATAGATCACTGAGTGGGTTGAGCTGAAGATCTAAACACAAGTTTTAGAGACTCAATATAAAACAAGCTTCAGTAGACTCCTCAGTGACAGGAGTCCATCACATATTCTGAAGGAATGAACACTCCCATCATTGCACACCTTCCCATTTCAAGTGATTTGGCTGTCATTTTCATAGAAAAGCGAACAAAAAGGAAAACAGCTGAGAATTTACACATACAGCACGAAGACAGATCTATGACATTTACTGTGAAACGTTGACAGAATGAATCAAAGCAAAGTATTCCAGGGTCTGCTTCCTGTATCAGGGAAGAAAAGACTGAGCTAAAACCTTGTGACGCAATTAAGGTGTCAGCATGTTTAAGTTCGGCTGGCAGCTCACCGAATGAGTGTACTCACATACTCCCTAAAAAAGACCTTCTGAAAAACAAAAAATCTGAAATAGTACTGTTTGGCCATTTTGAGATGCTGTAGCGAGTACACACTTCCTCAAAATAGTCCGAATTAATCTAAGATAACAAGAAATATGTAATTGACGTTTTTGACGAGGAAATCTTAGTCACGCAACTTTACATTAACTAAGATGTTTGGTGCGGTATTTCTCAATTTAAAGAAGTTGCATGAAAACGAGTCATCTCTCATTTAATGACAACAAACCTTTAGTGAAGAATCCCTACTGCTGACCAATCACCGACGAAGGGGCGTAGACTTCAGCTACCAACGTCGTCGTCTCAAGAAAATGTGCGCCAGAACAACCAAAAAAAAACCTTCCCGAAGTCTAAAACAAACAAAGACATCCCAAAATGTCCTCAATCTATTCAAACTCATCCCAACTGTTTTGGCTGGGGGAAGCATGCGGACGCCTTTAGAGTTCCTTGATTGATTAGAATAATACAGTGTGGCTGCCTGTATGTTTGTGTAAACAAATACTAGGAAGGCATGAGTCTGTACACCATGTCAGACTCAACACTAATGTATATGAAGATCACAAGCTGCTTCCCTGACAACACTTCAAAGGCTGAGGCAACAAAGCTGAATTCTAAATGAGCACAGAGAGAGCTGGAACACTGAACTACACAATATTTAATCTGGCATCCGATGAAGATGGAAAAGTGCCTCTTACCAGGCTAATTTCCATTCTGCATAAAATATTGCAGGTTAAATAATAGATGCACACTTGAAAGGGAAATGGAATCTCTCTCATTTCTGATTTATAACAGTCTGTCAGAAATGCTGCTCGTAAAATCAAATGGACCAAGAACATCTTAATGCGGACCGGCAAATACAACATCACAAAGCAATATTTAGATTAGAATATGCAAGACAACTACACATGGGTGGGAAACGGAGACATTATTAAGACTTAGGTCTCCAATTTGGTTTGCATACAGAAACGCAGTTTCTATTTTTATCACAGCTGACAGGATTCTTTTCAGTAGTCTCTAGAAGCACATTGGGAGTATCAAGCCAACACAATAACCCTGTCTGATGGGGATAATTAGGCCCTAAATCCTGAGATGGCTACTGCAGAACTACACACCCCTAATATCCTACACCAACCCCCCCATCCTCAAATCTCCAAACATGAGTGCAATCTTCACAGTGGATTTAGTGAACAAAGAGGGTTTCAGGGGCCCTGCGTCACACGCTGAGAGATGCGTCGTGGCTGTCACAAGCTCTCAGGAATATAGTCAGTATATTCCTCTGAGTTTTTACCCAGGCTTTGCATATCATTTGGTGGTCCTCCCTCCCCACGAATGTGGCTCTGCCACGGTTCTCCGTCTCCTCTGTGGATTCCACCCCGATCGAAGCAGCCGTTTTCTACCGCTTCTCTGTCCTTCTCTACTCCTCCAGCCCTTTCTCAGCTTCTGTCCTTCTCTACTCCTCCATCCCCGTCTCAGCTTCTCTACTCCTCCAGCCCTTTCTCAGCTGGTGTCTTACTGTGAGTAGTAGATCCTGCCCCTGTCACAATATCCTGCTGGCAGCATCACAAGTCATTGATCTATTTTAGACTAAAACAACCCCCCCCCCCCCCCCCAATACTGTGATGACGATGACAGAAGAGTAGGGATCCTTCACTGTTTCCCATTAACTCACAAAAGTTCAACCCCGCTAATGTGGGGCTAAAAGACAGATTAGTGAGAAGTGGCAGGCAGAGGCGATAAAACCAAAACAGGCTCTAGGGAGGCCGGGAGTGAGCGCTGAGCGACAGGGGAGCCCAGACTGCAGCGTCTCTGTAAGTACCACTCAGGCTGGGCTCTCTGGCGCCAAACAAACAAGCAGGAGAGAAAGGCAGGGTGGGCAGGCTGCAGCACAGGCCAGCTGAGATGAGAGTAAATAAAAGCTGGACACAGTTTGACAGAGCTGCATAAACAGCCCTAGAGGGCAGAGCCTCCCAGAGTGTCAGCTCTGAAGACTGAGTGTTCATATCCTGGATGAACTCAGAAAACCCATCTTGAAATAGAAGATAAACAAGTAGGACACAGGTCCTAAACTGTCCACACACACACACACACACACACACACACACACACACCTGTTTGCAAAAGCTCACAGCTCTGAATCCAGACGAAGTGTCAATGGTCGACGGAGTCTTAGCTAAACGTGTCCCCCCCTGTCAGACTAGGGGGAACTTGTTGCACTGACACCCCTCCTCCTGCAGTAAGAGGGGGAGGGGGGCACTTCTAGGGACACTTGTAAAGACAAGAGACTGGAGGACAATGACGTGAGCGTCTGTCGGGCGTCAGGCCACGGTGCTGTCTGAGGAGAGCGACAGAGCTTTCTAGAAGCATTGCGACCCCAGTGTCTGAGAGTCCAGCTGCCTCCGCATAAAGACAAGGCTCACATCCTCAGCACCTTGGTGGTTTTCTGAAAAGGCCACCAACTAGTTTGGAATATTAAACAGTTAAGCCTGTGGAAATCAAAAGGACTTGAAAAGAGATTAGGGGCTTCAAAAAGCTTTGATGATATCGCTCCATCTCTTCGAAGGCTTGCTGATATGACAGAGCCAACAAATAAAAAGGCAGGGAAGAAAGGGCTTCCAAAAGAGGAGGATTATTCTTTGCCCATCTTATCCTGGCACATGATATAATTCCTCAATCAAAGGCTTTTCAATATCAAGTTCTGATTCAGAGAGAGAGAAGTGGTGGGAGAATGGGTGAAGCACAGACTGCCAGAGGGAGTGGAAGAGAGTGGGAAGTGGGACACCAGGAGGGGTTTCAGGACATTTGTCATTCTCTTTCAATAGATCTGAGACACACTGCTTGACACTGATCTCCAGTATGAGGCCAGAATGTAATACTGAGGGCTCTCCCCCTGACAGTAACCTCCTAATACAAGCCTTCAACTACAGCGTGGTGTGTTAAGGCCCATATCAGAGTCCACTACAGCGTGGTGTGTTGGGGGCCCATATCAGAGTCCACTACAGCGTGGTGTGTTGGGGGCCCATATCAGAGTCCACTACAGCGTGGTGTGTTGGGGGCCCATATCAGAGTCCACTACAGCGTGGTGTGTTAAGGCCCATATCAGCATCCACTACAGCGTGGTGTGTTGGGGCCCATATCAGAGTCCACTACAGCGTGGTGTGTTGGGGGCCCATATCAGCGTCCACTACAGCGTGGTGTGTTGGGGGCCCATATCAGAGTCCACTACAGCGTGGTGTGCTGGGGTCCCATATCAGCATCCACTACAGCGTGGTGTGTTGGGGGCCCATATCAGCGTCCACTACAGCGTGGTGTGCTGGGGCCCATATCAGCGTCCACTACAGCGTGGTGTGTTGGGGGCCATATCAGAGTCCACTACAGCGTGGTGTGTTGGGGGCCCAAATCAGAGTCCACTACAGCGTGGTGTGCTGGGGCCCATATCAGCGTCCACTACAGCGTGGTGTGTTGGGGGCCATATCAGAGTCCACTACAGCGTGGTGTGCTGGGGCCCATATCAGCATCCACTACAGTGTGGTGTGTTGAGGCCCATATCAGCATCCACTACAGCGTGGTGTGTTGAGGCCCATATCAGCATCCACTACAGCGTGGTGTGTTGGGGGCCATATCAGAGTCCACTACAGCGTGGTGTGTTAAGGCCCATATCAGAGTCCACTACAGCGTGGTGTGCTGGGGCCCATATCAGCATCCACTACAGCGTGGTGTGCTGGGGCCCATATCAGCATCCACTACAGCGTGGTGTGCTGGGGCCCATATCAGCGTCCACTACAGCGTGGTGTGCTGGGGGCCCATATCAGAGTCCACTACAGCGTGGTGTGTTGGGGGCCCATATCAGAGTCCACTACAGCGTGGTGTGTTGGGGGCCCATATCAGAGTCCACTACAGCGTGGTGTGTTAAGGCCCATATCAGCATCCACTACAGCGTGGTGTGTTAAGGCCCATATCAGCATCCACTACAGCGTGGTGTGTTGGGGCCCATATCAGCATCCACTACAGCGTGGTGTGCTGGGGCCCATATCAGCATCCACTACAGCGTGGTGTGTTGGGGGCCATATCAGAGTCCACTACAGCGTGGTGTGCTGGGGCCCATATCAGCATCCACTACAGCGTGGTGTGTTGGGGGCCATATCAGAGTCCACTACAGCGTGGTGTGCTGGGGCCCATATCAGCATCCACTACAGCGTGGTGTGTTGGGGGCCATATCAGAGTCCACTACAGCGTGGTGTGCTGGGGCCCATATCAGCATCCACTACAGCGTGGTGTGTTGGGGGCCATATCAGAGTCCACTACAGCGTGGTGTGCTGGGGCCCATATCAGCGTCCACTACAGCGTGGTGTGCTGGGGCCCATATCAGCGTCCACTACAGCG
The DNA here is from genome assembly GCF_901001165.1 of Salmo trutta. NCBI lineage: Eukaryota > Metazoa > Chordata > Actinopteri > Salmoniformes > Salmonidae > Salmo > Salmo trutta. The sequence continues at coordinate 5,134,129 of NC_042985.1, forward strand.
TGGTGTGCTGGGGCCCATATCAGCGTCCACTACAGCGTGGTGTGTTGGGGGCCATATCAGCGTCCACTACAGCGTGGTGTGTTGGGGGCCCATATCAGCGTCCACTACAGCGTGGTGTGCTGGGGCCCATATCAGAGTCCACTACAGCGTGGTGTGTTGGGGGCCCATATCAGAGTCCACTACAGCGTGGTGTGTTGGGGGCCCATATCAGAGTCCACTACAGCGTGGTGTGTTGGGGGCCCATATCAGAGTCCACTACAGCGTGGTGTGCTGGGGGCCATATCAGAGTCAACTAGGAGGACGGAGAGGGAGCGATATTGGCCTGTGAAAGGGAGGAGGGCAGAGACATGCCTCTTCAATCTGGGGGAACTGGAAGGTCAGGGGCCTAATGAAACGATTAGGTCAACAATGGTCAAGGCAGCAGAAATGACAGCAGCAGAGCATGCCCCTTTAAACAGATTTTAGAACTTGGACGGGTACCAAGGATTTCCGTTGGGTGATGGATAATTAGTAGCACATTAGATAAATGACTGTGTATTTGGCGCATGTGAATAATATAAATGTGATATATAGCCCGTCTGACTTAGTACTTCTCTCATGTATCCTGTATTAACCTGGAACTTCAGGGAGATATCCACAGTTAAAAATAAACTAAGTAGACCTGAGCTCATAAGAAAAGCTAATTCAGAGTTCAATATGCAAGGCCCGTAATGTCACCATGCTTAGGAATTCTACAAAAATGTCAGTATTCACATGGAGCCTTGCTAGTAAAATGGTTCAACGTGTCTGTAGATTGAGTGAGCGAGAACAGAAAGGCCTTGGGGGGGAAATTGAAAAACCTGAGAGATGTACCCCTTCAAACTTCACCTTGTGTACATAGCCTCAGTCTTAACTCTCTGTTCTGAGAACCTTGGCATTAAAAGCTAACACCTGCCTTGACACACATCAAGCCCTTAAGCAACAGGCTGAATTTTCCAGAATTCTAAGCTCTCAGCTGAATATCATATTTTCTCATCTCAAAACGAGTGCGGTGGCAGGTAATGGTGTGAAACAAACAAATGATTAAGAAGTAAACCCTATCGTTTGAAAAATGACAAAAGCGCCGTGGTTTCACTTGCTGACAAATTTTTTTTTTTTACAAACGGGCGCCTACGGGGTTGGACATGACGCTGTGCCAGGTCATTTCCACACCTTCTCCAGATGGAGAGGGGGGAGAGAGCTGAGGATATTAGAGTCATCCAGTGGAGCAGCACAACTCTTCAAATCTGGCATCACTGACAGGGCTTTGTCTGAACGGGCTGGTTGGCAAGGGAGCACATTGGTACAATGTTACCAAGGCTAGCTAGTCTTGGAGGGCAATAAGGCATAGAATGGAGAGGAGGAGATGAGAGGCAGAGAGGAGAGGCAGAGATGAGAGGAGAATGACCTTGTTGGTGAGGTGAGAGAATATTTACTCAGCTGCTCCTCACATTAGGAGCACTACAGAAAGTACGGGTTCACTTACTCTTTGCTACAGATGCACAGACCTACTGCAGATGCACAGACCTACTGCAGATGCACAGACCTACTGCAGATGCACAGACCTACTGCAGATGCACAGACCTACTGCAGATGCACAGACCTACTGCAGATGCACAGACCTACTGCAGATGCACAGACCTACTGCAGATGCACAGACCTACTGCAGATGCACAGACCTACTGCAGATGCACAGACCTACTGCAGATGCACAGACCTACTGCAGATGCACAGACCTACTGCAGATGCACAGACCTACTGCAGATGCAGACTTCAGCAACGTTCATAAAGGAGGAAGATAGACATCCCCAAAAACGTGAGATGCACACATTTACTCTAGCACGTGACCATGACTCAAAATGACTGGCACAGGTGTTCTGAACGCCACAGACAGGGATTATATAAAGCAGGAGGTACGTTGTTATTAGAGATGACATATGGCAAGTTCTCACACGCCACATACATTGCAGAAATGGTGCGAGTAGAACACTCCCAAATACCTCCACTGGAAAGCAGGCCAGAATTGCATGGGTCTGGATTTTCTGGCATATCGCCGCTTAAGCTCAGTAAACTCCAGCAGAATGCTTTTAGGGCGGAGGATTACATGAAATGAATAGCTAAATATGGACTTCTAAAAACCTCTTCCTAAATATTAAATGGGGAAGAAGATCAAAATTAGAAAAGCTGGGAGTCAATAATCACCCCAAAGCTTGTTGTTGTTAACGCTGCTACGATGCCTAGCCTGCAGAAGCATTCTCAGAACTTCACCAGCACACTGCTACGGCGCCTAGCATGCAGAAACATTCTCAGAACTTTTCCAACACACTAGCTCTTCAGAGGCAGAGGCTCTCTTTTCAAGCTCAACCTGGCCTGACCTCTACCTGGCAACGACCGCCTCCATCTGAAATCCTCTTAGTGAGGCTTCTGAGCACCTCTGTGGCCATGTGGTGGGGGGGGGGGGGGGTCCCTATGTTGGAATATTCCACTGAGGCAGAATGAAAGGTGCTGCAGTCTCGCTTTGGAGTGGAGAAGATGAAAGGGAGGTAGAGGATGAAGGGCCCAGCTTTCAGGGGTGACGTCACCTGGGTGCATCAGTCCTCAGTCATGACGGTGAGGAGCGTTAAGATATGGCTGTGCTACAACCTGCCACTGAAAAGCTGGTTGTCATTTGCTATGATAATGGTTGCTTCACCTTTGAAGGTGATTGTCATAACCTTAGTGAAGGCTTTCGATCTAAAAGATAAAACGCATGAAATGAACATCTTGGTTCCAGCGAGACATGTGTTCAAAGATTTCTCCTGATGTTCTTTGATGTGCAGCCTTGTAATTGAAAGCACATCCAAATCTTTTCTCCTTGGTGGCAACAAGGTAACAAATGATCAGCTAGCCCTGGTGTTTCTCTGCTACCGCTAGCCCACCCTGGCCTATGGCCTCACAACGTTACGGCCTCACAACGTTACGGCCTCACAACGTTACGGCCTCACAACGTTACGGCCTCACAACGTTACGGCCTCACAACGTTACGGCCTATGGCTTCACAACGTTACGGCCTATGGCTTCACAACGTTACGGCCTATGGCTTCACAACGTTACGGCCTATGGCTTCACAACGTTACGGCCTATGGCTTCACAACGTTACAGCCTATGGCTTCACAACGTTACAGCCTATAACTAGGCAATATGCAATACAGGCAAGCACTTTCCAGGGTGTGTACACTCTGAACAGGCCCTCAAAGAAAACCTGCAAAGGAGGAGAGATCACTTCCCTTTATACTTTTCTCTCTGGACTGTCAAGTTTACAAAGACCTACTTGGGAAATAAGCCAACCAACTACCGTCTCTCTGTTTCTTACAGAATAACACCAATAATGTTTGCCCTTCAAAACATGCTTCCCCACTCCATTCTATTATTTTGCTTGCAATAAACACCAACCATCCTTCCTTTAGAAGTCATTTATCAGAATAGTCCAATCTCAGGAGAGAGAGTTAAATCATTTCAAATCGGTCACATACACATGGTTAGCAGATAATTTTGCTACACTCGCAATAGTCATGTGCTTCTAGTTCCAACAGTGCAGCATAATAGATTACAAAAAAATTAATAGTGCAAAGTTTAAGGACTAGAAGCGAGGCAGCCCTCTGTCGGCGCCATCTTTAGGTTGTGTACATATTCTGAAGAAAACAAAGAGCTGTTATAGATCATTGGCCCGACTCATCACATGAGATCTGATGATAGTGGTGACAGGTCTTACATGGGGCCAATGGAGCTGAAGACATCACAGCATTTTGAGCAGTGTGAAGTGTGTGAAAACATCAAAACGTGTGTGTGTGTGTGTGTGTGTACTGAATGTGCACGGTCTTTGTCGAGTAGACAAAGACTTTCCCCAAAAACCTTCAATGAATATGTCAATTGCAGAGTAGGCTTACCTGACAGAACCATAAATCATTATTTGATTAAATTGGGAGTCCATTGTTTTGCAAACTATGCCATGACGTGCTGCAGCAGTAGGACTAACAGCAGAAACATCGCTAGACTGACACATTCCTCTTTCTAGATGGACAACTAAAGTGGAATAAGACAAATAAAAAATGTGTTAAGCATTGAAATGGACTCAGAACATATGGCTGGGATATGATTTTTTTGTCTATCAAAATTTGTTTGACGGTATTGTATGTTTTTCAATAATAAAAGTTCTAAATATGATTTCAAATGGGGCTTTCTCCATTTATACTGTTCAATCCAACAACAACAAATTCAGCATTTTCATCAATTTCCGCACTTATTTCCACACTGCATGATATGGGCAAAAAAAATATAGGCCTAGTTAATTGGTGAACTGTTGGAATCATGAAAATATAATGATTATTCTAATTCTATAGTTGGAATATAGTGGGCAGCACCTTGAATACATTGCTGTTTGACAATGAATTAATAAACCAGGGAGGAATTATTGACAAGGTAGGAACCAAAAGTGTTGGTCGGTCAAATGCGGTATACCCCCCAGCCCTATCAGAATATGAATTAGTTGTTTCTCTACAAATATTGTAAGAGTGTCAATTAAATAAATCCATAAACCAGATAGAAAACAGCATATGGGAAAATACAAGTCATGCCAAATACTTTAAATCAACCATTATTTGATCAGGTATATTTCACAGAAAACACATCTTGTCTCCAGGTCCTTGTGTACAAGTTGCAGTGTAGAGGAGAAGCTATCAAATAAATAAGTAATACTAACTCACGATATGTTCATTTATAAAAATAAATAAATGAAGTAGCGCTCATGCTAGAAAAAGGTTACAGACCCCTGGCTTAGATTGTTTTCTAAATATATTTGACATGTCAACAAATACATTTTCACAATGAGCACTTCTCAAATATATTGTTACATCTGTTGGATAGCTAGTGAAATTTCCAACATTAGCATAAACACCTCAAAACAAGACACTGGATCAAGCACAAGATAAAAGTAGCTGAAACAAGCCACCTACGATTCCCCACATGCCAGGATTTATTTCTCTCCCTCTTCATTGTTGCTAGCTATCTGCACATCCAGAATCACAACACACTGACTTCTGCCCCATTGAAGCGAGCACGTCGTTTTCCTGACGTTGTCAACTAACCCGTCTATAGCCAACTGTGGAACAATACCGTTCAAAAAAAGACAACGTTTCAGGAGGTGCGATCCCCACACCACGTAAAGAGGATGAGGAAAGGCGGCTAGCTGATTGGTTCGGTTCCATTCCTCTGTGTGCGCTGCATCAAATCGGATGACAAACGGTGGCTCTCTCTTGACCAAAGTGCTTCATCAGTCTGGGGACCCCCCCTCGTCTCAAAGGCTGTTGAGGGAGGGGCCGTTGTGGAGGACGTGATGGAAGAGCTAAAGAATGTGCTGATGATGGAGGAGCTGGCCTGTCCACGGCTAAAGAAAAGACTTACCGGGTCTCCAGGGCCAAGGTTGCTCTTATCTTTCAAAAGAGGAAAACGTCATTTGCAAGCCCAATCATGTGTGAGCGTGACTTGAGGCATCCAGGGAGGGAAGTCATTTTATCCTGGGAGAGGAGGAAGTCAGACAGCCAGTTTGTATCCAGGCACTGGCTTGTAAAGGCGGCTATTAGAACTATTTAACGAGGCATCATTTCAGACTCTACAGTGGGAGTGGGTGGCGCTCATGATGGTGGAGGGAAAATGGCTGCCGAGGGACATTTTATTATACTGGCTCCATGTGTTATCAAATGGATGAAAAATAATTGCGTCGTTATTCACTTATGAAGCCCTACCGCTGTCCTTCCCATGACACAGGTCATATTTGCATAAGCGCTTTCCTCGCTTAGGAGAAACATCAAAGAGTCGCTGCAAATAATGCCAACAAATCCTAATAATGACTATCCTAACACTTGATATTGAGCAATGGTCTGCATATGTAAAGTATCAGTAGTGTAGTGATGAGCTAAAATGTCATTAAAACATTGGCCTACATGTCAAATAAAGTTCAACCAATGATATTAAAACACAAGACACTAAGCAATGTTTACAATCAGTGATGGCTTCTCAGGATGTTTGGCATTCCGTTCTGGATTTAACATAGGCACGTACAGGCTAATAGACAGTGTGTGGAGGATCACTAAGCTCTATCTGCTGAGGAGAGGAGGGCCGCCATGTGGTTTAGGCATGAGCACTCTTCCACCTTGTTTCTGGATGACTGGAGGTTTTTAATATATCGCCCCTGACAACCTGCTGCTTGGAGGGTGCTAAAGGTCGAGGCAGGAGTTCCCGGTGGCAGGAAGTGAGCTAAAGGTCTGGAGAGGATCTGTCGCTGTCGCTACCATGCACTAGGGATGTGACAAATGGAAAAACACATGTCTGTAGTGATGCCTCTAGCAGTGCCTTGGGAAACCCAACATGTGATTTTAAACCTAATCTCAATCACACTGCTAGCCTAACCTTAAATGAAAACAAAAAAAAGCACATAGTTTATGAATTTTCATGATATAGACAATTTTGACTGTGGCTGTGCCATCTAATTGAAACACTCACTAGCTCGCTCTGAAACAAGTGGTAGTATTCTCAGAAGTACGACAACTAATCCTTCTCCTCCATTCCAAAAACACTGACTCTTACGAGTCGATTCCCAGATGAATTTAATTTTCACTTGGAAATGGGAATCGACCTGCAAGGAGTCGAGAAATCAATTACTTTGGAGTCGACTCTCCACCACATCGTTAACAGTTGGAAAAATGGCAGAGGCAGGCGACGACAGGCAAAGTCCTGTATGGCAACACAGAAGTTAAATGAGAAGGAAATGCAGCAAACGTTGCAAGGTGGAATTGAGGTACAGTAATGCTTAACAATCTGAAAGGACGACACCCCATTCGTCACATCCCTAGTACATGGTTGCGACAGATCCTCCCCAGTCGTACATGGTAGCAATAGTTCACCGACTATGCTACGGTAAAAACTTTTTGGGTTAGGTATTTTTTACGTTTTAACATTCACGCCCTTACAATGCACGACCTCCCCAGACACCCGCCTCAACCCTCAACAGGCTAACAGCCATTTACAGATAGCCTACTGTACCCACTTGTTGCCATTTTACAAGATAACAGGGAACATTGACATGGAGACCATTTCAAAATGACAATGAAAGCTTTTCCTTTTGTGTGCTTGCTTGTCCAGGTATCATTTGAATCTGAGCATGAATAGAGAATGATGGAACATGTGTAGGTCTAGACATACTCCACTCATTGGCTGTTGTCTAGACCTTTTCACATTTTGTTACGTTACAGCCTTATTCAAAAATGGATAAAAAAAAAAAAAACATTCCTCTCTATACACACACACACACACACACTACCCCATAATTCCAAAGCAAAAGATGGTTAGAATTTTTTGCAAATGTATTAAAACACTGAAATATCACATTTACATAAATATGCAGACCTTTTACTCAGTACTTTGTTAAAACACATTTGGCAGCGATTACAGACTCGAGTTTGGCACACCTATTCTACTCTGCAGATCCTCTCAAGCTCTGTCAGGTTGGATGGGGAGCATCGCTGCACAGCTATTTTCAGGTCTCTCCAGAGATGTTTAAGCGGGTTCAAGTCCGGGCTATGGTTGAGGCACTGAAGAACATTGAGACGTGTCTATGTGCTTAAGGTCGTTGTCCTGTTGGAAGGTGAACCTTTGCCCCAGTCTGAGGTCCTGAGCGCTCTGGAACAGATTTTCATCAAGGATCTCTCTGCACTTTGCTAAGTTAATCTTTCCCTTGATCCTGACTAATCTCCCAGTCCTTGCCGCTGAAAAACATCCCCACAGCATGAGGCTGCCACCACGCTTCACCAGATGGATGGATGGTGCCAGGTTTCCTCTAGATGTGATGCTTGCAATTCAGACCAAAGAGTTCAATCTTGTTTCTCCTGGTATGAGAGTCCTTTAGGTCCCTTTTGGCAAACCCAAAACGGGCTGTCATTTGCATTTTAGAGAGGAGTGGCTTCCGTCGAGCCACTCTACCATAAAGGCCTGATTGGTGGAGTGCTGCAGAGATGGGACAACCTTCCAGAAGGACAACCATCTCCACAGAGAAACTCTGGAGCTCTGTCAGAGTGACCATCAGGTTCACGGTCACCTCCCTGACCAAGGCCCTTGTCCCCCGATTGCTCAGTTTGGCCAGACACTAGGAATTGTCTTGGTGGTACAAACTTCTTCCTGTCCCTCAGCACAATCTTGTCTCAGAGTTCTATGGACAATTCCTTTGACGACATGGCTTGGTTTTTGCTCTGACATGCACTGTCAACTGTTGGACCTTATATAGACAGGTGTGTTCGCGCCTTTCCAAATCATGCCCAATCAAGTTGTAGAAACATCTCAAGGATGATCAATGGAAACAGGATGCACCAGAGCTCAATTGAGTCTCAGAGCAAAGGGTCTGAATACTTATAGATGTTCTATTTTTAATACACTAGCAAATATTTCTGAAAACCTAGTTATCATTATGGGGTATTGTGCATAGATTGAGAAAAATACATAATTTAAACATCAATTTCAGAAAAGGGCTGTGGAAAAAGGGCTATGTGGAAAATGTGGGAAAAGTCAAGGGGTCTGAATACTTTCCCAATGCACTGTACTCCTCCTATTGGCTGTTGTCAAAACAGCAACAATGCCAAGAACAGGCAAGACAAACATGGTTTTCCACTTTTAATGCCAACAACTGATCTACGCTCCAATCCATTCTCCTATCATTGTTTGAACAACTGAAAGACAGAAAATTGAGATCAAAACAGAGTGAAAACAAAGTGAAGGCTCTCAGCCAGTTAGTATGACATGAGGGTCATATGGACCTCTGTTGACACTCCGGAACACCCCTCTATACATTCAGCTGAATGGGCTCCTAAACAGACCTGAGACAGTGCCTGAGAGGACCATCCTGGCAAGGCAGCAGTGTGACTCCACAGGCCAACACCACAGTGTGTGTCTGTGTGGGCGTGTGTCCATAGCCACTACTCCTCATGGCAGTGTCTGTCATAGCAGACCACAGGGCAACAGGGAGAGCTGCAAGCTTTCCATTGGCTCAGTAGCAGCAAACCAGATATTCCCAATCCTCAGAGAGAGCACCCCCACCTTAGTCCCTGTAAGCCTGTCTGGACATTCAGGCTATTGCACAAACACTGGCATCGACCAGGAAGTCTAGCCCCGAAGGCAGCACAGACACATTTTTCTAAAAGCCCCCTCCATTCACTACTGGCCATAATGAGAGTACAGTGAATAATAGGATGGGAGCACAAGTCCATCTCTGTTGGTCTTGGTGCCGGGGTGCTGAAGCCAGCTCTTTGTTGATGTGGCTGCTGGGGCTGCAGGGGAAGGGGGGCGTCTGAGGATTAGAGCACCCCGGGTCGAGGAGCATTAGTGCCGTCTGGTTTAGGACTGAACTGGGCCATGGTCAACGGTGCCCTGAGGGGCCCCAGCGAGGGGGTTAACGGTCAGGCTGACAGATAGCATGGAGACCACCCTCTACAGACAGCAGTGGTAACAGTGACACCACATTTCCAAGAGCCAGTACTCAGAAAAAAATGGCATTAGGGAAAACAAGTGATTTTCGAAAGAGGAAATAGTCTGTCTTACAAAGTTGTGTAATACTTTGTATTTCACCAAGACCCATGATGATAGCAAAATGAGCAATGTCACATATTTAGGCTACTCCATGGTAATATTTAGGAAGACAACATACAGCAGTTATAAAAAGGAACTATTCAGTACAAAATATATAGAAATGATTGGACAGCTGTTTGAATTAAATGAGGCTCTCAATGATGCATGGTCACCACCACACTGAATCAGCTGACTATGGGATGTTGCACCATGTCATCAACAGCTCCATTAAAAAAAAATCACCACCAAGCGCTGTTCAAAAATGTTAATCATTAATCACCCATTAAATCAACATTAAAATGTGATATGAATGCCCATTGACTACACAGAAACCACTCAGAAAACAGAAGTCTGTGGGTGAAAGTGTCTAGTTTCTCAAGCCCATATTTTCTCTCTGATGAGACAATAATGGCCTAGCCCTTCCTGACATCTCTTGGCTCCCAGAAGCTCTGCTGTCGTTCCGGGGTGACAAAGTGGCCCTAAAGCAAAAGGGCCTCAACAGAAAGACCATTGTACAATGAAGTGGCGAGATGGGGAGTCATCCATGCACACGTGAAATCAGGATATGGGAGTAACTTCCACAGTTTGAATGCAGGCTTGCATGCTTCAGTTCAAAACAGAACACACTGGAGACATCATGAGCAGTTTAAAATACTTCCCCTAGTCTTTTCTGCATCCGTCATGTATTTATTAACTACTGTTCTAGACACTATTGGAAACTGGAGCCATGTGTCATGGAGACGCATCAAATTAACTATCAATAGGGATCGTCACACCCCCATTGTGACTCAACAAATGAACTGACCGGGGAACTCTTATGGAAACCATCCACAGCAAACAGATCTCGCCTCTTGCTAAATTCCACCCCCTCAAAAGTATCCACTCCTCAAGAACTGGGTAAACTTTGCACCGTTAACCCTGTTTGTCTGTGTTGCCCTTTTCAAACCAGCAACACAGGCAGCGTATTGATTGCGAGGGCACCGTAAAACCTTTGCTGGCTTTCAGGTTTTATCGATCTCTCAAAATGTCTCCAATCCATTAGAGCGTTTATATTCATGGCTCCTTTTGGTTCTTGCAAAGTACAGAAAACTTTGCACGTTTGTTTTACCACAACTGTGTTGAACTTTAATGGCAGGGCTGAATGAAGCCCAGTTGGATGATCCATTTTAGCAGTCTTGCTGACAGCAATGTTAGTTAGCCAGTAACCCAGCCATCCAAATGACCGGAGTGACTTGTGTACCAGAGGGCTGCAGGCTCCAGGAAGTGTCCAGCTAGGAGCCAAAGTAGGGCAGGGCCTTCCAGCACTACACTATTATTAGTCTCGATGGGGCGCCTGGCTTAACGCTCCACTCACGGTATCAGAGACTAAACCCCCTCAATGAGCCGACTCAAGTGACTGAAGCATTGGGGCAGATTATGAGTCTACCTATTAGTGTCTGGTTGACAGTGAGCCTATAAATGTTTTTTTTTTTTTAAAGGCAGCCACGGAACAGGCCAGTGACCCAACATTTTAGAGTAGAGGTCCTGAGGCAACCAAATGAGACCCAGCTAGTTGGCCAGGCCTGCACAGGCCCACAGTCTTACCAGGAGTCGTGTTCCTATTTTTTCTAAATCTCCTTTGAAGATGGCTACAGGTCATGTTGAAATTGTTCCTGTAGTTAGAAATAAGATTAACATTCCTGAAACATTATTTGGTTGAAATATAATTTGGTCTGAGAAAATAAGCCAATTGATTACACCCAAATTGGTCCTTTTAATTTATAGAACTCAATAAATATAGTACCTACCATCCAATTTGGACCATAATTATTGTAAGTCATGAGCAATCCAATAACATGATCAAAAGCCACCCATGGACCCTCCCCATGCCAATCCCTCCCCAACAACCATTATCAGTTCCCCATGTCTAACAAGTAGTATGGAGCTACGGCTTGGAGTATTGTTTCGTCATACTATGTAATGTATTCCCTGTTAACCTGGTGGTTTTTCCCCTGTTCTGACCATTGAAGTCGCTTGCATTATTTAACAAAAATGTGTGAAAATACCAGGTTTTGCCCACTAGATGCCACTGTTCCTGCTACTGCCACACCCTTTTATAAATGTCACTGGTCTCATGTTTATTGAACAGATCACAACAATTTATTTGCAACTTTGGGTAGAGAGCCATTTGCTTTTGCTCATGATGAAAATGTATTTATTTTATTTATTTCACCTTTATTTAACCAGGTAGGCAAGTTGAGAACAAGTTCTCATTTACAATTGCGACCTGGCCAAGATAAAGCAAAGCAGTTCGACAACATAGAAAAACACCGAGTTACACATGGAGTAAAACAACATACAATCAATGATGCAGTAGAAAAAAATAAGACTATATACAATGTGAGCAAATGATGTGAGATAAGGGAGGTAAAGGCAAAAAATGCCATGGTGGCAAAGTAAATAAAGTATGGCAAGAAAAACACTGGAATGGTAGATTTGTAGTTTGAAGAAAGTTAAAAGTTAAAATATAAATATGGTGCAAAGGAGCAAAATAAATAAAATAAATAAATACAGTAGGGGAAGAGGTAGTAGTTTGGGCTAAATTAAAGATGGGCTATGTACAGGTGCAGAGATCTGTGAGCTGCTCTGACAGCTGGTGCTTAAAGCTAGTGAGGGAGATAAGTGTTTCCAGTTTTAGAGATTTTTGTAGTTCGTTCCAGTCATTGGCAGCTGAGAACTGGAAGGAGAGACGACCAAAGGAGGAGTTGGCTTTAGGGGTGACCAGAGAGATATACCTGCTGGAGCGCGTGCTACAGGTGGGTGCTGCTATGGTGACCAGTGAGCGGAGATAAGGGGGGACTTTACCTAGCAGGGTCTTGTAGATGACCTGGAGCCAATGTGTTTGGCGACGATTATGAAGTGAAGGCCAGCCAACGAGAGAGTACAGGTCGCAGTGGTGGGTTGTATATGGGGCTTTGGTGACAAAACGGATGGCACTGTGATAGACTGCATCCAGCTTGTTGAGTAGGGTATTGGAGGCTATTTTGTAAATGACGTCGCCGAAGTCGAGGATTGGTAGGATGGTCAGTTTTACGAGGGTATGTTTGGCAGCATGAGTGAAGGATGCTTTGTTGCGAAATAGGAAGCCAATTCTAGATTTAACTTTGGATTGGAGATGATTGATGTGAGTCTGGAAGGAGAGTTTACAGTCTAACCAGACACCTAGGTATTTGTAGTTGTCCACAAATTCTAAGTTAGAACCGTCCAGAGAAGTTATGCTGGATGGGCGGGCAGGTGCAGGCAGCGATTGGTTGAAGAGCATGCATTTAGTTTTACTTGTAATAATATAAATAGTATGGTCTGAGATGGTGGGTGTCATGGCTTGCTGAAATTACATGGAACGGCTCCTACGGACGCTCATTAAGAGGTGCTGCAGTAAAACAAAAAGACAGCGGAAAAGGCGTTCTGAAAATCGGTGAAGGCCAATTTACTTCTTCCCATTTCACTTCAGCTTCCTTTGTGCTTGAGACCTGTTCTCAGCCAAACTCCCTATTAAAAATTCCCTTGCACCTTACAGTATAATTAGTCCACTGAAATATCATATGCCTCTTAATCAAAGCACTTGGTGGGCTTGGCAGACTCCCCAAAGCTTTAGCGAAAGTTAAAGGAGAACGGGAGGGAAAGTTCTGCATCTTATCAAGGCACTGCAGGTGAGACTCGCGATTATCAAGACATACTGCTAAGTGCTAATTATGAGTGGACGAGGTTGGTTTCATTGGTTGTAAACTGTCGCTCTTGGAAGCAGGGTTGCTGATGAGTGTGTGTGTAGGCTACGGGTTGAAACGTGGAATTATTGTAACTACCAAGACAGAAGTCACATGAGCCACTGATTACAGCTACAACTCACGTTTCCATACAACCTAGACAATAAGAAGAGATTTAGGAATGTTAGTAAAAATGCTGCATCATTATTAGGCTACACTGCTGCTAGGACCAAGCCCATTTCTCTAATTATTCATGCAGTATTCAAAAGACTTCCCTGAAAGACAGCCTTGACAGGGGGACTTTTACATTTCCAAGAGATTTGGGTTAATTCAAGTTCATAAATACATTAGTGAAAAAGCTGTTATATTGTTAAAATTGGATATTTAAACCACTGCAGCATACTAAGTTGTATTATGTTTAAATAATGGTTTGGTTGTTCGCTAGATACACTTGTCACTGATGACAATGACTTAGGGTCGACACCGTGTAGGTAAGGCTTACTGAAAACAAGCCGATGGAACAATTTGTTAAGAGCACGAGTTAACATGGTCGTGGGTCCTTGAAACGCAATTTAGCCAGAAAACAGGAAGGGAGAAGTTCAAGCACTGCCACATCCCAAAAGGACATGACAGAGGATTTCCTAGTGTGCTCCAGTAGGGCCTGGCCCCAGACGCCCCACCTCTGATAACCTCCCAGCAAACCACCACAGGGCAGGACAAAGCCAAACAAGTGTCATAAAGCCACTCAGTCTGCTTTAGGACTCTGTTTGATGGGTGGCAGGCAAACACCCCAGAGACAATGGCATCTCCTCAGGGCACAGAAATGTTAGCATTCCTTCAATACAATTTCTTCAGCTGCCACTTTTCAAAGCTCATAAAAGCAGCCCATTGTTGAGGGTTGCTTTCCAAAGCTACGGAACAGGAAGTAGAACTACCAAGACTCCTTCAAACAATAAAAGGGGAAAAACAGAAGAAATGTGTATATCTGTGGCAGGAAGCTAGACAGTACCGTCTCTCTTTAGGCTAATGCAATGCAGCTGATACAAAAGCCTCACACACACACACACACACACACACACTATAATTAGCTTACTTTTTGACAGTCTGATAATCAGCCCAACTTATCATTCATTAATTTAGCCAAGATGATAACTGCTCCCAATAGAATGGGGTGGTATGCTGAGATAACATAAGCTTGTTCAACACTTCCCTGAACACTACATTCCCCCACACCATTTAGCCTACAGAACCTGTGTTCCTCACGCATGTAGCCTAGTGTTCTGGCTAATGTTGCTTTTCACATCTGTTCAGACACTGGGGGCATTAACCACCTACGTAGTCTATTCCAGTCCTCAAGTAGTCTGAATAACATGACTGAAATAACAGCAACATTTAAAATAAAATAGACTACAGGCCAGGCCTTTAACATTGGGCCTGATGTAGTCCTAGCGACTAGCTAGCCTCACCTACATGTTTCAAACATTACTTTTCGGTTAACTTTTTTTTTTAAATTATTATATTTTTTTTTTTACACCTTTATTTAACTAGGCAAGTTAGTTAAGAACAAATTCTTATTTTCAATGATGGTCTAGGAACAGTGGGTTAACTGCCTTGTTCAGGGGCAGAATGACAGACTTTTACCTTGTCAGCTCGGGAATTCGATCTTGCAACCTTTCGGTTACTAGTCCAACGCTCTAACCACTAGGCTACCTGCCACCACTAAAGCACATCAAAAGGCCCATGTATTCCCAATGACTTTATAAAATAATTCAGCATTTTGCCCTGATGCGCCCAAAGCCGAGCCCCTTGAGGAAAGAGATGACTCCAGCAGCTGACTGGAGAAGTAGAGTAGAGGCCATTTGTCCACTGTTCGTAAAGTAGCTGGATCCTCTGGCTGCAATCAGCACCTGCCTCTCCAGCTACTGCACCCTTAATACAGGTCTACTTCACATAGCACAGAGAGCCACAGAGAAAAAAAAAGCTTTGTAATAACTGAACACTTGCCCCAGAACTAAAGATTGCTGTTGAATCAACTTAGCACTGATGCTGCATTAATCAAAGCTGTAAATGCATTAGTTTCTAAATAAATGCATTCGTTTCTAAATAAATGCAGGAATTACAATTTAGTGTGTTCGCAACATCTAAAATATTGAAAAACCTCAATTAGAGGTGGAGCCAGGCTCAAGAGAATTAGCAAAACAGTCAATTCAGCACCATGCATAAGAGTTGTAAGAATTCTTGTATGAACACAGAAACAATATCCGCTCAGACCAATGTGGTCCAGAAGTTCATCCCACTGAAACAACAGAGCTTGCAGACACTTGCTAAGGAAAACAGCTGTGGTTGACTATCCTGCTCTTGTCAAGACAGGCAGATCTTTCCATATTCACGTTTCAGACAGGACCTGATTAAGCAATGACAGGAAAGGACTATGCATTTCATTCAGGCAAATTCTTTCTAGAGCCATGCCTGACCTGAAGGGGAAGCAGCTGCAGCAAGTCCTGTAAACTGCTGAGGTGAAGCGACTTGATCAGACAACACTGCAAACTAGACAGGGTTGAGGCCAATGTAACCTCTAATTTTTTTCCAGCACTGAGAAAATGTAAAGTATGCTGAGCGCAAACTTGAACATAGTGAAAATTCAGTGCAACTTCAAGCCCGTTGACTGAACACTGAGGGTGTACCCACTTTAAGTTAGTTTTAACAGTGGCCAAGGTGACTGAAAATGTTGTTTGATGCAAGAAACAACTTTACAAAATAAAATGCATTATTATTCCCATACCATTATTACAGAGAATAAAACAGTTACCCTCTGCCTGTTGGCATAGCTTATTTCAAGTCTCTCAATACAGCACTGCCCCTTTAAGATTTTTTTTTTTTTTTTTTAATTAAAAAAAAAAAGTCTTTACCTGACTCGCTTTTCAAAGATGTCTAGAAACGCATACGTTTTGTGCTCTTGTAGGATGCAATCACTCCCCTATTGCTGACTACAAATTATTTGTAACTTGGTTATTAACTCACTAACTAGCAAAATATATGAACAAAATGTGCACAAAACAAAAGCATTTACTCACGACCGATCATGCTGTAAACACAGTCTAGTTCAAAGTAAATGGCACACATCCATATATGGCAACAGTCTATTTGCCTATATGCCTACTGCAGCATAGGTCTGTGTAGAGTACGGGCTGAGTAGTGCATGTCAATGCAATAGAGTCCTACTCTGATGCTTTCTGCCTACAGTAAATGTATTTTGATTTGGGTAGTGTTGCATTGAAAGTGGCTAACATTGCGTTGAGTCGATCACAATTGCCACAGTAAAGGGAAACTTTGATAGCGTTAACAGGGAAAACTCTAGAACAGTGGTCGCCAACCTTTCCTGAGTCAAGATCACAGAGTCAAAATGCAAGCTGAGATCTACCGCTTAGATGTATTAACATGACTTAAAAAAACGTAGGCTACGCAACATTAACCAATTAAAAACAGTACTGTAGTAATAAGGTTTGTGCAGTAAACTTTGGCCAATTATCACTGCATACTGTCTTTCCTGCCAGTGCATTGTTGTGAGAGACTTTTTTATTATATTCAAGCAATAAGGCACAAGGTGGTGTGGTACAGTTGAAGTCAGAAGTTTACATACACTTAGGTTGGAGTCATTAAAACTCGTTTTTCAACCACTCCACAAATTTCTTGTTAACAAACTATAGTTTTGGCAAGTCAGTTAGGACATTACTTTGTGCATGACACAAGGCATTTTTCCAACAATTTTTTACAGACAGATTATTTCACTGTATCACAATTCCAGTGGGTCAGAAGTTTACATACACTAAGTTAACTATGCCTTTAAAAAAGCTTCTGATAGGCTAATTGACATCTTTGAGTCAATTGGAGGTGTACCTGTGGAAGTATTTGAAGGCCTACCTTCAAACTCAGTGCCTCTTTGCTTGACATCATGGGAAAAATCAAAAGAAATCAGCTGAGACATAGGGAAAAAATAATTTGTGGACCTCCACAAGTCTGGTTCATCCTTGGAAGCAATTTCCAAACGCCTGAAGGTACCACGTTCATCTGTACAAACAATAGTACGCAAGTATAAACACCATGGGACCACGCAGCCGTCATACCGCTCAGAAAGGAGACGCGTTGTCTCCTAGAGATGAACGTACTTTGCTGCGAAAAGTGCAAATTCATCGCAGAACAGCAGCAAAGGACCTTGTGAAGATGCTCGAGGAAACAGGTACAAAAGTATCTATATCCATAGGTAAAACGAGTCCTATATCCACATAACCTGAGACAGCTCAGCAAGGAAGAAGCCACTGCTCCAAAACCGCCTTAAAAAAGCCAGACTACGGTGTGCACATGGGGACAAAGATCGTACTTTTTGTAGAAATGTCCTCTGGTCTGATGAAACAAAAATAGAACTGTTTGGCCATAATGACCATCGTTATGTTTGGAGGAAAAGGGGGAGGCTTGCAAGCCGAAGAACACCATTCCAACAGTGAAGCACAGGGGTGGCAGCATCATGTTTTGGGGTTGCTTTGCTGCAGGAGGGACTGGTGCACTTCACAAAATAGATGGCATCATGAGAAAGGAAAATGATGTGGAGATATTAAAGCAACATCTCAAGACATCAGTCAGGAAGTTAAAGCTTGGTCACAAATGGGTCTTCCAAATGGACAAAGACCCCAAGCATACTTCCAAAGTTGTGGCAAAATGGCTTAAGGACAACAAAGTCAAGGTATTGGAGTGGCCATTACAAAGCCCTGACCTCAATCCTATAGAAAATGTGTGGGCAGAACTGAAAAAGCGTGTGCGAGCAAGGAGGCCTACAAACCTGACTCAGTTACACCAGCTGTCAGGAGGAATGGGTCAAAATTTACCCAACTTATTGTGGGAAGCTTGTGGAAGGCTACCCGAAACGTTTGACCAAAGTTAAACAATTTAAAGGCAATGCTACCATATACTAATTGAGTGTATGCAAACTTCTGACCCACTGGGAATGTGATGAAATAAATAAAAGCTGAAATAAATCAATTCTATTATTCTGACATTTCACATTCTTAAAATAAAGTGGTGATCCTAACTGACCTAAGACAGGGAATTTTTACTAGGATTAAAATGACAGGAATTGTGAAAAACTGAATTTAAAATGTATTTGTTCAATATAACACGGCTAAGGGCTGTCCTTATGCACGACGCAACGTGGAGTGCCTGGATACAGCCCTTAGCCGTGGTATATTGGCCATATACCACAAACCTCTGAGGTGCCTTATTGCTATTATAAACTGGTTACCAATGTAATTAGAGCAGTAAAAATAAAAATTGTCATACCCATGGTATATAGTCTGATATACCACGGCTGTCAGCCAATCAGCATTCAGGGTTCGAACCACACAGTTTATAATTCAATATTTGAGGTAGGCTATATGATCACACCTGTAATAGATATGCTGTATTACTTGTGAAGCACAGCTCAGTGAGCATATATTTAAATACTTTGCTGATGGTGCCTGCATCGGATGGTCATTCTCAGCGGAGGGTGAGAGCAGCAGACTGAGGGTCCGCCTCTCAACACCCCTCCACTTTACCTTTCATACACAAAAAGAGACACCGTCTTCCAGCTGATGGCGAAACTCGAGTCGCACTGCATTATTTCTGCTTCATGCACAAATTCATGTTGTTACTCCTATGAACAGAGAAAGTGAAATATTCCTTGATATTAAAAGACCCAAACAACGCAAGCCTATCGATACACTTTCCTACTCATTCATTACTACTGCACTGCTTGTTGTAGCATTGAGTGGAAATAGGAAGAACACACATTTCATGGCTTATAAATAAGTGTTGAATACAAAGTGCTGACAGTGCTGAGTAAGAACTTAAACTCAGTCATAAAAACAGCAGCTCTTTGCTGTATTCACTGAGCCTCTCATGGTTTTAAACATTTTGAAATCTCACAGTACCAACTTTTCTTTAGCTTTCTTTAATGCCTGTGACGTTACTGCAGACACGATCATCTGAGCCAACTGATTGGACAGCGGTAGGCCTTTAATGCACTTGATTTGCTCTCTGGGCCCGCCGGGAAGGGAGAGTTTGTACCTTCAGACACATGAAATGGTTCAAAATGGCAACCGTTCCCCAACCCGGGTGCACCTACCGCCAACAGCAGGAGACAAATACATTTTTAAAAAGAAACAAGGACTTATCATCAGGGTTTTTACAGAAATGTTTGACGGTTGGTGACCACTGCTCTAGAAAGTTGAGTGAAGTTTAATCTCAAGCGACTCTCTGTGGGCTGATATTTCTGCACTGCAGTCCCAGGGAGATGCACGTCTCGGGACTGCTGCGTGTGCGCGCACAGCTTAGAGGGAACATTGGCTGCAACAGAAATCTCTAATTAAACTCTGAACCCAATGCGCCCATTATTCATCACATTTCCAGAGAATATGTAGTCCCCAGGTCTTTTAAAAAGTGCTTATGAATGAAAAGGCATTTCCACTGATGAGTCTCTTTTGGAAGTCTGAATAGCAACTGATGCACCGTTCCTTTCAGCATCAGCTAGCTCTGCACTTCAATCACAGAAAGAATAATTCAAGAAAGTATGACAAAATGTGCTGATAAAGGACACTCATTGGAGAGAGGACTTTGAAATGGATTTGGAAGGACACGTGAACTACAAATCACAGTCGCTGACTCACTGACAAAAGTGCACACTGCCAAGGCCAAACCATTGTTTGGCTTAAACAGTGCCTAAAGAATGTATTCACACACACACACGGTGATTTTGTCTCCAAGTGTCTGTTGGAAAGCAGACTGAACACGGTTTTACTCTAGGATTTTGCCTCTGCTTAGCTCTATTCTGTTTCTATTTATCCTAAAAACAACTCCCTAGTCCTTGCCGATTAATATTATACCCATAACATGATGCAGCCACTACCATGATTGAAAATATGAAGTGGTACTCAGTGATGTGTTGGGTTTGCTATAAACATAGTGCCTTGTATTGAGGAAAAAGTTAATTTCTTTGCCACATTTTAGAGTTTTACTTTAGTGCATTATTGGAACCCGGATGCATGTTTTAGAATATTTATACTCTATACAGTCTTCCTTCTTTTCACTGTCATTTAGTTTAGTATTGTGGAGTAACTACAATCTTGTTGATCCATCCTCAGTTTTCTCCTGTCACAGCATTAAACTCTAACCGTTTTAAAGTCACAATTGGCCTCATGGTGAAATCGCTGAATGGTTTCCTTCCTCTCCGGCAACTGAGTTTGGAAGGGCGTCTGGATCTTTGTAGTGACTGGGTGTATTGATACACCCTCCAAAGCGTAATTATTAACTTCACCATGCTCAAAAGGATATTCAATGTCTGCTTTTTTTTGTATTACCCATCTACCAATAGGTGCCCTTCTTTGCGTGGCATTGGAAAACCTCCCTGGTCTTTGTGGTTGAATCTGTGTTTGAAATTTACTGCTCGACGGAGGAACCTTACAGATAATTGTATGTGTGGGGTACAGAGCTGAGGCAGTTATTATAAAATAAATGTTAAACACTATTATTACACAGAGTGAGTCCATGCAAATGTATGTGACTTGTTAATCAAATTTTTACTCCTGAACTTATTTAAGCTTGCCATAAGAAAGAGGTTGAATACTTGACTCAAGACATTTCAGCTTTTTATTTTGTGTGTGTGTGTGTGTGTGTGTATGTATATATATATATATATACACACACACACACACACACACACACACAAAAATAATTCCACTTTGACATTATGGGGTATTGTGTGTTGGCCAGTGACACACAATCTCAATTTAATCCATTTAAAATTCAGGCTGTAACAAAAGAAAAGTTGAAAAAGTAAAATTGTGTTGACTTTGTGAAGGCATTAGGCTAGCTAGAGCGCACAGAGCAAAAACTGCTTCTCAGACCAGAGAGATGCAGTCGCAAAAGCCAAGTGGGCTCAGCCAGTGCACACAAAAGCCCCAAAAAGTCACTGTATCCAAGACTGCAGAAACAGTTTGACAGGACAAAGTAAAGCTGGATGAACATCCTTTAGTTGGTGAAGAGGCTGGATAGAATAGAATTGACTGGGGTGTGTGACAGTTTACTTTTTAAAGATCAGGGGTGCCAAACATTGTTTTCACACTTGGTCCCTTTCAGACAATTTTGGTGAACTCAATGCCGTTTGCAAAAAAAATGGTAGTGTGAACATTCCAAAGGAACTCAGACCCCTCAAAAGAGCCCTCGAAGCGAACCAAAACAATCTTCAGAGCTGGTCTGAGCTCGGTTTGCTTCACTTTTTTGGGGTAATGTCAACAAAAATCTCCCCAGGATTACATGTCGTTATTCCGGCACCACACACTAGACTACGGAAACACCGTTTTCCCTGACATAAACCCTCACATTAGTGCCACAAAAGAGAGATGATGTGCAGGTTTGTGGATTTTTTTGTTGTTGCTGTTTTGGATATTGATTAGCAATTGTCAAGAACGCACAGAAATGCCTTAAAATATGTGGAGTTTAGTTCAGATAATTGGTTTGCAGTATGTGATCTATAGGCTAAGAGAGCTTCATAGACTGTTTATTCAATTGTGGGGTTTGAATAGTGTGAGGAGATAATATACTGTATTTGGTGAGAATCACAAACTAGGGTACCACATTTATTCTAGCTCTCGAAAGGGGCAGTACCATACATTGGGTTTACAATTTTCAATGACAGCATTATTTAATCTGCAGTTATTCTGCTATTTATTCTGTTACCATAATATTTACATGTTAATAGTATCTTCTGATTAAAATGATTATGTCTCATCTTTTAACGAAATGCAATCTATTAGCTTCCAACAAAGTAAGTAGGTATATCTTGCTGTCCAATGACACATTCTGATTGAATGGCTTTCCTGCCATTTGTAAAAACCCGGAGTGCATTGAATGAATATTGGAAAAAGATCTTGGGTCCTTTCTAAACATAGCAATGTGACTCGGATCACAAAATAGGTGAAGTGAACTGGCAAAATAGTTGAGTCCTCATTAAAATGCAAGGGCAGTGTTAACAAAGAACTGAGTTATTTGCTCTTTTTTTAAATCCCAGAGTTCGCTTTAAAGATGACTATTTGAAAAGACACTTAGTATAAAACTAGTCAAATTCATCTATGGTGGCATAGCCAAACTCTAAAACTGGACTGAGGAGGGTAAAAATCTACTTTGATTGTGGTTGGGTGGTTATACAGACATTAACACTTGAGTTATCCTGTTGTACTGTCTGGTAGTTAGAAATAAACTCTGAAGTTCAGAGTTGAACGCATGAGAGCCTGGCCACGTAGCAGGAGCTGGCTAGAATGTCAAGAGGGTGAACACTGCTAAGTTACCCAAATGTGGATTTCCTTCTTTTCTTTATCCCTTTACACTGAACAACATACCTAGTTAGTGTTTTTGTGCAACTTGCAAAACATATAGTTAGCTAGCTAACGTTACCCGCTGTGGTTGTACGAGTGTGTCTACCAGAAGAAGCTAACGTAGCTGCCAGCTGAGATCTTAAAACATTGCTGGCTAGTTCACTACTGTAACGTTAGCTAGCGAGCTAGCTGGCAGGCTAACTTGTACATGTAACTTCAATGCACCCTATCAAATACAATGATAGCTAGCTACTTAGCTAGCAAACAAGCTAGTACGGCAAATAGAGCCATTTCCGTTGCTATACTGTCTGAACAAGGCACTACATATGACGGTTGTCCTAACTAGCAGCTGGCTGTGTATGTGGAGAATGGAAAATTATTGCAAACAGACGTTAGCATTACATGGGCAATAATAAACAGAGAATGCTGAAAGACGTGTGACTTACCTTCGACAAAAGCTCAATAAATGTCCTGTTCAGATATAGTGCTGAATATCCAGGGATGCTGAAATCAATGACTTCAGTGCAGGTTAGGTAGATAGCTGGCTTCTCTCTGAATGTTCCTTTTCACAAGAGGCAGTATGCCTTACCTTCGCGCAACATTTAATGTGGACGCAATCGCGCATCTACTTCTCACTGCTAGCACTCTGACACCGCGAGACAGTACGAGAGGGTGGAGATTTGACGAACCAGTGAGAGGCCCCGGTGAGAAAGGCAATGGCCAATGAAATCGAAGATTATCGTTTTTTTTTCATTGGCAGATTCAGATATCTGACGTTAGGGGTCGCGGTTATGCACATATACAGTCGTTTTAAGTGATCTGTCTGTTATTTTAACTAAATGGGATAAAAGTATGTTTCATTCAATATGCTTCAAAGCAAAAACAGTGAAAACATAAATTGTGATCATATATGGCCCTCAGTTTAAAATGATCTGGTAAGGAGGTTTTGATTCATTATGACTACAGCTATAAGGTATATTGTGGAATGTGGATGGATGCTACAACTCTGTATGAATATTAGCAGAGGTGCGATGGCTACCTGCTATCCAGAGACCAAGATCTAGTCTGTTGTATTCAGTCACTAACATTGAATTTCTGCATAATTAGACTAAACTTATGTTGAATCCTCTCAAGTGGCATTGTTAATATGAGTTCTGATGTTGTGATATTATTTTTTTTGTTTACCTTTATTTAACTAGGCAAGTCAGTTAAGAACAAATTCTTATTTTCAATGACAGCCTAGGAACAGTGGGTTAACTGTCTTGTTCAGGGGCAGAACGACAGATTTTTACCTTGTCAGCTCGGGGATTCAATCTTGCAACCTTTCAGTTACTAGTCCAACACTCTAACCACTAGGCTACCTGCAGCCTTAATGAGTTCTTATGTTGTGTGATATGAGTTCTCATGTTGTGTGATATGAGTTCTGATGTTGTGATATGAGTTCTCATGTTGTGTGATATGAGTTCTCATGTTGTGTGATATGAGTTCTCATGTTGTGATATGAGTTCTCATGTTGCTCTTTTTTGGCCTGTTTTAATTTGAGAAGAAAAAAAGTATTGAGTCATCCCTGTTCAACATAGGCTGTGACCTGGCTGAAAACGTACAACACATCTGATTTCATGACAGCAGTACCAGAATCCCATTTTTAAAAAAGGAGCACTAGACCAATGTTTAAGTGTGTCCTACTCTGTTTGTGTACAACCGGGCTGGGAGCTGTACTCATTAACCTGAGAAACAGCGAGGTAATTGTGGTATTTTCAGACATATTTACTCCAGATGAAACATTCACAATGTAAAATGCATTAAGCAAATCAATAACAAATGTATTTTTGTTTACTACAGATTAGGTGACTTTGTGTGTGTGCGTGTGTGTGTGTGTGTCTCTGTGTGTGTAGACTGCAGGCTATAATTAAGCTAATGAAGCAGGTTCTCATAAGAGCATGACTTCTTGCATTATAAAACAACAATATTTCTGGATCTGTGGTGGTGCTCAGTCATGGCAAATGCAGGTTACAAATGCTTTGTTAGCGTATCATTACGTGCTTTGCCTAATAGATCGATCAATAGAATTGTAATCATGTGTGGAAAATGTTTATAAACAGTAAACATCATAGACAGGGTTAGGCTGCATCGTCCACCCACCACCCTTAAAAACACACAGCCGTTTGTAATTCCAAAATTATTCATTTTATTCAAAAAACAACAACCCTTTGGAGGCCGTTGTCAAGCTCTTTCTCATATTCATCAGCTTATACGGTATCCTTTGATCAGGCTCCCCTACTCACCTCCATGCATTATTCACTATGTTCCTGTGAGCTGGAGTCTTTTCAGCCCCCCCCCCGGTGAAAGGGTTCCTGACCTGCGATGAAGAGCTTTCTCTCCTTACTCAGCCTTGCATGCTGGGTAATGAGCTTTGGCCATGTGTATGGCTGGTCATGCTTTTTGGATGTGTCACTGGGGTCGGAGTCATGGTCCACTCTGCTAAGTGAGGAAAGGAAACAGGCTGCAGGCTACAGGGTGCTGTGGGTGTTATAGGAATAACATGCCAATAGTATGCGCCATTTACAAGAGTTGCTTTTTAATGGTCAGCCGAATAATCAAGTGGGCGTCAAAGATAGTAGTGTTGTGTATTTGTTACTTTCAGTGTGTGTGTGTGTGTGTGTGTGTGTGTGTGTGTGTGTGTGTGTGTGTGTGTGAAATGTCATTTTGTGTGTGTGTGTGTGTGTGTGTGTGTGTGTGTGTGTGTGTGTGTGTGTGTGTGTGTGTGTGTGTGTGTGTGTGTGTGTGTGAAATGTCATTTTGTGTGTGTGTGTGTGTGTGTGTGTGTGTGTGTGTGTGTGTGTGTGTGTGTGAGAGAGAGAGAGAGAGAGTGAGACAGAGAGAGTGTGTGTGTGTGCTATCCCACAGGAGTGCCTGTCCATCTCCAACATAGAGTAAGAGACAGTCTCTCAGAAGTAGACAGTCTTTCAGAAGTAAACAGTCTCTCAGAAGTAGACAGTCTCTCAGAAGTAGATGGTTTCTCAGAAGTAAACAGTCTCTCAGAAGTAGAGTCTCTCAGAAGTAAACAGTCACCCAGAAGTAAATCGTTTCTCAGGAGTAAATAGTATCTCAGAAGTAAAGAGTCTCTCAGAAGTAAACAGTCTCTCAGAAGTAAACAGTTTCTCAGAAGTAAACAGTCTCTCAGAAGTAAACATTCTCTCAGAAGTAAACAGTCTCTCAGAAGTACACAGTCTCTCAGAAGTAAACAGTTTCTCTGAAGTAATCAGTAATCAGTCTCTCAGAAGTAAACAGTCTCTCAGAAGTAAACAGTCTCTCAGAAGTAAACAGTTTGTCAGAAGTAATGTCTCTCAGAAGTAAACAGTCTCTCAGAAGTAAACAGTCTCTCGGGATGTGTGTGTGTGTAAATTCCCATGTGTACATGTGCTAAATTTTGGAGGTGTGTTTGAATGCTCCCTGGAAGCTTGTTGACAAAAAAGCTCAAATTGGGATGATGGAAATCTGGACCCAAGATGCCAGGGGTGCGTTCAGTTCGGTTCAACATTTGCTAATTGCTTGACGGTTTGTACTGAATGACACATGTCCCCAAAACAATGTGCAATATGGTTGTGACCATTTTATAACACAAAACCTGTGCAGCACATTCACAGTCGTTCTCTGGGTCACCATAACCACAACATTCTTCAACTGGTCGTTCAGCACACCGTTCTTCAACTGGGCGTTCAGCACACCGTTCTTCAACTGGGCGTTCAGCACACCGTTCTTCAACTGGTCGTTCAGCACACCGCTCTTCAACTGGTCGTTCAGCACACCGTTCTTCAACTGCGCGTTCAGCACACCGTTATTCAACTGGTCGTTCAGCACACCGTTCTTCAACTGGTCGTTCAGCACACCGTTCTTCAACTGGTCGTTCAGCACACCGTTCTTCAACTGGGCGTTCAGCACACCGTTCTTCAACTGGGCGTTCAGCACACCGTTCTTCAACTGGTCGTTCAGCACACCGTTCTTCAACTGGGCGTTCAGCACACCGTTCTTCAACTGGGCGTTCAGCACACCGTTCTTCAACTGGTCGTTTAGCACACCGTTCTTCAACTGGGCGTTCAGCACACCGTTCTTCAACTGGTCGTTCAGCACACCGTTCTTCAACTGGGCGTTCAGCACACCGTTCTTCAACTGGGCGTTCAGCACACCGTTCTTCAACTGGGCGTTCAGCACACCGTTCTTCAACTGGGCGTTCAGCACACCGTTCTTCAACTGGACGTTCAGCACACCGTTTTTCAACTGGGCGTTCAGCACACCGTTCTTCAACTGGACGTTCAGCACACCGTTCTTCATCTGGGCGTTCAGCACACCGTTCTTCATCTGGTCGTTCAGCACACCGTTCTTCACCTGGGCGTTCAGCACACCGTTCTTCAACTGGTCGTTCAGCACACCGTTCTTCAACTGGGCGTTCAGCACACCGTTCTTCAACTGGGCGTTCAGCACACCGTTCTTCAACTGGGCGTTCAGCACACCGTTCTTCAACTGGGCGTTCAGCACACCGTTCTTCAACTGGTCGTTCAGCACACCGTTCTTCAACTGGGCGTTCAGCACACCGTTCTTCAACTGGGCGTTCAGCACACCGTTCTTCAACTGGTCGTTCAGCACACCGTTCTTCAACTGGGCGTTCAGCACACCGTTCTTCAACTGGTCGTTCAGCACACCGTTCTTCAACTGGGCGTTCAGCACACCGTTCTTCAACTGGGCGTTCGGTACAGTTTCCTTTGAATTCACCATTGCACACCATTCTGTCAAACTGAACGCACCCAGCTGTATAATAATGAGTATGTAGCTTTGCACTAATACAGGGGGAAAAAACGACACAAGAGGAGGGCAGAAGGAATTAAGTAGGTCTATCTTGTTTTGGGAGAGGATGTGAGTGGAAGGTTGTTAAAACGACAGAGGACATTTCGGCACCTAATCACATTTCCTGGCAGCCATGTTCTCGATTCCCTCATCCAGGAACATGCAGAATGTTATTGAAATTAATAAGCTTAGTGTTTTTCTCCCTGTCCCTATGCGCAGAGGCTGATGTCTGGCACTACCCAGGTAGCTACCTCCAATGAAAAATATGCTCAAACACATGGTGGATATTATTCCATAGTAGTGTCAAAAAGCAGCATTCGCAACACTGATAGGAGCTTTAAATACGCATCCAGCTTTACAGTACTTATAACTGCACTGACAAAATTAGGAATTAGCGTCTCTTTAAAAAAAATAAGTCTGGATGAAGATACTAGATGTGGACTGAGGAAGTTACATGCATATGCTCATACTACAGGTTTAGGCAAAAATATGTTATTATTAGGTTGATTAAGGAAGTGAAGGTAACCTGCCTAAATGATTACCGCCCCGTAGCACTCGTGTTGGTAGCCATGAAGTGCCTTGGCTCACATCAACAGCATTCTCCGAGATACACTAGACCCACTCCAATTTGCATACCGCCCCAACAGATCCACAGATGGCGCAATCTCAATCGCACTCCACACTGCCCTTTCCCACCTGGATAAAAGGAACACCTATGTGAGAATGCTGTTAATTGTCTACAGCTCAGCGTTCAACACCATAGTGCCCACAAAGCTCATTACTAAGCTAAGGACCCTGGGACTAAACACCTCCCTCTGCAACTGGATCCTGGACTTCCTGACGGGCCGCCCCCAGGTGGTAAGGGTAGGCAACAACACGTCTGCCACGCTGATCCTTAACACTAGGCCCCTCAGGGGTGTGTACTTAGTCCCCTTCTGTACTCCCTGTTCACCCACGACTGCGTGGCCAAACACAACTCCAACACCATCAATAAGTTTGCTGACGACACAACAGCCTGATCACCAACAACGATGAGACAGCCTATAAGGAGGAGGTCAGAGACCTGGCAGGGTGGTGGTAGGACAACAACCTCTCCCTCAATGTGAGCAAGGCAAAGGAGCTGATCGTGAACTATGGGAAAAGGCGGGCCGAACAGGCCCCCATTAACACCAACGGGGCTGTAGTGGAGCGGGTCAAGAGTTTCAAGTTCCTCTGTGTCCACATCACCAATGAACTATCATGGTCCAAACACATCAAGACAGTCGTGAAGATGGTACAACAAAACCTTTTAACCCCTCAGGAGACTGAAAAGATTTGGCATGGGTCCCCAGATCCTCAAAGAGTTATACAGCTGCGCCATCGAGAGCATCCTGACCGGTTGCATCACCGCCTGGTATGGCAACTGCTCGGTATCTGACCTTAAGGCACTTCAGAGGGTAGTGCGTACAGCCCAGTACATCACTGGGGCCAAGCTTCCTGCCATCCAGGACCTATATAATAAGTGGTGTCAGAGGAAAGCCCATAAAATTGTCAGAGACTGCAGTCACCCAAGTCATAGACTGTTTTCTCTGCTTCCGCGCGGCAAGCGGTATCAGAGTGCCAAGTCTAGGACCAAAAGGCTCCTTAACAGCTTCTACCCCCAAGCCATAAGACTGCAGAACAATTCATCAGATGGCCACCAGACTATTTACATTGACACCCCACCCCCCCCACACTGCTGCTACTTGCTGTTTATTATCTATGCATAGTCACTTCACTCCTGCCTACATGTACAAATTACCTCGACTAACCTGGACCCCCACACATTGACTCGGTACCTGCACCCCCTGTATATAGCCTCATTATTGTTATTTTATTGTGTTACTTTTTATTATTTTTTACTTGATAAATATTTTCTTAACTCTTTTTGAACTGCGCTGTTGGTTAAGGGCTTGTAAGTAAGCACTTCACGGTAAGGTCTACACTTGTTGTATTCGGTGCATAAAGTTTCATTTGATTTGATCATCTTGAGAATCCTATAGTCAAGAGGTTTGAAGTTCTGTTGATACAGTGAGAATGGATAACCTGGACTGATCCATACAGTGAACTAAATCCATGGCAGTCAAGCCCTTTACAGTGAGAACATATGATTTACAAGCTTGTACATGATTCAATAATAAAATATATTGCCACACTTCCAACCCAGCCACATGGTTCTTGGACATGTTGTCTGAACCCAGCCGTGCTTACACAAATGTACTGAGCTAATTGGTAAAAGCTGTCTCATTATGAAAACATTTGTCTCCCCGCTCCAGTGTTGGTCATTGAAAGCATAATTGTCCAACACCAACTCTCTCTGGGGCGGGGCTGGTGTTTTCACCTCCCTATAGCTGTTTGTGAGTGTGAGTGTGAGTGTGTGAGTGTGTGAGTGAGTGTGTGTGTGTCACAACCATGAGGGAAGCTAGGTCTTTGTTGCTGGGGCCTGAATAGGCTGACTGGGCGAGATAAGGCGCTCAACACCACAGTTCATTTGATCTCCCGCCATTTATATTCAGCTGTAGTTTCTCATTTTCACTTTTGGGAAAAGGGGATGAGACGCGGCACTTTCATACGCTGCTCTCCCTCTCTCTGATATTAACCTTGGCGCAAAAAACTGACAGCACTGCAAAAGGGGAGCGAGGGAGGCCATCACTTTGAATGGAGACATGCAGGCTTGTATAAACTGGGTGTTTCGAGCCCTGAATGCTGATTGGCTGACAGCCATGGTATATCAGACCGTATACCACGGGTATGACAAAACATTTATTTTTACTGCTATAATTAAGTTGGTAACCTGTTATAATAGCAATAAGGCACCTCTGGGATTTGTGGTATATGGCCAATATACCACAGCTAAGAGCTGTATCCAGGCACTCTGTCACGACTTCCACCGAAGGTGGTTCCTCTCCCTGTTCGGGCGGTGCTCGGCGGTCGGCGTTGCCGGCCTACTAGCCATCACCGATCCATTTTTCCTTTTCCGTTTGTTTTGTCTTTGGTTCTTTCACACCTGGGTTCATTTGGTTTAATTTCTGTGTGTATAATTACCCCTGTTGCCTGCTTAGGTTTGTGTGGGATTATACGTGTTATGTTGCTCGTTGAGGTTGTGCCTCAGGTTTATTCCCGTTTATACTGAGTGTGTAATAGTTTAGGAGCGTTGTTTTCCTCCTTCCGTGAGTACTGTGTTCTCTTGTGTCGTGGGCGGTTTCTTGTTTTGGTATTGTACCTGACCTTTTGTGTGTTGTGGACTTGCCTATTAAAGACGCTACATGGACATCTCTGCTCTCCTGCGCTTGACTCCTTCACCTACCTCTAACACACTTCACAACACACTCCGCGTTGCGTCTTGCCTAAGAACAGCCCTTCGCCATGATATATTGGCCATATACCACATCCTTTGTGCCTTACTGCTTAAATATAAACTTTTATTTGGCTTCTAATTCAACCTGACAACTTCCCTGCAACCTTTCTTTCAACTGTGGAACTTTATTTAAACTGAGTAGGGGCTTTCCTTTTCTGTGTGTGGATGGGCTTACTGCTAACACTATATTTCAGTTATTTAAACTGAGTAGGGGCTTTCCTTTTCTGTGTGTGGATGGGCTTACTGCTAACACTATATTTCAGTTATTTAAACTGAGTAGGGGCTTTCCTTTTCTGTGTGTGGATGGGCTTACTGCTAACACTATATTTCAGTTATTTAAACTGAGTAGGGGCTTTCCTTTTCTGTGTGTGGATGGGCTTACTGATAACACTATATTTCAGTTATTTAAACTGAGTAGGGGCTTTCCTTTTCTGTGTGTGGATGGGCTTACTGCTAACACTATATTTCAGTTATTTAAACTGAGTAGGGGCTTTCCTTTTCTGTGTGTGGATGGGCTTACTGCTAACACTATATTTCAGTTATTTAAACTGAGTAGGGGCTTTCCTTTTCTGTGTGTGGATGGGCTTACTGCTAACACTATATTTCAGTTATTTAAACTGAGTAGGGGCTTTCCTTTTCTGTGTGTGGATGGGCTTACTGATAACACTATAATTTGCAATTCGAACCAGAAGTAAGCACAGCATAATATGTCACTGATAATATGTCACTGATAATATGTCACTGATAATATGTCACTGACTGCATATTGGGGACCTACCATGTAGTCTTCCTGTCTGACAGAAAGTTAGAGTATAGGTTATATATATAGCTTTCCTTCCAGTTCTCTGCTGCCAATGACTGGAACGAATTGCAAAAATCTCTGAAGCTGGAGTCTTATATCTCCCTCTCTAACTTTAAGTATCAGCTGTCTGAGCAGCTTACCGATCACTGCACCTATACACAGCCAATCTGTAAATAACACACCCAACTACCTCATCCCCATATTGTTACTCATCCTCTTGCTCTTTTGCACCCCAGTATCTCTACTTGCACATCACCATCTGCACATCTATCACTCCAGTATTAATGCTAAATTGTAATTATTTTCACCTCTAGGGCCTATTTATTGCCTACCTCCCTACTCTTCTACATTTGCACACGCTGTACATATATTTTTCTATTTTTTTTTCTTTTGTGTTATTGACTGTACCTTTGTTTATGTGTAACTCTGTGTTGTTGTTTTTGTCGCACTGCTTTGCTTTATCTTGGCCATGTCGCAGTTGTAAATTAGGACTTGTTCTCAACTGGCCTACCTGGTTAAATAAAGGTGAAACTAAAAATAAAAAAAATAAAAAAGGTTTAACACACCAGTCAGGTTCAAATGATGTAAGGCCAAGTGAGAGTAGGAGTAATCTAAGAGGGACTTGAAATTGTGGGACTGGTAAATGAACCAGTCAACAAGTGCTTAAGAGCTCTCGTGTTGTTAAGAGGATAGGAAAATGGAGTGGAGTAACTGATGCATGTTCATTCTATGAGACAGGTACCTGTGCTTTGGGATGTGGTTGACTCACACCTTTGTATTCACTTTCTGAGAGTACTTACCAGCTGGGGAAAAAAACATAGTTGCTTGACAGTTAAGAAGCGCACACTGAGTTCCTCAAAATAGTTAGATTCAGGATATGTCTTGTACAATATATAATATTACAATAATATAAAATAATATAATATATGCCATGTCTTTATCCAAAGACATGTCTTCATGTCGGACCAGCTCTTTATTCTCAGGAGTTTCCCAGTTACTGTAACAATATCAAGGTCACCTTTCAGATCGCACGCTAATTTAAATGAGCAATTACCACTACTAGTAAAATAATATGGCAGCAATCCCTCAGTAACAACAGCATAATCCCTCAGCAACAACAGTATAATCCCTCAGTAACAACAGCATAATCCCTCAGTAACAACAGCATAATCCCTCAGTAACAACAGCATAATCTCTCAGTAACAACAGTATAATTCCTCAGCAACAACAGTATAATCCCTCAGTAACAACAGCATAATCCCTCAGTAACAGTAGAATCACTCAGTAACAACAGTACAATCATTCAGTAAGAAAAGTAAAATCCCTCAGTAACAACAGTATAATCCCTCAGTAACAACAGTTCAATCCCCCAGTAACAGCATTATAATCAACTAGTAACAACAGTATAATCCCTCAGTAGCAACAGTATAATCCCTCAGTAATAACAGTATAATCCCTCAGTAACAATATAATCACTCAGTAACAACAGTAGAATCACTCAGTAACAACAGCATAATCCCTCAGTAACAACAGTATAATCTCTCAGTAACAACAGTATAATCCCTCACTAACAACAGCATAATCCCTGAGTAACAACAGTATAATCCCTCAGTAACAACAGTTTAATCCCTGAGTAACAACAGTATAATCCCTGAGTAACAACAGTATACTATCTAAGTAACAACAGTATAATCCCTCAGTAACAACAGTAGAATCCCTCAGTAATAACAGTACAATCCCTGAGTAACAGTAGAATCACTCAGTAACAACAGTACAATCATTCAGTAAGAAAAGTAAAATCCCTCAGTAACAACAGTATAATCCCTCAGTATCATCACTATAATCCCTCAGTAAGAACAATATAATCACTCAGTAACAACAGTTCAATCCCCCAGTAACAGCATTATAATCAATTAGTAACAACAGTATAATCCCTCAGTAGCAACAGTATAATCCCTCAGTAGCAACAGTATAATCCCTCAGTAACAATATAATCACTCAGTAACAACAGTAGAATCACTCAGTAACAACAGTATAATCCCTGAGAAACAGTATAATCCCTCAGTAACAACAGTATAGTCTCTCAGTAACAACAGTATAATCCATCAGTAACAACAGTATAATCCCTCAGTAAGAACAGTATAATCCCTCAGGAACAACAGTATAATCCCTGAGTAACAATATAATCCCTCAGTAAGAACAGTATAATCCCTCAGTAACAACATTATAATCAATTAGTAACAACAGTATAATCCCGCAGTAACAACAGTATAACCACTCAGTAACAACAGTAGAATTGTCACGTCCTGACCAGTAAAGGGGTTATTTGTTATTATAGTTTGATCAGGACGTGGCAGGGGGTATTTGTTTTATATGGTTTGGGGTGTGTGTGTATGTAGAGGGGTGTTTGATTTATGTATTCCGGGGTTTTGGTCATTATTCTATGTTTGTATATTTCTATGTCTGTTCTAGGGTGTTTAGATCTGTGTTTAGGTAATTGGGATTGGGGCCTTCAATTGGAGGCAGCTGTCTATTGTTGCCTCTGATTGAAGGTCCTATAATTAGGGATGTGTTTGTCATGGGAATTGTGGGAGGTTGTTCTTTGTACTGCTGTGTGAGCCTACAAGACTGTTTGTCGTCCGTTCATTGTTTTTTCGTGTTTTATTTTGTAAATAAACATGAGAATTCACGTACCCACTGCGCCTTGGTCCATTCACTACGACGACCGTTACAAGAATCACTCAGTAAGAACAGTATAATCACTCAGTAACAACAGCATAATCACTCAGTAACAACAGTATAATCCCTGAGTTACAACAGTATAAACCCTCAATAACAACAGTCAAATCCTTGAGTAACAGTATAATCACTCAGTAACAACAGTATAATCCCTCAGTAACAACAGCATAATCACTCAGAAACAATAGTAGAATCACTCAGAAACAACAGTAGAATCACTCAGTAACAACAATATAATCCCTTAGTAAGAACAGTATAATCCCTCAGTAACAACAGTCAAATCCTTGAGTAACAGTATAATCACTCAGTAACAACAGTATAATCCCTCAGTAACAACAGCATAATCACTCAGAAACAATAGTAGAATCACTCAGAAACAACAGTAGAATCACTCAGTAACAACAATATAATCCCTTAGTAAGAACAGTATAATCCCTCAGTAACAACAGTATTGTCCCTCAGTTACAACAGTATAATTCCTTAGTAAGATTATAATCCCTTAGTAACAACAGTATAATCCCTCAGTAACAACAGTATAATCACTCAGTAACAACAGTATAATCCCTGAGTAAGAACAGTATAATCCCTGAGTAACAGTAGAATCACTCAGTAACAACAGTATAATCCCTCAGTAACAATACTATAATCCCTTAGTAACAACAGTATAATCCTTGAGTAACAACAGTATAATCACTCAGTAACAACAGTATAATCCCTGAGTAAGAACAGTATAATCCCTGAGTAACAGTAGAATCACTCAGTAACAACAGTATAATCCCTCAGTAACAACACTATAATCCCTCAGTGAGAACAATATAATCACTCATTAACAACAGTATATTCACTCAGTAAAAACAGTATAGTCAGTCAGTAGTAACAGTATAATCACTCAGTAAGAACACTATAATCCCTGTAACAACAGTATAATCACTCAGTAACAACAGTATAATGCCTCAGTATCAACAGTATAATCACTTAGTAACGATAGTATAATCTCTCAGTAACGACAGTATATTCACTCAGTAAGAACAGTATAGTCAGTCAGTAGTAACAGTATAATCACTCAGTAAGAACAGTATAATCCCTGTAACAACAGTATAATCACTCAGTAACAACAGTATAAAGCCTCAGTATCAACAGTATAATCACTTAGTAACGACAGTATAATCTCTCAGTAACGACAGTATATTCACTCAGTAAGAACAGTATAGTCAGTCAGTAGTACCAGTATAATCACTCAGTAAGAACAGTATAATCCCTGTAACAACAGTATAATCACTCAGTAACAACAGTATAAAGCCTCAGTATCAACAGTATAATCACTTAGTAACGACAGTATAATCTCTCAGTAACGACAGTATATTCACTCAGTAAGAACAGTATAGTCAGTCAGTAGTACCAGTATAATCACTCAGTAAGAACAGTATAATCCCTGTAACAACAGTATAATCACTCAGTAACAACAGTATAAAGCCTCAGTATCAACAGTATAATCACTTAGTAACGACAGTATAATCTCTCAGTAACGACAGTATAATCACTAAGTAACAACAGTTGAATCCCTCAGTGACAACAGTAGAATCGTTTCTTATTACGTTTATCAGATTTAACATTTTTGGGATAATCTGAAATCTCAGTGCTGCAAGGGCAGATCAATCTATAAAAAAATAGGTTGGGTGGCAAGAAAATATGAGCATTGGTATTTTTATTTCATTTGCAATGCTATGGTTCGGCTCCTTTTTTTCAATTTTCGCCTAAAATGACACGCCGAAATCTAACTGGTCATGATAACAACACCCACCCGTAGCACGCGCTCCAGCAGATATATCTCACTGGTCATCCCCAAAGCCAACACCTCCTTTGGCTGCCTTTCCTTCCAGTTCTCTGCTGCCAGTGACTGGAATGAATTGCAAAAATCGCTGAAGCTGGAGACTTACATTTCCCTCACTAACTTTAAACATCAGCTATCTGAGCAGCTAACCGATCGCTGCAGCTGTACATAGTCCATCTGTAAATAGCCCACCCAATCTACCTACCTCATCCCCATATTGTTTTTATTTACGTTGCTGCTCTTTTGCACACCAGTATCACTACTTACACACCATCATCTGCTCATCATCATCTGCTCATCTATCACTCCAGTGTTAATCTGCTAAATTGTAATTACTTTGCTACTATGGCCTATTTATTGCCATACCTCCTCATGCCATTTGCACACACTGTATATAGACTTTCTTTCTTTTTTTCCATTGTGTTATTGACTGTACGCTTGTTTATTCCATGTGTTGTTGTTTCTGTCGCACTGCTTTGCTTTATCTAGGCCAGGTCGCAGTTGTAAATGAGAACTTGTTCTCAACTAGCTTACCTGGTTAAATAAAGGTGAATAAAAAAATATAAAAACTGCCTGTAGCTCAGGCCCTGAAGCAAGAAAATGCATTTTCTTGGTACCATTTGAAAGGAAACACTTTAGTGTTTGTGGAAATGTGAAAGGAATGTAAGAGAACATAACACATTAGATCTGGTAAAAGATAATACAAAGAAAAAAAACGAACCTTTTTTTCTCTTTTTTTGTACCATCATCTTTGAAATGCAAGAGAAAGGCCATAATGCATTATTCCGGCCCAGGTGAAATGTTGATTTTGGCCACTAGATGGCAGGAGTGTATGTGCAAAGTTTCAGACTAATCAAATGAACCATTGTATTTCTGTTCAAAATTTTGTATCAAGATTGCCCAAATGTGCCTAATTTGTTTATTAATAACTTTTCATATTCAAAACTGTGCACTCTTCTCAAACAATAGCATGGTATTCTTTCACTGTAATAGCTACTGTAAATTGGACAGTACAGTTAGATTAACAAGAATTTAAGCTTTCTGCCAATATACGTTTATGTCCTGGGAAATGTTCTTGTTACTTACAACCTCATGCTAATCGCATAAGCCTACGTTAGCTCAACTGTCCCGCAGGGGACCCACCAATCCTGAAGAAGTTTTAACAGGAAGCCAGAGGCTAGCACTGGAGTAATATGATCAAATTTTTTGGTTCTAGTCAAGATTCTAGCCGTGTTTAGCACTAACTGACTAACTGTGCTTTGTCCGGGTAGCCAGAGAGTAGAGCATTGCAGTAGTCTAATCTAGAAGTGGCAAAAGCATGGATTAGTTTGTCTGCATCACTTTCGGACAAAAAGCTTAGGATTTTTGCAATGTCACGAAGATTGAAAAAAGCTTTCCTTGAAATATTCTTGATATGTTCGTCAAAAGAGAGATCAGTGTCCAAAGTAACGCCGAGGTCCTTCACAGTTTTATTTGAGACAACTGTACAACCATCAAGATTAATTGTCAGATCCAACAGCAGATCTCTTTGTTTCTTGGGACCTAGAACTTGGTTCTCTGTTTTGTCTGAGTTTAAAAGTAAAACATTTGCCGCCATCCACTTCCTTATGTCTGAAACACAGGCTTCCAGGGTAATTTCAGGGCTTCTTCATGTTTTATTGAAATATATAGCTGTGTGTCGTTCGCATAGCAGTGAAAGTTGACATTGGGTTTCCAAATGACATCACCAAGAGGTAAAATATATAGTGACGAACTGATATCTTTCCGACAGATAAGATCTAAACCAGGCAAGAACCTGTCCGTGTAGACCAATTACGGTTTTCAATCTCTCCAAAAGAATGTGGGGATCGATGGCGTCAAAAGCAGCACTAAGGACTAGGAGCACGAGGACAGATGCAGAGCCTTGGTCTGACGCCATTAAAAGGTAATTTACCACCTTCACGAGTGCAGTTTTCATCACTGCTGAAGTGAAAGCCAGCACTTGGGCAACGCTGCTTTTTGGTTAGCTTTGCTACAATATCAAAAATACATTTTGGATTGTTCTTATTCTCCTCAATTAGGTTGGAAAAATAGGATAATCGAGCAGCAGTGAGGGCTCTTTGATATTGCATGGTACTGTCTTTCCAAGCTAGTTGGAAGACTTTTAATTTGGTGGAGCGCCATTTCCGTTCCAATTTTCTGGAAGCTTGCTTCAGGGCTCGGATATTGTTTTGTATACTAGGGAGCAAATTTCTTGTGACAAATGTTTTTGTTTTTTAGGGGTGTAACTGCATCGGGGGTATTACGCAAGGTTAAATTTAGATCCTCAGTTAGGTGGTTAACTGATGTCCTTGGGTAGGTTGAGGGGGTTTGGAAGGGCATCTAGGAATCTTTGGGTTGTCTGAGAATTTAGAGCACTACTTTTGATGATCCTTGGTTGAGGTCTGGGCAGATTATTTGTTGCGATTGCAAACGTAATAAGATGGTGGTCCGATAGTCCAGGAATATGATGAAAAACATTTAGATCCACAATATTTATTCTACCGGACAAAACTAAATCCAGGGTATGACCGTGGCAATGAGTAGGTCCGAAAACATGTTGGACAAAACCTACTGAGTCAATGATGGCTCCGAAAGCCTTTTGGAGTGGGTCTGTGGACTTTTCCATGTGAATATTAAAGTCACCAAGAATTTGAATATTATCTGCCATGACTACAAGGTCCGACAGGAATTCAAGGAACTCAGTGAGGACCCATATATAGGGCCCAGGAGGCCTGTAAACAGTAGCTATAAAAAGTGATTGAGTAGGCTGCATAGATTTTATGACTTGAAGGTTCCAAGACAACAACGCAGTCTTTTTTTAAATGTATTTTTATTGAAATTTGCTGTCATAAATGTTAGCAACACCTCCGCAGGATGTGCGGGGGATATGGTCACTAGTGTAAACAGGAGGAGAGGCCTCATTTAACACAGTAAATTCATGTTTAAGTCAGGCCAATCACATCAAGATTATGATCAGTGATTAGTTCATTGAGTATGACTGCCTTGGAAGTGTTAAGTAGCCCTATTTTGAGATATCACAAATTCTTTCAATAATGACAGGAATGGAGGAGGTCTTTATTCCACTGAGATTGCTAAAGCGAACACCGCCATGTTAAGTTTTGCTCAATCTAGATCGAGGCACAGACACGGTCTCAATGGGGATAGCTGAGCTGACTACACTGACTGTGCTAGTGGCAGAATGTGGGGATAAGCTAATCTTTTGGGAGAGGCAGAAAACAGTTTTCAACAAGAGCTTGAGTTGTGAGACTGCTGTAGAGTTCATCGCTCCCCCTAACTGGGAGGGGGCCAGAGATAATTACTCGATGCTGACATGTTTCTAGCTAATTTACACGCAGAAGCTATGTTGCGCTTGCTTGGTGACCTCTGACTGTTTCATCCTGACATCGTTGGTGCCGACATATAGTAGATAACAATATCCCTATACTCTCTATGCTCACCAGTTGTAGCCTTAGTCAGCACCCTCTTCAGATTAGCCTTAACGTCGGTAGCCCTGCCCCCTGGTAAACAGTGTATGATCGCTAGAGGATTCTTTTTAACTCTAATATTGCGGGTAATGGAGTCGCCAATGACTAGGGTTTTCAATTTGTCAGAGCTAATGGTGGGATGCTTCGGCGGCTCAGACCCCGTAACGGGTGGAGGAGGGACCTGAGGGGAGAACCGGTTGGAAGTTTCTGTCCAACAGCATTTCTTTCCAGAAGGCTGCGAGGACTGTGCGGTAGGATTTATACTACTATCTGTACTTACTTGTGGCACAGATGCTGTTTCATCCTTTCCTACACTTAAATTGCTCTTGCCTAATGATTGCATCTGAAGCTGGGCTTGCAACAAGGCTATCCCCAACATAAGGCAATAGTTCTCCTGTATATTATGAGTACAGCGACTGCAATTAGATGGCATAGTGTTAATGTTACTACTTAGCTTCTTCGGCTGGTGGACGTCTCCAGAACCATGTCCAGATAAAGCGTCCGGGGTGAAAAAGTTCAACGAGGAAAAAACTAAGACGTTGGTAATTGTATTAAATTTTGATTTTGATTAAACGGTTATTAAATGTAAAAAACAAAAACTTTGGCAGGTAGCCAAGTAGCAACAAGCAGCACGGAGACAATCAACAAGTCAAACATGAAGTACCAGTGACGAGCAGTCACCTAAATCACAATTATTTGTCCCAAATACAATGCTTTTAGTTTTTAAAATATTTAGTACTAACTTATTCCTTGCCACCCCTTCTGAAACTAACTGCAGCTCTTTGTTAAGTGTTGCAGTAATTTCAGTCGCTGTAATTGCTGACGTGTATAGTGTTGAGTCATCCACATACATAGACACACTGGCTTTACTCAAAGTTATTAGGTTGTTACTTAAGTTATTTGGCCACTTTAGTTGTGATACAAACCTTATCAAAACATATAGGCATATCTATGTGCTATGCTACATGAGGTGTGCGACTATGATTTGAAAAAGTCACACAAAAAAAGCCATGGCTGTTTCTTGCCTTAAGCTGAGCATCATTCACAAGTGGTAATATATAATTCACAAGTGATAGCCTAATATTATCACCCATCACACTATTCTTGATTTAATATTGTCTGTACATATACTAAATAATATAAGTATGAAATTTGTTTTGATTTAGAATGGACCATTATGATGCACCTGTCTCGATGTCATCTATGCACTTAAATAGCGAATGGAAGATGCTTTTCCAGCGGTTAATTTTCATGCCAGACAGGTAGGCTATACTCCTGTTGTAAAGAGAAGCAATGTGCTTAATATGAGGAAAGTTGAGAAATATATATTGTAGGCCTCAGCTGCTTCAGAGCTTGGAGAAGCCTAATTACCATAACTAAACGGTCATGTGGAATTTTACTGCCTTAAGAAGGTCACGGTAACAGCCCTACTCGTGACCACCGGTGTGGCGGTAACAGCCCTAGCCATAGCTAGGTGTTCTGCCAGTCACATTCTGTTAAAGGTCCCCAAAGCACAGACATCCCTGGGTCCCTCCTCTTTTCAGTTCGCTGCAGCTAGCGACTGGAAAGGGCTGCAAAAAACACACAAACTGGACAGTTTTATCATTCATTCAAAGACTCAATCCTGGACACTCTTACTGACAGTTGTGCCTGCTTTGCATGATTATTGTTGTCTCTACATTTTTGCCCTTTGTGCTGTTGTCTGTGCCCAATAATGTTTGTACCATGTTTTGTGCTGCTACCATGTTGTTGTCATGTTGTGTTGCTACCATGCTGTGTTGTCATGTGTTGCTGCCTTACTATGTTGTTGTCTTAGGTATCTATTTATGTAGTGTTGTCTCTCTTATCGTGATGTGTGTTTTGTCCTATATTTATATTTTATATTATTTTAATCCCAGCCCCCATCCCCGCAGGAGGCCTTTTGCCTTTTGGTAGGCTGTCATTGTAAATAAGAATTTGTTCTTAACTGACTTGCCTAGCTCAATAAAGGTTAAACAAACATTTTTCCATTGACTAAAAATGCCTCATAAAACTGACCTTATCCCTCCATAAATCCCCAGTTCCACAGTTGTCTCCTACAAGCCCTCTCCGACATTCCCTAAATGCAGTCAGATTCAGATTCTGCCTGACCCCTAAGCAAGCATCTCATCGCTTTCCAGCAAACACTCCAGTTTGCCTTGACACCAGAGGGTCTTCCTTCTCGTTAGCACCCAAACACACTAACACAGCACCCGGGGGAATATAGCGCTAGGAGAGACAAAGTTCAACTCAGCCCAGCTTGGCTTTCAACACACTGGGACTGACAGCTGATTGATTCCAGTGTTGCCATGTGCTCACTGCTGCAACCCTCTGTTGTCTTTCATTTTATCTAGCCTCCGAAGGTCATAAAAGATTCATGCGCAGTGCTTACAGTGTTTGTTAATGTACTTTACGCAGAGCATTGCAGGGACCGAGAACAACGGTGTGGAGGCTTTATAAATATTTACAATGCCTCCCTTGTTCCCCTCAGATAGACCTGTTTACCAGGACAGCCCTTATAAACACTGTTGTGGAGACAAGATGGCAGCCAGGTGAGACAACTACAAGTAATAAAGAGGGAGGATGCTAAACTAGGGAGAAATATATGCAGTGGTGGAAAAAGTACCCAAATGGCTTACTGTAGTAAAAGTAAAGATACCTTAATAGAAAATGACTCAAGTAAAAGTGAAAGTCACCCAGTAAAATACTACTTGAGTAAAAGTCTACAAGTATTGGGTTTTAACCCTCCTGTTGTGTTCGTTTCATGTTAATTAATTCTGTGTTCCCGGTCCAAAATGACTGCCCCATTATAGCTGATTATAAATCCATAATAATACATATATTATCACCTAATGTTGTGTTAGATCTTTTTAATCAACTTAAGTTCTTGTTTACATTACAAGTTTTGAACTTCTATTTGCTAGTTATGGCCTGTAAGCCTCATTGAGCTGAGCTCATACAACTTGGTTTTGAGTAAAAAAAGCATAATGTATGGATTATTTTGACTATAACAAATACTCAGAATAAACATATTGTGCTATTTATCACAGGCTACTTTGTGTCGAAGCTTAACAAGGACTTCCTCCTCCTCACTAGTGTCATGATCAAAGATATGATCAAGAGCCTCACATACAGCATATCGTTTTGTCACGATTCTCTAAAGCTGAACCCAGAAGCAGACCAGGACAAGGTGAGTAAAATGAAGGTGAGTATTTATTTACAGTCTCGAGGTGAAAATAGAATAATTCAGGAGACGGAGCGGCAGCGGAGGTGAGTTGATGAGAGTGAATAGGCAGATCCAATGATGTCACTGAAACCACCGACAGCCAGGCAAGGGGGGTGAATGTTCCGGGAGGATGACTGTAGACAGAGTAAACCGGGGTGAGTAACCGGCAAAAAGTACAGAACAACAAAACTAACTCTGGTAACATGAGGCTGACACAACATACTGTTTATTGCTAACGATCCGGCAGGGAATGGATGTCAGGTCAGGGTTTATGAAGAGAAGAGGTGATGATCAGGACCAGGTGTGCAGATGGCTGATGAGATGCAGGTGCGGGTAATCAAGAGTTCTCCCGCCTAGCTTCGTCGCCTGGCAACCAGACAGGGTGTGTTCAGGAATCTCAGGAAACAGACTCCAAAACAAAA
The DNA here is from genome assembly GCF_901001165.1 of Salmo trutta. Classification (NCBI taxonomy): domain Eukaryota; kingdom Metazoa; phylum Chordata; class Actinopteri; order Salmoniformes; family Salmonidae; genus Salmo; species Salmo trutta. The sequence goes on from NC_042985.1 coordinate 5,177,701, forward strand.
AAAAGTCAGCTCAGGCAGAAAACAGACTCAGGAAGCGGGATTCCTGACACGTTTGGCCATTGTGCTGCCACAGAATGAATTGTGAGCAAGGCCTCAATAAAGCTTTACATACCAGATCTGCGAGAAAAGTTCTATACATTATTGAAACAATGTTGTGATTGTTTGTGAGAATGCCAACAGGTGTGGTTCCCATGGGGGAAAGATTCTATTGAGGAAAGGTTCCCGTGGGGGTTGCCATGGAAGCCAAGAAGGGGAGTGAGGTGTGTGTGTGTGCTCAAACACACATGCATGTGAGGATCTGGGAGAGTAAGTGTGTACATCTGATGAATGGGCATGTGCCTGAACTCAATTCTATACACTAATTGTAGTCTCACCCATTCATTTCTAATGACCTGTCATTTTTGATCGGGAACACCACAGCTGTACAAAGTTAAATAAAACACCCAAAATGTTATGAAAATCATCAAAATGTATTTGGTGTGTTCAGATGCCCTGTGTGGACAAAGTCATGGAACCATATGACAATCAGATTAAATTAACTACATTTTTCAGAGAGAAAACATGTAAATTGGTCCAATTCGACTGGAACACAGCAGGAGGGTTAAATATACTTAAGTATCAAAAGTTAAAGTAAAAGTATAAATCATTTCAAATTCCTTATATTAAACCAGACGGCATAGTTTTCTTGTTTTTAAATTTACGGATAGCCAGGAGCACACTCCAACACTCAGACATAATTTACAAATGAAACGTGTGTTTAGTGAGTCCGCCAGATCAGAGGCAGTAGAGATGACCAGGGATGTTCTCTTGATAAGTGAGTGAATTGGACCATATTGCTGTCCTGCCTGAGCATTCAAAATGTAATGAGTACTTTTGGGTAAAAGTAAATGTTGTCAAAAATATAAATAGTAAAGTAAAGTACAGATACCCCAAAAAACTACTTAAGTAGTACTTTAAAGTATTTTTACTTAAGTACTTTACACTACTGAATATATGGGTGAATAAGTGGGCTACGCCTGACTGTGTGAGGGTGTTTGGCATCGCTGAATTCATACAAAGAAGTCTGGAAATGGCAGTATTCAGTTAACTGTTCTCCTGACTCGGAGCATCATAACCTTATTTGTTTCCCAAATGGTGGGCTCCCGAGTGGTGCAGTGGTCTAAGGCACTGCATCTCAGTGCTAGAGGTGTCACTAAAGACACCCTGGTTTGAATCCAGGCTGTATCACAACCGGCCGTGATTGGGAGTCCCATAGGGTGGCTCACAAATGGCCCAGCATTTGGCCGGTGTAGGCCATCATTATAAATAAGAATTTGTCCTTAACTGACTTGCCTAGTTAAATAAAGGTTACATTTTTAAAATGACTGGTGTTGCAGTGGGTCGTGGCTTAAGCCAGTATTGTAGCCAATTCAGTGGGAACAGCTTTTCATTATTCTGATCACCTAGGGCCTAGTCCTCCTACTCATCTCAGTTTCTTCATTTCAGAATTGCTGAAGCAGCCCTTTGTGAGATCTGAACTAAGACCCTGCTTTATCGGACACAATCTCATCTCTAATCCACAGCATCAACCTGACACTCAAAAAGTCTGTGCCTGGTTCTCCTGCTTCTGTTCTGTCCTGTACCAGCGCAGTCCCTGTTGGGCTGCTGGGGAGTTGAAGTGAGTGGGTGTTTAGAATCAGTTCACATTCACTGCATGTTAAACCAGAGAGCTGCCTGCTACACTACCGTACTCCATTAGTCTCTCCGGGTGACGCCTCTGAGATCCAGGCGTCAGAGTCAGCAGCGTCAGGGGGATTGGCTCCGCAGCCTCACACAGCTCCTCAAAAGCCATCTGTCCTCCTCCTACTCCTCAGATCAGTCATCCTTTACCCTGCTGGGCCCACCCGCCTAACCCGCCCAGCCTGCCTGCCAGCGGGAGGAGGGCTGGGTCTCTGAGGACCACTGGCGTGTCTGCCTGAGGCTGTCTCCCTGATTCATGTTTATACGGAGAATTTAAAAAATGAAAAGAAGTGTTCTTCTATCACATCTACCATGCAAATGCTGCTCCTTGGTTTGTCTCCTCTGAGGCAGGCGGTAACCGGGGTGATGAAGTTTGTCTCCTCCGAGGCAGGCGGTAACCGGGGTGATGAAGTTAGTTTCCTCCGAGGCAGGCGGTAACCGGGGTGATGAAGTTAGTTTCCTCCGAGGCAGGCGGTAACCAGGGTGATGAAGTGGAAGGTGTGTCACACTGCTTGTGTACAGATGAGAGAGTTATCCATACTGTGTGATCCAGTGGAGGCTGCTGAGGGGAGGACGGCTCATAATATGGATTCATGCAATGGATTCAATGGAATTGCATCAAACACATCAAAGACATGGTTTCCATGTGTTTGATACCATTCCATTGACTCCATTCCAGCCATTAATATGAGTCGTCCTCCCCTCAGCAGTCTCCACTGGTGTGATCTCACTGCTGACGTTCACTGTTGTCAGTAGCTATGCAGACAGGCAGCGGGAGGAGAATGAAAGAATTTAACTAAAACATGGCCTCCAGATAGAAGAAGCTTTTCAGTCAGCTGACAATGAAAATATGAAATCCCCCTCACGTCTTTCAGATGAGTCCATCTGTGTCTCAGTGCTTCAAGCCTCAAACACAATCCATTCTTCCGCCCATTTTGTTGAATTACAGCAACGTGAGTTTTAAAATAGATTCCGAGCCCAGTAGGGAGTTAGCCTGGAGGACCATAAAATAGCTCTCTGATGAATTAGAACTATCTTCTATGGCAATGTTCCAAGTATTGTCGCCAAGATTCCTAACTGCACGTAAACTCAGAAACATCATTAAAGAAAAATAATAGCATGGTAAGCTTTTTAAAGACTATTGGATACTACTTAGAAGATGTAACTGTATTTTTTGAATAATTAATTCTATAACTTATTTAAATGTAAAAGGCTTGGTTAGTACTACTGTTAACTGAATCAACCTTACTCCACTGTGATATACAGTGCATTCGGAAAGTATTCAGACCACTTCACTTTTTCCACATTTTGTTATGTTACAACCTTATTCTAAAATTGATTAAATAAAAAAAAATCCTCATCTACACACAATACCCCATAAGGACAAAGCAAAAACTGTTTTTTTGAATGTTGCGAATGTATTTAAAAAATGAAAACAGGAATAGCTTATTTACATAAGTATTCAGACCCTTTGCTATGAGACTCGAAATTGAGCTCAGGTGTATCTTGTTTCCATTGATCATCCTTGAGATGTTTTTACAACTTGATTGGAGTCCATCTGTGGTAAATTACATTTATTGGACATGATTTGGAAAGACACACACCTGTGTATATAAGGTCCCACAGTTGACAGTGCATGTCAGAGCAAAAACCATGCCATGTGGTCAAAGGAATTATCCATAGAACTCTGAGACAGGATTGTGTCGCGGAACAGATCTGGGAAAGGGTACCAAAAAATGTCTGCAGCATTGAAGGTCCCAAGAACACAGTGGCCTCCATCATTCTTAAATGGAAGAAATTTGGAACCACCAAGACTTCCTAGAGTTGGGCGCCCGACCAAAATGAGCAATCGGGGGAGAAGGGGCTTGGTCAGGGAAATGACCAAGAAGTCTTACAATGTTTTATTTATTTAACCTTTATTCAACTAGGCAAGTCAGTTAAGAACAAATTCGTATTTACAATGATGGCCTACCCCCAGGGTCTGTAGTGACGCCTCTAACACTGCAATGCAGTGCCTTAGATTGCTGAGCCACTCGGGAGGCCTCGATGGTCACTCTGACAGAGCTCCAGAGTTCCTCTGTGAAGATGGGAGAACCTTCCAGAAGGACAACCATCTCTGCAGCACTCCAACAATCAGGCCTTTATGGTAGAGTGGCCAGGCGGAAGCCACTCCTCAGTAAAAGGCACATGACAGCTCGCTTGGAGTTTGCCAAAAAGCACTTAAAGGTGGTGGCAGCGTCATGCTGTGGGGATGTTTTTCAGCGGCAGGGACTGAGAGAATAGTCAGGATCGAGGGAAAGATGAACGGAGCAAAGTACAAAGAGATCCTTGATGAACACCTGCTACAGAGCACTTAGGACCTCAGACTGGGGCGAAGGTTCACCTTCCAACAGGACAATGACCCTAAGCACACAGCCAAGACCACGCAGGAGAAGCTTCGGGACAAGTCTCTGAATGTTCTTGAGTGGCCCAGCCACGGACTTGAACCCGATCGAACATCTCTGGAGAGACCTGAAAATAGCTGTGCAGCGACGCTCCCCATCCAACCTGACAGAGCTTGAGAGGAGAAACTCCCCAAATACAGGTGTGCCAAGCTTGTAGTGTCTTACCCAAGAAGACTCAAGGCTGTAATCGCTGCCAAAGGTGCTTCAACAAAGTACTGAGTAAAGAGTCTGAATACCTATGTAAATGTGATATTTCAGGTTTTTTTTCATAAATGTACAAAAAAATCTAAAAACCTGTTTTTGCTTTGTCATTATGGGGTATTGTGTGTAGATTGATGATGGAAAAAAACGATTTTATCAATTTTAGAATAAGGCTGTGACGTAACAAAATGTGGGAAAAAAGTGAAGCGGTCTGAATACTTTCCGAATGCACTGTACATTACACTAACAAGATTGAGAGTGGAATGTCTGTTTTTTTAGAGTGTGGGGGAATTAATCAATGAATTAAAAAGAGAAAGTTATTGTGGTTTGGCAAAGTTCGGCTCCTTTTAATAGAGGATAATTGAAATTATGCAAATTAAGTCTGTCAGTGAAAATATGACACGGAGAAGCCATGCAAATCAGGAAAGCCCCTTTAATACCAGAGAATTTGAATGGTGTTTACACCCGTGGCCCTCATTCCTATCATTATATTGATTAAAATATTAAAGGGAAGGTTTGGGGAAATGGTCACACCAAAAGAGGTGAGAGTAGGCCTCTTTCACACCGAAAGCAGTGAGAGGAGCAGGCCTCTTTCTTTCATGAAGTTGAAGATTTGATGCTTCCACAGCTGCAACTTCAGAGGACTCCCCCCTCCACCTCGTGAATCAGGCTGCTTATAAAAGTGAATCATGCCATCATGATTGTGCAGATTAGTACAGCTACTGTGAGGCTGAGACAGAGCCAAGGTATAAAACTGAAAGAGAACGTGTGCAAATGTTCCATAAGTCATATTTGTATTGGGTATCATTTGACACCACCATTACACATCGATAGTACACATTCAACAATGGAATAGTATCCAAGACTTTAACAGCAGTTAGAGAAAGGGCCTATCATTCTTCACATTATAACTGTAGGATATTTACCCTGTATTTTGATTCCTTGTGATGATGGTGGACCGAGCCTGGTCCCAGATCTATTTGTGCTGTCCTGCCAACTCCTATGGTCATTATCATGCCATGTCAAACACGCGAAACGACCATAGGAGTTGGCTATACCGAACAAACAGACCTGGGACAAGGCTAGATAGTGGTAGCTTGCTGCAGGGATTTGTTACCGGCCCTGTACAGATGTCGGTTGTGACTACGCCACTCAACCCTCTGGTTAACATGAAGACGGTCCACTTAGTGATCGAAACCACTGCAGATCAGTGAGCAGTAAATATGTAATCATGTATTCCTCCTCCGCTCTAAGACAATATGATTAGCTACAGGGCAGGATGTGTGTGTGTGTATGTGTGTTTGTGTGTGTTTGGCATTCAGCTGAGCAGCCAGCTGAGCTTGATATAGAGGATCTCAGGAAAGTTAATGAATGTTCAACATTAGTCCCAGGGAGTTGGTCCACTGTTCTGGATAGAGCTCAGTGTGAGTAGGATGAACCCTTGATGGGCAGGTCTATGCAGTAATTTACAGAGGGGTGAAGGGATGCTGAGAGCCACATGGTTGGGGATTATCTTGAACAGTGGGAATCACATCATGGGCTGGTTTCCTGGACACAGATTAATCTCAGTCCTAGACTAGAAGGCATGTTCAATGGAGATTCTCCATTTAAAGTGCTTCTTAGTCCAAGACTATGCTTAACCTGCTTCTGGAATTATTTTAAAGAAGTATCAGCTTTGGGGAGTCAAAATCCTAAAACAGCTATATATAACGTAAACAGTTCTGCACCAGAAGCCAGTATTTATATGAGAGTAGGTCAAAAAAACATCTTAACCATGAGAAGCCCTTTAATAACAATAGCACAACTTATGTTCCAACCATCATACTCTGAAGAGTATTCAGGAGACTGGGTGTCAGGGAAGCAAGATAAAGACAGGGGGAGACAGGGAGAGAGGCAGAGAGACAGTGACAGAGAGAGACAGAGGCAGAGAGAGACAGGGTACATCTCTATATGCAACATGTTAGATGGCTGAGTTGGAATGAGTAAATCTCCATATACAACATGTTAGACCTTTGCCTCTCTCCTTAAAAACAAATCCATCTAGCCATCTGCTTTTTCCTGCTAAAACGTAAGAAAGGTAAAGGCTAATTCAGCAGAGTAGCAGTAGTAGAGTCTATACTAGCTCTATACACACCTCTCCTACAATCACTGTTGCCCTCTTACAGTCCCCTCTTCATCTTTCACTCTCTCAAGGGTTGCTTTCCTGTCTCTCTCTTTCTCCAACAAGAGTTGCTTTCCCGATCCCAAAAAATACCTCACTCAACTAGAAATGAAACATCTTCTGAGTGGCACCTCCAATTCAACTTGGGCTGTAGTTTGATTGAAAATGTGGGTTGTGGTGCTTGTGTGCTACAGGCAGTTCTCCAGGGGCTGCTATTTGAGTAGGTGAGAATATAACACTGGTTACCCAGATAGATGTGGGTGCTGCTGTATTGTAATGTCACCAGCAAATGACAAATGTTGCTCTGGACTTTTCAGTGATATGCCTGCCCACCGGCATCTAGCAAGAGGAGCCACGAGATGCCTGAGTGATGGGATGTAGAGTATTAATCAAAAGGCTTGCCTTCAATAGACTGAACACACCGATATTCCCCAACATCCATATAACTGAGAGAGAAACGTGGTTCTACAAGGCCTTGTGCCCCCCATTCCCGAAAAGTACAGGGGGTATCCATATAATATGTAGACCTTGAATAACGACACAGGGCGAGACCCAGATGGTTAAGAGTCTGATATTTATTAGAATACAAGGGGCAGGCAATAGGCAGGTCGAAGACAGGAAGAAGTTAATTAACCAGGTCGAGTCCGAAAGGTACAGGGGGGTGGGCAGGCTGAATGGTCAGACAGGCGGGTTCAGTGTCAGGGCAGGCAGAACAGGTCAGAACTGGGAGGGCTAGAAAACAGAGACTAGAAAAATCAAGAGCACAGGGGCGAAACACGCTGATAGGCTTGACCAGACGAAATGGCAACAGACTGAGAACACAGGTATAAATACACTGGGGATAATTGGGAAGATGGTCGACACCTGGAGGGAGTAGGGACCAGCACAAAGACAGGTGAAACAGATCAGGATGTAACACCTTGGTAACATACAATAGATTATAATCAATGGTTTTGAATAATGATGCTATCAAAATAATGATTTACTAAACCTAATTGCAGCTGCTTTGGGAGTATCACACCCTGATCTGTTTCACCTGTATTTGTGCTTGTCTCCACCCCCTCCAGGTGTCGCCCATCTTCCCCATTATCCCCAGTGTATTTACACCTGTGTTCTCTGTCTGTCACCAGTTTGTTTTGTTTCATCAAGCCTACCAGTGGTTTTTCTGTGTGTCTGTCTTGCACTAGTTCCTGTTTTCCCAGCTTTCCCTGGTTTTTGACCATCCTGCCTGCCGTTCTGTACCTTTCGGACTCTGTTCTGGATTACTGACCTCTGCCTGCCCTTGACCTATCGTTTGCCTGCCCCCATTTCTGTAATAAACTTTTATTACTTCGAAACTGTCTGCATCTGGGTCTTCTCCTGAGCCGTGACAGGGAGATGTATAAACTTAAACAAAAAAGAAAACTGAACAACATTCACTGGGGTAGTGGGTTTATAACCATTGTACTATCAGATGTACATTTCCTTTCACTAGGGTCTTGTGTGCAAGTTTGTCGTGTGACTGTTAAATGGGCTCTTTAGTATGCATGTCAAAGGAAATTAGTGTGCATTTCTCATCCCTGTCCTCCATGGGTGTTGCATTACAAGGCACTGTCCTCAAAACTGCCAGAATCAATTAATATGAATAATGAATGTAGAGCAACTTGAGTTACCCTGTGAGGCATAGAACCTTCTCCTGGCTCCTACCATTGTTCTCACATCACTTGAATTTAGCAGAAGAGGATCCTCAGCTAATTATTTAGCAAAATAGGGGTCAGAAGATTTGTTGTCTTGGTATGACATTCAAATAGTTCAAATATAGGCTACCATACATGTGGTGGATGGAGAGAATGTTCTCCTCCACTTAGAAGAGAACTTTCTTAGTCCATTTTGCAACAGAAATGTCTATTGTATATCCCATTCTCCCAGGTGGACGTACACATACAGTACTGTATATACACATTGAGAAGTAGGGGTCAGAACCAGGGACAGACTGGACCCGTTTTGGGGTTAAAGGGCACAATGGCGGTAGTTAGCTCATGGGATTTTGAAGGACCCTCCAGATTCCCCCATCAGCTTGGGGATTCAAACCGGCAACCGCAGATTATCTTTGTGTCATTTAGTCAAACTCTGGTCCCCGCGTTGGTATGAGGAACAGTCCACTGATACTCCATCAAGATTACCCCCCCTCCCCAGTCTGGTCCCCGCGTTGGTATGAGGAACAGTCCACTGATACTCCATCAAGATTACCCCCCCTCCCCACTCTGGATCCCCGCGTTGGTATGAGGAACAGTCCACTGATACTCCATCAAGATTACTCCCCCTCCCCACTCTGGTCCCACGTTGGTATGAGGAACAGTCCACTGATACTCCATCAAGATTACCCCCCCTCTCCACTCTGGTCCCACGTTGGTATGAGGAACAGTCCACTGATACTCCATCAAGATTACCCCCCCTCCCAAATCTGGTCCCCACGTTGGTATGAGGAACAGTCCACTGATACTCCATTAAGATTACCCCCCCTCCCCACTCTGGATCCCCGCATTGGTATGAGGAACAGTCCACTGATACTCCATCAAGATTACCCCCCCCCCCTCCCCCCTCTGGTCCCCGCATTGGTATGAGGGAACAGTCCACTGATACTCCATCAAGATAACCCCCCTCCCCCCTCTGGTCCCCGCATTGGTATGAAGAACAGTCCACTGATACTCCATCAAGATTTACCCCCCTCCCCCCACTCTGGTCCCCACGTTGGTATGAGGAACAGTCCACTGATACTCCATCAAGATTACCCCCCCTCCCCACTCTGGTCCCCATGTTGGTATGAGGAACAGTCCACTGATACTCCATCAAGATTACCCCCCCCCCTCTCCACTCTGGATCCTGCGTTGGTATGAGGAACAGTCCACTGATACTCCATCAAGATTACCCCCCCTCTCCACTCTGGTCCCCACGTTGGTATGAGGAACAGTCCACTGATACTCCATCAAGATTACCCCCCCTCCCCACTCTGGTCCCCATGTTGGTATGAGGAACAGTCCACTGATACTCCATCAAGATTACCCCCCCCCTCTCCACTCTGGATCCTGCGTTGGTATGAGGAACAGTCCACTGATACTCCATCAAGATTACCCCCCCTCTCCACTCTGGTCCCCACGTTGGTATGAGGAACAGTCCACTGATACTCCATCAAGATTACCCCCCCCCCTCCCCACTCTGGTCCCCATGTTGGTATGAGGAACAGTCCACTGATACTCCATCAAGATTACCCCCCCTCTCCACTCTGGTCCCCACGTTGGTATGAGGAACAGTCCACTGATACTCCATCAAGATTACCCCCCCTCTCCACTCTGGTCCCCACGTTGGTATGAGGAACAGTCCACTGATACTCCATCAAGATTACCCCCCCCCCCCCTCTGGTCCCCACGTTGGTATGAGGAACAGTCCACTGATACATTTACATTTAAGTCATTTAGCAGACGCTCTTATCCAGAGCAACTTACATACTCCAAGCTTTAGGTTATAACTATCAAAATATACAAAGACGTGACATCTAGTGTTATGCCTCAAAATTATCAAGCAACTTTATCTACTGACATAGAACGTAATGTTTATATATGTATAGACTCGATCATATTACAATATGTCATTTACTTGGACATTTCTAAATGTACAGAATAATAATTTGCAGAACACTTCACTTTCACTGGTTACCAACATTACATGTTTGATAGTAGACTATACATAGTGTGTGACTTTTCTGTTTCCGTTAGTCAGCACCTCGAATACTTTTTGGGTATGTGTCAACTCTATTTGTTTATAAGGACGCTTCACCATAATCTTTTCTCATCAACACCCCCCTCTTCTGGTAAAATTATTTTACTACAACATTATACTTTGTCAGGTCTCAATATGTTCAAAACTATTCTCTACCCTAAGGTTCCATCTAGTGGATAGAAATACTACCTACATATGGTCTAGTGCAGTGGTTCTCAACCAAAGCTACTAGGACCCCTGGGGGTACTTGAGAAGACTCATGAGACCATAGGCTTACTGGTAAAATGCACATGAAAGGGTACTTCAGGGGTACTCCAGGCAGAGCAGAATTCAGTTAGTAGTACAGTAACCGAAAAATGTCGGGAACCACTGGTCTAGTACATAAAAGAGGAAACATACTTTCAAGGCTGAACATACTTTCAAAGTGAAAGATAGTTCATTTTTAGACCTTATGTATGAAATGTCTCTGATTTCTTGATTAAAATGTTTCCGCTTTAGAGTTAAAGTATTTTTTAAGCCAGCAGGTCAACTTCAAAACCTTAGGCTAGAGGAGAGTTCTGAACATATTGAGACCTGATAAAGTATACTGTTGTAGTATAATCATTTGACCAGAAGAGGGGCTCCTGAGTGGCGCAGCGGTCTATGGCACTGCATCTCAGTGCTAGAGGCGTCACTACACACCCTGCTTCGATTCCAGGCTGTATCACAACCGGCTGTGATTGGAAGTCCCATAGGGCAGCCCACAATTGGCCCAGCATCGTCCGGGTTTGGCCGTCATTGTAAATAAGAATTTGTTCTTAAGTGACTTTCCTGGTTAAATAAAAACACATGGCTGCATCATCCTCCAATAATTGCTATGTCACCCCCAACAATTTCAAGTTGTGCTCTTGCAGCCATACTGGGCTGGCACATTTCCTTCTGGTGTTTCCAGCTCTTATATACATACTTAGAAATAAAGTAGGCAAGGCACTGTATCCATCACTAGATGGCAATGGTGTGGAGCTGTGCAGCTGTGACTGAACAGCCTAAATGAACTCAACAAAATGTGGATACATGAACTTGATAGGCTTATTGAAGCAAAAGGTATCTAGTCAAGCTAGTTGCAACATGACAGCTAGGCCTATGTAAAAACTAAATATCCCATAGGCCTATAGGCTGCAAAACTGTCTTTGTGTAGGTCCTGAATCAACTTTAATCAAAACGACCACATCACACTCAGTTAGTTATATTAACTTCTAGGTAGGAGGAAGGACTGGAATGTATATGGGCCTTTGGAATTTAAACATTACATTTGGGAAGTGGCATCTTTCATTCATACACACGTAATACTTGTAAATGTTAATTTGTTAACTCTAGGCCACCATTCAACCTGTATTCATATTGTGCCAGGGGGCTACTCCTGTAACGTTGTTTCAGTTCAAACCAAAATAGATGGGAGTGCCCTTAAAGATAGCATACAGGCTACATTATGTATGCCTGTGAATGCACTTTACATTTCCTCCAATTGTCGTATCCCTGTGTAGTAACAAGGTAATTCCTACAAAGTAGCATACTGGAGTTATACTGTTTAGTAATAGAAGCCTAGAATGTTTGGCTACAGCTTAGCCACATATGTGGCCACTATATTAAGCAACATATTCCTCTTGTGTAACCAAAACCGGCCACTCCTCTTCATAGGCAAGTAGGCTTTTTTGTAATGCATTTACAAAAGTAGCCTACTATGAAACGGCATGATAATAATACGATGTTGCTACAAATGTACACATCATCAGAGCAACCTGACCTGATAGTTACCTGGTTGCTATTTTCCTACAAACGAGCCTGCCTATCCCCCTAGTCTCAAGCGGAAATGTTTGAGCTCGATTCGGAGCAAGGGAGGGAGAGATGGTTGCGGGAAAGGTCGAGCGACGTGGAAAACAGCTCTGCGCACAAGAAACACGCAGTATGCAGTTCTCTTCTCACATTCAAGGCAGAACAAGGGCATATAGTCAGAGAGACACACCCAGCGGAAATATGGTGCTGGCAAATGCGACAAACAGCAATACCCAAAAATGGTTCCAAATGATCCTGCAGGCACGGTGCGGAAACTGGCCAGGAAAGTGGAAGAAGACTGTCGAGAACGAAATTACCTGAAATGTACATGACATGAGCGACAGATTCTCATGAAATGTGTTCTCTCAAGCCAGCAAAGTCGGTGCATTTGAGAAAAAACAATTAGTAGCGCGCAAAGCTTTACGTTTTCCATGCTTTTTAAAGCAATGTCGGAGCGCCATACAGAACTGACCTCAATGATAGGTAATGTTAATGATTTTTGTTCGTTTTAATCATCAATAAATTACATTTCACTGTATTGCATTTTGCTGGCAAGATGGCGCCGGCGTAGCCAAGTCAGGTGACCTTGTTTTTCTCCATCACCAATGCATGATTGTTGGTTCATAAGAGATGCGGAAGTCAATGTAGCCTATTGTAGCCTACCTACACAATTGCGTAGCTGGTTGGGATATGTGGTGAGACCATTGTTTCAACCGTGCACATGTAATGGCGGCAATGTGGGTCTCTGATGCGACCACTTTATAATGTGTGAGTGGTTTTGGTGTCAATAAATTTTGGTGGCAACAATCCTGCATTCCACACATTCTTGGATATAAAAAACAGGAGTTTGGCCATGCATAACCACTATGGCTAGGCTTACATGTCACCAGATGTTGCCGCAGTTGCATGCTGCTCGTTCTTCATTAGCCTGTGTTGGGAAACTGCGCTTTGAGTTTTCCAAGGGTGTAGTGCATAAAGGCGTACTTATATAATTATTATGTTGTGGCCAAGACCCAATGCCAAAATGATGTTGGCAGCAGACTCGCCGACACAATGATAAAATGAGGAAGACGTCAAAAACGTCGATTGAAAGGTTGTAAGCACCGCACCTGCGTGCGTAATTAGCCCATCATTGAAGGTGTCCATAGCCTACTTCAAAATTAAGGCAACATTTTGACAATATCTAAATTAATTGCTAAGGAGAATCTTCACTGTTAAGCCACATTTCATTATTTAGTTGTGTGCTAAGTAAATCCTGATGGACAGAGTTCAATGTTGATGTGTACATACTTTGGATGTGAACTTAAATACTGAACATACAACCAAACATCGTGTAGAAAACCCCACCCAATTTTAGAATCGCCTTTTATTGGTGGGTGATCTTTTGTAAATCCTGTCCCCCTTTTTGTTGGCGATTGTAATTGGTCAATGGTGACGACAATCCCAGCTCACATTCCCGCCTACCGAGGAGATCAAGTTTGAATGAACAACAGCAGTCTGTTCAAGGAGTAGTAGTTGCAATTTCAGTAAAAAATACTTTTACGTCTGTATACTTGGTTTAGAAAATCGGTGGACTGGTTTTCTCAAGATGGATATGAAGAAAAGAATTCATCTAGAATTGCGGAATCGCACGCCATCTGATGTAAGCTAACGTTGAGATCGTATTGTTTGCAATTGTTTTAATGATAGTGTGATATGCAAAGGGTTACAAAGTTTTTTCGCGAGTTAGCAATGTTGCCATTACTGGAGCAGTTCGTGTTACATTGTTGCTGATATTTATCACCGTAATTGCCGCTCTAGACTTCGTAGCCAACTTAAAACGATTAGAAGGAAGCATGTCTGAAAGTGCAGTTGGTGAGAATGCACCAATACACCTCATTTTCATATCTGTATTTAAAAGGCAAGCGTGAGCCATATTGCCTGATGGTAACTTTGTAGTCCTGAACGCGCCCTTTTCCTTCCCATCAACAAGGCGCATTCATAGCCTCTTTTCAGCTAATTCATTGTCAGTTCTCATACAATTAACGTTACTATTTTAGCGCATGCATAGGCTACAAAATGTCCTTGATTTTTGTACCCTGGCGATTGCTCGCTCACAACTTATTACGCAGCACAGGCTATACCTATTAGAAATGGTTTGGTAACCGATCTCAATGGTCTGTCTACGGATTGTTTATCCAAAGATAGGCTAATTCCTAGACTGCCAAATAGACGTGTGTATCGTTCGTTGGGTCGGCTATATTTACCGTGCATGGTAGGCTAGGCCTACTTTTTGTATTTGTTATAATAGCCTAGGTATTAGTAACGTTAAGTGCATAGCCTACACAACTAATTTAAAACCGCAATGAAAAGGTTTTGTCCGTCCTAGGATTTTAGTGCAGGTTATCACGTGTGAAGAAACATCTATCTCGGCTCATATTCTAAACAAGGTGCACATTCGGAGAATATCAGACTATTGCCGAATAAAAATCAAAAAAGCATGTTACAATATTTTACATTATGGCTCGTTTGGTTGCATAGGCTATACGCATGCTTGGATTCCCAGTTGAAAAACGATGAGTTTGACCCTGGTTTCAGTATCAAACAATAAGAATAATTTTCTGTCAAGCTAAGCACATAAAAACCGACAGGCAATTTCGGGCTGCGGTGCTCCAGTTTCAAGATCTAGGACAAGCCGCCATTTTACCGACAAACAAAGGCAACGGTTTCTATCGAAGATACCGTGTACATTGCTGTGCGTTCATTTAACACGAACGATAACAACTTTTTCCTGCATACCTTTAAACATATTGCAGTAGGCTACAATCCAAATCGTCAACTCTTTATGAGTAAGCCATAATGTAACGATTGGTTTTCTTGCGCCTGCTGCCAACCCAGCCAACGTCTAATCGGCAGCCCCTCCTACTCGCTTGATGACCCATTGCACGACTCGTAGCAGGTTGTTTTCGCTTTTAGAGCAATGAAAATCGGCAAATACACCAACACGTCGATCATTGTGCGTGGTTTACCCCTTATTTAGTCGAATTTGTTACGTGCGTAATACGTGCATAATTTGCGGATTTGGCTCTCACCAGCAGCACAGATGGTCTAATCCAGGGTATAATATAATGCCAATGGTGTCCACTCAGCATAATGTTCATTTCAACCGTGAACAGAAGTTGTTTTCATGCCAAATTTAATATACCAGAGGTGTCTGTGTTTTGCCTATGAGCTGGTTGGGTTCATTTGTGGGACTACGACAATGGAGTATAAGAAGCAGCACCACCAATTAGAAAATATTAATATTGGTCATTGTCCTCTTAGGACGCTAATGAGAATCCCAGTCCTGTGCAAATCATTAGTCTGCATTCTGACCCCAAAACGTGGGAATTACAGAGGAGTGTACAAGCTGGGTACTGTCATAATCATCAGATATGTTTAATGTGAGTTCAATCTAAATGTGTATGTATTACATGTACGTTTCTGTGAGAAATCACCTCTATGTATTTACAAAATAGTGATCCGTGGAACAACAAGTTACCTGAAACTATCACCCAGATTCTGAAGAATATGTTTAATAAATGATCAATTCATTAAATCCCAAGCAACACACCATCTGTTATGTAACATTTTCTGCACCAGACCAGTGTCAGAGGAGGCTGGTGGGAGGAGCTATAACAGGACGGGCTCATTGGAATGGAATAAATGGAACCGAGTCAAACATGTGGATTCCATGTGTTTGATAGCGTTCCGTTCCGGCCATTCCAATGAGCCCGTCCTCCTATAGCCCCTACCACCAGCCTCCTCTGTTGTCAGATATGGACTTTATGCAGACACCATTGCTTTGGGACTGCCCTCCCTCAAATGGACTGACAGGCATACTATAGTTATAGATTTGGAGTAAAGAATCACTTTACATTTCCTATTCCTCTTGTTTTCCAGGTGAAAGAGCTGGTGCTTGATAACTGTCGCTCAAACGAAGGCAAAATTGAGGGCCTCACAGATGAATTTAAAGAGTTGGAATTTCTAAGCACAATCAACGTTGGGCTGACATCGGTCTCCAACTTGCCGAAGCTGAACAAGCTGAAAAAAGTAGGTTTTCTATTAAAAAAATTTAACAAAGTATTATTGTTGCCATGCTATTACCACTTTGTGCAGTAAAGTGAAAATCTGTTTTATGGATGTCCTGTTATGATTACTCTGCTCATACAGTTGTTGCTTTATTTTCTCCTCAGCTTGAACTCAGTGACAACAGGATCTCAGGTGGGCTGGAAGTACTGGCGGAGAAATGCCCAAACCTCACACACCTAAACCTCAGTGGCAACAAAATTAAAGACCTCAGCACGATAGAACCTCTGGTATGCAGTGGGTGTCATGACAACGTAGTAGCTCTGTGTGTGTGTGTGTATATATATATATATATATATATATATATATATATATATATATATATATATATATATATATATATATATATATACACACATATACACACACGCTATGCTATACTATACTATACTATACTGAACTCTTGTCTCAAGGTGCTATTGGGTCTGAAAGGGAACCCTGAATGGACAACATTGTCCAGAAAATACCTCATTCATCAAATGTACCTTCATAACTTATATGTAAAGCTTTGAGGTAAACAATTAGCAACTAAACCTCCATAGTGTATATTTTAATCTAGTTGGAGTAGTCAGTATTAAAGAAAACAAACGAAGCCTAAATATTCATATTTCATCATCAAGACTTCTCTTCTTTCACAGAAAAAATTAGAGACCCTGAAAAGCTTAGACTTGTTCAACTGCGAGGTGACCAACCTCAACGACTACAGAGACAACGTGTTCAAGCTCCTCCCCCAGTTGACGTACCTCGACGGCTATGACAAAGACGACAAGGAGGCGCCAGATTCGGACGCAGAGGCCTATGTGGAGGGACTGGACGATGACGATGACAGTGATGGTACGATTTAAGATCCATACTATTGTATACTATATACAAATGTTGGTAAATAATAATCTGATTGGGCTGTGATTTAAAAGATGGATATGAACCCATAGAGCTCTGACATGACCTCTGTTTTTCTAATGGTAATTATGTTCATGATGTTGTTCAACGTTTCCTTTTGTAATAACGGTATTATACCAAGTGGCTGCAGTGAATGAGTTGCATTATAACTATTGTAACTTTGTAGTGGCCCTTATGCATTTTTTGATCACCTTAATAGGCTAACTCTATTTTCAACTGCAGAGGTAGACGAGGAGGAGGATGAGGATGGAGAAGCCCCACCAAGAAAAGCGGAGGATGATGACGATGAGGAAGGTGAAGAAGAGGAAGAGGAGGACCTAAGTGGAGAGGTGAAACTTTGAGGATGGGGCTGCAATGATACTTATATCTTGATCGACGCCTGCATGATAAGTTCAATGATTTACAATAAATGAATAAAGGGCCACACAAAATGATCTTATACCTACCTTAAAGTGATGCAGACTGGGCTGATGTTTGCTAAACCAGCAAATACCTGGTGCTTCCCCCCCCCCCCCCCCCCCCCCCCCAAGGTGCATCTCAACCACTGCACTGTGACATCATTATTTGAATATGACCCAGGGCACATGACAAGGGAGATTCTGATCTGCATTTGTCTCTTAGGAGGACGAGGAGGATTTGGACGGCAAGGAGAGTGATGAGGATAATGAAGGTGAGTGTGGTGGAATCTCACTGCTGTCACCAAATGTGCATGGTCACAGTATCGTGTGTAGCTTTAATGTTGGGACTGATTTTTAAAATAACACGTCTACTTAAACCAAACTCAATGCTTTCCTGTTGAACGTGACCATTGACTTTTGTTTTCCTAGAAGAGGAGCGAGGTCTGAAGAGGAAAAGGGATTTAGACGAGGAAGCAGAGGAGGAGGAAGACGACTGAAGATGTGCTCACCACCAAGCTATGTTTTGATCAGACTGTTTTAACCTTGTATTCCCTGTCTCCCCCACCCCTCTGTATTTGTCAGTTGTCATATATTGCAGTAGGCATGGTAGTGTCATGGGCCAGCTGGGTAAAGGGTTGGTGGAAGGAAACAAGTTAACATTTGATTATTTTTTCTTTATCATTTTCTTTTGTACTTTTTGATTCCTTGTATTCTACTCATATCTGTCCCCTGCAAACCACTGGAAGGGCAGAAGAGAACATTTTGTAAAAGTCCAATATTATTAGCTCTAACCTTTGTAAAGGTTTTGTTTTCTCAGTGATATTGATAGCTTCTGTGTATACAGATTTCTGATGATGATTTATGTATTTAAAGAGACAAGCTACCAAAAAACCTTTTAGAAATGCATGTCTGAAATAGATTTTAAAGTCGACTACTGGATTTCAAGTATGACAGTTTCCTATACCCTTTTCTTATTCAGTGTCTTTTTCTTTGTGTACATGAAGCGTTTTGTGGTGTCATCCGTATATCATTGTATGTGCTGTTTTCATCATGGAAAGGGTGTTTAAACATTCATAGAATGGCCTGTATACAGGGCATCTTTTTAAGCATAGTAAAGAATGTCTGCCCTTGTCAGAATGTTTCTCCTTAACCCCTAGCTTTGATAGTTTGGAAATTACGTGTTATTTGTAAATACTGACCAAATCTATTTTTTTTCTATTACTCTTTGATAATGGCAGACATTTACACTTAATTAATTGTAACGATGAACTGTAGTAAGATATTGAATATCTGTGCAGCCGTACCTAAAATAGGCTAATTGAATCTGGTACACGATTTCCATGTTCACCAAATTATATTCACAGAAATACTCACTGAATCCAAATTTGTTATTGCTGTCCAACTCTTCAAGTACATATTCGTTCCCCACCTATATAATACACCGCTGGGCAATGTGCAAAGAAAACACCTTTTGCATTTTCTTTTCTAAAACCATAGGGCAGTTCATGGTCAGATAGGCCTACCTCAGTCATGTTCCCCTTACATGTTTAACCCACTGTCATCAAAGCTAATACCTTACCATGAGACAAACTTTTGATTTTCTCCCTTTCACTTCAATAAATATTTTTTTTTTTTATACAAGTTGTGGTTTGTGATCTTTTTGAATTGCTTACGTCGTCATCTAATAGTTGACAGCAATTTTGATAATCCCAGATGCTTGTGCTACGTTGTACCTGCTTCCTAATGTACTGTAGCCTACTACTGACATCATGTGGAGAATCCAGGTAGTTCATGCTAAAAGGGAATGATCTGGTTTATCCACTCATTGCATTAACTTAACAAATTGATATTAGTTGTTGGGACTTGTAGATCAATGAGGTGAAACAGGATGTATTGTAGGCTAACTGACACAGTACAATGTTCTGTCTTTCTGAGAGAATTGTCATTCTGCAGTTTCATCAGCACATAGTACAATTAGGCATTTAGATGGTCGTCGACCAGTATTTACTACACCTATATGCCATCATCTCCACCAAATGGTTAGTTATCCTCCCATTCAAAACAATACTGCAGTGCTTTTCACTCACCTTGCATACTGCTGCATCTTCACAGTGCAACACTGAATCCCCTCCTTTAGGCCACTTGAGACCTCTGTCATTCTCTACGGGCTGACCTGACCTTATCCACCATGTTCACCTTCACTGTTGCCAGACTAGATGCCCACAGGGTGCTGTGCCTATAGTCTGGTGCTAGCCACCCACACCTGTAAGAGCTTAAGGCAACTTCTCCAATGTCCATATGGCATGACAACGAATGCCAGAGGAGTTGGCTAAAGCAAAATGTAACACCTGGCAACCAAGCTACTGTACCTACATTTGTTTGCTTGGTGTCTTCATTGGATAAGGACACACTATTACAGTATAACATTTGAGGGGGGGGGGGGGGGGTCTTTACAAGGTATATGTTAGGGTTAAAGATGTAAATAATTACCTTGTGTAAGTAATATTGCTGTTTCATTCATTTAGTCAGTCAACCCCTGCAGAATATGTTACCAATTATGACAATATTATGACAATTGTACAAATAATGATTCCTCTGTAGAGGTATAGTATAGGTAACCAGAACTACAGGAAATCTCAGTCTTAACTTGAGTGGAATGGATCATGTGGAATACCACAGATTAACAATGTTGGTAACTTTCTTAAATAGAATATTCATAGCTGAAAGGTATAAAGACAAATATTGTATTAATTTTTCGGTTTGATGTACTGTTTTACGTACATAACCTAATTTCATGTTAACTAATATTCCAATTCACCAGATTTAGTATTGTATCGATTCAATCAAGAAAATACTGGATATTTTTGACTATACGGTCTCAGCCAAATTGCCACCATCTGTGTGAAACATAATTCAATCACAAGTGTGTCAGCTATCATTTTCATGACCACGATTTCTCCCAAAGACATGAGATGAATGTTCTGCATAAAGAGTTAGCTAAAAACATCAAATATAACAAATAAATAGTAACAATAATACATTTTCCAACAAAACTTCTCCTAAAGATAATGACTGAGGCGACAGACAAACTGCCTGTTAAGACTACATTTGGGTTGCTGTATGCCAGTCTGAGCCAGAGCTGCAGCTTTTTACAGACAACACATTCTTAGGAGAGATGAAGAAAAAAAACTGTCTTGAAATACACCTCATTCATGTCCCTGTAAAACTCATCATCTTCATTCATGTCCCTGTAAAACTCATCATCCTCATTCATGTCCCTGTAAAACTCATCATCTTCATTCATGTCCCTGTAAAACTCATCAACCTCATTCATGTCCCTGTAAAACTCATCATCCTCATTCATGTCCCTGTAAAACTCATCATCCTCATTCATGTCCCTGTAAAACTCATCATCCTCATTCATGTCCCTGTAAAACTCATCATCCACAGTAGTTGGAACTAGTAGAAGACTCTTCCATTGGGAGGTTGAGATGTTGCAGCTTTGCTGTGAGTTGGTTTGCAGTGGGTAGACCATGGGGGAGGATTGGGGGAGAAGGGGGAAGTCAATCTCTTTCCCCAGGGTAGTCTCTGGTGATGGCAGGGTGGAGGTTGGAGGATTTGGGGGTGGCATTTCTGGGCGATGACAAAGGCTTTGCCACGTGGACTCAGAGGGGCATGGCATGACATGGCAGGTGGGGTGTGAGGACCCCTGGGATACACTGATGGTGCTCTGCAGTAGGGGGGAGGGGTGTATTGCGACTGATGATGTAATAACTAATCATAATGAAGCCAAACCGGATATCAGGATACATCAATGGAACAGAATAAAAAAAAATCTTATAACAATAAATTACATTACCAGTTTGTTATTATGTTATCAATTGAGGGATTTAACAGTGATGTCAATATGATTACATTATCGATAACAAAAACTGTTACACAAACGTTATAATCAGTATTTACATTATCCGGTGGCTATTACATTATCAATTGCAACAGGAAGTACAAATGATACACGATGAAAGGGAGGGAGGACGCTGGACGTGGCGTGGTGGTGGTGGTGCCATAAGCTAGAGATCAGAGGTCAGACATTGTTTCCAACGGGGCTGACGTTCCTCAGGTTGTTGAGTTCCAGCTCCAGCTGGCGTATTTTAACGTCCTTGGTGTTCAGCTCCTCCTTCAGCTTTCTCAGCTCCTCCTGCTGCCTGAAGAACATCCTCAGTAGCTACAGAACAGAACAGAGGGATCAGGGTCATATAGCGTCCTGAAGAACATCCCCAGGAACTACAGAACAGAGGGATCAGGGTCATATAGCGTCCTGAAGAACATCCCCAGGAACTACAGAATAGAGGGATCAGGGTCATATAGCGTCCTGAAGAACATCCCCAGGAACTACAGAACAGAGGGATCAGGTCCACAAAGATAACAGGCTATAGACCATAGTTTGTAATTGTGCTCAGGAAGTAATTTGAGCATTTGCACCCCATTCCAAGTAGTGTTTAATACACTCACCACCCACCAACCAACCTTCTTCCTTCTCTCCCTTTTCTTTTCATTCATCCATTCACCCACCCATATCTCCATCCACAGTTATCTGATGAACACACCTCGTTCTCTGTCCTGGGTGGCACGTTTTCCAGCAGGTCAATGCCGTTGACCACCACACCTTTCTTTTCCTTCACCGGTGCCTTGAACACCAGCTGGTTGGGCTTCTGGTAGCCCTTCTTCAGGGACATTAACACTGGGTCTGCTCGCATGCACACACACACACACACACACACACACACACACACACACACACACACACACACACACACACACACACACACACACACACACGCACACACACGCACACACACACGCGTACGCACACACACACACACGCACACACACACACACACACACACACACACACACACACACACACACACACACACACACACACACACGCACACACACGCGTACGCACACACACACACGCACACACACGCGCACACACGCGCGCACACGCATACACACACACACACAAACTTCATTAAAATGTGCTACGTACAACTACACACATACACTATATATTGATATAAACATTTCCTCTCCCACTACTAGGACTATATCAGAAGGTGTACTGAACATTCAAACTAAAGACACGTGGCGTGCACTGTACCTCGGTTGATACCACTCAACCAGTCATTGGCTGAGAGGGCAGGCTCGGTCCCTGCCGTCATTGGATAGATGTCCTCCTGGTACGTCTCTGACTGCAACACCAGGAGAGACAGAGTGAGAGCATGTTCCAATACTTTAAGATCTCTGTTTCTTCCCAAGGGTGCACATGTTTGTTCCAACCCTGCACTGATTCAACATTCAATCTGATTCAACTGCCCTGCATTAGATGAATGAGGTGTGTTAGTGCAGGGCTGTAACAAATATGTGCACACACCCTAAGGTCTTTCTGGGAATGGATTGAGAAACACTGCTATATGAAGTGAGAGGGAGAAGGGCATCCCCACTGACACTGACCCTCCTTGGTACTATCATGGAGATGGGCTCGATCAGCCCCTTCAGCGTCACCAGCTTGTAGAAGCGAAACACCTCGCAGGCCGTTACGTCCAGCCCATGTTTAGGCATCACACCTGAGGAGGGAATCGCCACAGTCCTGTTACTGTATAACATTACCTTAGACATCACCATAGTGATGTTACTGTATAGCATTACCTTAGATATCACCATAGTCCTGTTAATGTATAACATTACCTTAGATATTACCATAGTGATGTTACTGTATAACATTACCTTAGATATCACCATAGTCCTGTTACTGTATAACATTACCTTAGACATCACCATAGTCCTGTTACCGTATAACATTACATTAGATATTACCATAGTGATGTTACTGTATAACATTACCTTAGATATCCCCATAGTCCTGTTACTATATAACATTACCTTAGATATCCCCATAGTGATGTTACTGTATAACATTACCTTAGACATCACCATAGTCCTGTTACTGTATAACATTACCTTAGACATCACCATAGTCCTGTTACTGTATAACATTACCTTAGACATCACCATAGTCCTGTTACTGTATAACATTACCTTAGATATCCCCATAGTCCTGTTACTGTATAACATTACCTTAGACATCACCATAGTCCTGTTACTGTATAACATTACCTTAGATATTACCATAGTCCTGTTACTGTATAACATTACCTTAGACATCACCATAGTCCTGTTACTGTATAACATTACCTTAGACATCACCATAGTCCTGTTAATGTATAACATTACCTTAGATATTACCATAGTGATGTTACTGTATAACATTACCTTAGATATCACCATAGTCCTGTTACTGTATAACATTACCTTAGACATCACCATAGTCCTGTTACCGTATAACATTACATTAGATATTACCATAGTGATGTTACTGTATAACATTACCTTAGATATCCCCATAGTCCTGTTACTATATAACATTACCTTAGATATCCCCATAGTGATGTTACTGTATAACATTACCTTAGACATCACCATAGTCCTGTTACTGTATAACATTACCTTAGACATCACCATAGTCCTGTTACTGTATAACATTACCTTAGACATCACCATAGTCCTGTTACTGTATAACATTACCTTAGATATCCCCATAGTCCTGTTACTGTATAACATTACCTTAGACATCACCATAGTCCTGTTACTGTATAACATTACCTTAGATATTACCATAGTCCTGTTACTGTATAACATTACCTTAGACATCACCATAGTCCTGTTACCGTATAACATTACATTAGATATTACCATAGTGATGTTACTGTATAACATTACCTTAGATATCCCCATAGTCCTGTTACTATATAACATTACCTTAGATATCCCCATAGTGATGTTACTGTATAACATTACCTTAGACATCACCATAGTCCTGTTACTGTATAACATTACCTTAGACATCACCATAGTCCTGTTACTGTATAACATTACCTTAGACATCACCATAGTCCTGTTACTGTATAACATTACCTTAGATATCCCCATAGTCCTGTTACTGTATAACATTACCTTAGACATCACCATAGTCCTGTTACTGTATAACATTACCTTAGATATTACCATAGTCCTGTTACTGTATAACATTACCTTAGACATCACCATAGTCCTGTTACTGTATAACATTACCTTAGACATCACCATAGTCCTGTTACTGTAGAACATTACCTTAGACATCCCCATAGTCCTGTTACTATATAACATTACCTTAGATATCACCATAGTGATGTTACTGTATAACATTACCTTAGACATCACCATAGTCCTGTTACTGTATAACATTACCTTAGACATCACCATAGTCCTGTTACTGTATAACATTACCTTAGACATCACCATAGTCCTGTTACTGTATAACATTACCTTAGATATTGCCATAGTGATGTTACTGTATAACATTACCTTAGACATCACCATAGTCCTGTTACTGTATAACATTACCTTAGACATCACCATAGTCCTGTTACTGTATAACATTACCTTAGACATTACCATAGTGATATTACTGTATAACATTACCTTAGATATCACCATAGTCCTGTTACTGTATAACATTACCTTAGACATCACCATAGTGATGTTACTGTATAACAATACCTTAGACATCACCATAGTCCTGTTACTGTATAACATTACCTTAGACCTGTTACTGTATAACATTGCCTTAGACATCCCCACAGTGATGTTACTGTATAACATTGCCTTAGACATCACCATAGTGATGTTACTGTATAACATTACCTTAGACATCACCATAGTCCTGTTACTGTATAACATTACCTTAGACATCACCATAGTCCTGTTACTGTATAACATTACCTTAGATATCACCATAGTCCTGTTACTGTATAACATTACCTTAGATATCCCCATAGTCCTGTTACTGTATAACATTACCTTAGATATCCCCATAGTGATGTTACTGTATAACATTACATTAGATATCACCATAGTCCTGTTACTGTATAACATTACCTTAGACATCACCATAGTGATGTTACTGTATAACATTACCTTAGACATCACCATAGTCCTGTTACTGTATAACATTACCTTAGACATCACCATAGTCCTGTTACTGTATAACATTACCTTAGATATTACCATAGTCCTGTTACTGTATAACATTACCTTAGACATCACCATAGTCCTGTTACTGTATAACATTACCTTAGACATCACCATAGTGATGTTACTGTATAACATTACCTTAGACATCACCATAGTCCTGTTAATGTATAACATTACCTTAGATATTACCATGGTGATGTTACTGTATGACATTACCTTAGACATCACCATAGTGATGTTACTGTATGACATTACCTTAGACATCACCATAGTCCTGTTACTGTATAACATTACCTTAGATATCCCCATAGTCCTGTTACTGTATAACATTACCTTAGATATCCCCATAGTGATGTTACTGTATAACATTACCTTAGATATCACCATAGTCCTGTTACTGTATAACATTACCTTAGATATTACCATAGTCCTGTTACTGTATAACATTACCTTAGACATCACCATTGTCCTGTTACTGTATAACATTACCTTAGATATTACCATAGTCCTGTTACTGTATAACATTTCCTTAGACATCACCATAGTCCTGTTACTGTATAACATTACCTTAGATATTGCCATAGTGATGTTACTGTATAACATTACCTTAGATATCACCATAGTGATGTTACTGTATAACATTACCTTAGATATCACCATAGTCCTGTTACTGTATAACATTACCTTAGACATTACCATAGTGATATTACTGTATAACATTACCTTAGACATCACCATAGTGATGTTACTGTATAACATTACCTTAGACATCACCATAGTGATATTACTGCATAACATGACCTTTTAAAATCATTGATGACATTTCCATAGATTTTTCACTCAGAAAAAGAGCAACAACATTACTGAATGAAAGCTGAGATATGGCTGAGTAAACAAACCCAAACCCTTGGTCTCTGTCTGTAAGGGTCGGGCCCCGGTGAGTCAATTCAATTCAATTCGCTTTATTGGCATGACGTAACAATGTACATATTGCCAAAGCTTACTTTGGATATTTACAATATAAAACTAAATAAAAATGAGAATCAAAAATTGTCAACGGGACAACAGTAACAACAATAACCAACGGTCAATATAACCATACATTCAACAATAGTAATAATCATACAGTTGAGGACATGTGCAGGTTTATTGGTCTGTCAGACACTGTCCCTCAACTTATGGCAGGCAGCAATGTAGTGCGCTGCCAACCCACAGCTCTCTGTGTCCTCCCCCAACAGGATGGGTAGCCTATCCTCATCAGAGAGGTCTTTGAAACCTTGAATAAGGGTTTCAAATTTGGGGAAATGACACTCTCTAATTGTTTTATATTTTTGACATTTTGTCAGGAAATGCAGCTCCGTCTCAGGTTCTGCTGTTGTGCAGTGGTTGCACAGCCTTTCCTCTACAGGGAGCCAGGTTTTCCTCTGTCTACCCTTCTCAATGGCAAGGTTGTGCTCACTGAGCCTGTACTTTGTCAAGGTTTTTCTAAGGTTTTGATCAGTAACCATGGTCAAATATTTAGCCATAGTGTACTGTCGATTTAGGGCCAGATAGCACTGCATTTTGCTTTGTGTTTGTGCTTGTGTTTCCCAATAAGCAATGTAGTTTTGTTTTGACTGTGTTGTAATTTGGTTTATTCTGATTGATTGGATGTTCTGGTCCTGAGGCTTCAGTGTGTTAGTAGAACAGCTTTGTGAACTCAGCCCCAGGACCAGCTGGATGAGGGGACTCTTTTCTTTGCTCAGCTCTTGGCATTGCAGGGCTTGGTAATGAGTCTGTCACTTACCAAGGCCTTTCTGTGGGGCAGGGGAGCGGAACTCCATGAGATACTGCAGGTAGGGCTTCTCTGTGGTGATCTCATAGTAACGGATGTTGCCATCGCCCTGTGAATGGAACGGATGTGTTTGTTTACTATCTGACCCAGATGTCTTCCAATACATGTACATATATGTTTGACCTTCACTGTTACTGACAGGGCTTGTTGATGAAACAGAAAGGGAATACCATCATTGAATCAGGGAATGTAAAATACTATTTAAGAATATTTTTGGTTAACGAGTTAACGTTTTCCATACACAATGGTCTCACATCTACTTAAACTAATCAAATGACGTCTCACATCTACCTAAACCAATCAAAGGACTAATTTGTCTTTAAAAAAAAGAATCCACTACATGAGTCCACACTATTCATTGTGTTGTGTAAGGGGTAGTGCTCACCTTTCCTGCCAGGTACAGCATGTGTGTGTCTGCATCATAGAAAGGAAACAGCAGCCCTGAGAGACCGTCTATCTCCTCTTCTACCATGGGCATAGACAGGTCCTCCTGTGGGACCACACACACACACACACACACACACACACACACACACACACACACACACACACACACACACACACACACACACACACACACACACACACACACACACACACACACACACACACACACACACACACAGGGATCAGACATTGTTCCTGAACACACACTAATAAGGACACACATAATCCTTAATTGAGGATATACACACAAGTGCAGTTGCACACACACACACACACACACACACACACACACACACACACACACACACACACACACACACACACACACACACACACACACACACACACACACACACCCAAGGGGACACATACAGTCCCACATCTCAGCAGGGGTCCCCGGCTGCCTCACCTGATCCCACAGTGCAATCTGTCTGGTGTTCCACCGGGACACACCTGTTGTCAGCAGCCGCTTCATGTTGCCCAGGAACACCACTCTGTTCACCCTGTGGTTCTTACAGCTGGCGTGCTGGTGGGGATCAATCACACAAAGACTCTACTGTAATGGGGCATTATGTTCACTCTAAATGTGGGGAACAATCACACAGAGACTACTGTAACGGGGCATTATATTCACTCTAAATGTGGGGAACAATCACACAGAGACTCTACTGTAATGGGGCATTATATTCACTCTAAATGTGGGGAACAATCACACAGAGACTACTGTAATGGGGCATTATATTCACTCTAAATGTGGGGAACAATCACACAGAGACTCTACTGTAATGGGGCATTATATTCACTCTAAATGTGGGGAACAATCACACAGAGACTACTGTAATCGGGCATTATATTCACTCTAAATGTGGGGAAAAATCACACAGAGACTACTGTAACGGGGCATTATATTCACTCTAAATGTGGGGAACAATCACACAGAGACTCTACTGTAATGGGGCATTATATTCACTCTAAATGTGGGGAACAATCACACAGAGACTACTGTAATGGGGCATTATATTCACTCTAAATGTGGGGAACAATCACACAGAGACTACTGTAATGGGGCATTATATTCACTCTAAATGTGGGGAACAATCACACAGAGACTCTACTGTAATGGGGCATTATATTCACTCTAAATGTGGGGAACAATCACACAGAGACTACTGTAATGGGGCATTATATTCACTCTAAATGTGGGGAACAATCACACAGAGACTCTACTGTAATGGGGCATTATATTCACTCTAAATGTGGGGAACAATCACACAGAGACTACTGTAATCGGGCATTATATTCACTCTAAATGTGGGGAAAAATCACACAGAGACTACTGTAACGGGGCATTATATTCACTCTAAATGTGGGGAACAATCACACAGAGACTCTACTGTAATGGGGCATTATATTCACTCTAAATGTGGGGAACAATCACACAGAGACTACTGTAATGGGGCATTATATTCACTCTAAATGTGGGGAACAATCACACAGAGACTCTACTGTAATGGGGCATTATATTCACTCTAAATGTGGGGAACAATCACACAGAGACTCTACTGTAATGGGCATTATATTCACTCTAAATGTGGGAACAATCACACAGAGACTACTGTAACAGGGCATTATATTCACTCTAAATGTGGGGAACAATCACACAGAGACTACTGTAACGGGGCATTATGTTCACTCTAAATGTGGGGAACAATCACACAGAGACTCTACTGTAATGGGGCATTACATTCACTCTAAATGTGGGGAACAATCACACAGAGACTACTGTAATGGGACATTATATTCACTCTAAATGTGGGGAATAATCACACAGAGACTCTACTGTAATGGGCATTATATTCACTCTAAATGTGGGGAACAATCACACAGAAACTCTACTGTAACGGGGCATTATATTCACTCTAAATGTGGGAACAATCACACAGAGGCTACTGTATTGGGGCATTATATTCACTCTAAATGTGGGGAACAATCACACAGAGACTCTACTGTAATGGGGCATTATATGCACTCTAAATGTGGGGAACAATCACACAGAGACTACTGTAATGGGGCATTATATTCACTGTAAATGTGGGGAACAATCACACAGAGACTCTACTGTAATGGGGCATTATATTCACTCTAAATGTGGGGAACAATCACACAGAGACTCTACTGTAATGGGGCATTATATTCACTCTAAATGTGGGGAACAATCACACAGACTCTTCTATAATGGGGCATTATATTCACTCTAAATGTGGGGAACAATCACACAGAGACTCTACTGTAATGGGGCATTATATTCACTCTAAATGTGGGGAACAATCACACAGAGACTACTGTAATGGGGCATTATATTCACTCTAAATGTGGGGAACAATCACACAGAGACTCTACTGTAATGGGGCATTATATTCACTCTAAATGTGGGGAACAATCACACAGAGACTACTGTAATGGGGCATTATATTCACTCTAAATGTGGGGAACAATAACACAGAGACTACTGTAATGGGGCATTATGTTCACTCTAAATGTGGGGAACAATCACACAGACTCTTCTATAATGGGGCATTATATTCACTCTAAATGTGGGGAACAATCACACAGAGACTACTGTAATGGGGCATTATATTCACTCTAAATGTGGGGAACAATCACACAGAGACTACTGTAATGGGGCATTATATTCACTCTAAATGTGGGGAACAATCACACAGAGACTCTACTGTAATGGGGCACTATATTCACTCTAAATGTGGGGAACAATCACACAGACTCTTCTAAAATGGGGCATTATATTCACTCTAAATGTGGGGAACAATCCCACAGAGACTACTGTAATGGGGCATTATATTCACTCTAAATGTTGGGAACAATCACACAGAGACTCTACTGTAAAGGGGCATTATATTCACTCTAAATGTGGGGAACAATCACACAGAGACTACTGTAATGGGGCATTATATTCACTCTAAATGTTGGGAACAATCACACAGAGACTCTACTGTAACGGGGCATTATATTCACTCTAAATGTGGGGAACAATCACACAGAGACTCTACTGTAACGGGGCATTATATTCACTCTAAATGTGGGGAACAATCACACAGAGACTCTACTGTAATGGGGCCTTATATTCACTCTAAATGTTGGGAACAAACACAAAGAGACTCTACTGTAATGGGGCATTATATTAACTCGTTTAGATGTACTCTGTAAAGGAGATACATAGTGAAACCTTGTCTCTGTAAAGGAGATACATAATGAAACCTTGTCTGTAAAATAGATAAATAATGAAACCTTGTCTCTGTAAAGGAGGTAAATAGTAAAACCTTGTCTCTGTAAACAAAGTAAATAGTGAAACCTTGTCTCTGTAAACAAAGTAAATACTGAAACTTGTCTCTGTAAACAAAGTAAATAGTGAAACCTTGTCTCTGTAAAGGAGGTAAATAGTGAAACCTTGTCTTTGTGAAGGATGTAAATAGTGAAACCTTGTCTTTGTGAAGGATGTAAATAGTGAAACTTGTCTCTGTAAACAAAGTAAATAGTGAAACTTATCTCTGTAATCAAAGTAATTAGTGAAACCTTGTCTCTGTAAACAAAGTAAATAGTGAAACTTGTCTCTGTAAACAAAGTAAATAGTGAAACCTTGTCTCTGTAAAGGAGGTAAATAGTGAGACCTTGTCTTTGTGAAGGATGTAAATAGTGAAACTTGTCTCTGTAAACAAAGTAAATAGTGAAACCTTGTGTCTGTGAAGGAGGTAAATAGTGAAACCTTGTCTCTGTGAAGGAGGTAAATAGTGAAACCTTGTCTCTGTAAAAGAGGTAAATAGTGAAACCATCTATCTGTGAAGGAGAAAAATAGTGAAACCTTGTCTCTGTGTAGGAGGTAAATAGTGAAACCTTGTCTCTGTGAAGGAGGTAAATAGTGACTCTTGTCTCTGTAAACAAAGTAAAAAGTGAAATCTTGTCTCTGTAAACAAAGTAAATAGTGAAACCTTGTGTCTGTTAAGGAAGTAAATAGTGAAACCTTGTGTCTGTTAAGGAGGTAAATAGTGAAACCTTGTCTCTGTAAAGGAAGTAAATAGTGAAACCTTGTCTCTGTGAAGGAGGTAAATAGTGAAACCTTGTCTCTGTTAAGGAGGTAAATAGTGAAACCTTGTCTCTGTGAAGGAGGTAAATAGTGAAACCTTGTCTCTGTTAAGGAGGTAAATAGTGAAACCTTGTCTCTGTAAAGGAGGTAAATAGGGAAACCTTGTCTCTGTTAAGGAGGTAAATAGTGAAACCTTGTCTCTGTGAAGGAGGTAAATAGTGAAACCTTGTCTCTGTAAAGGAGGTAAATAGTGAAACCTTGTCTCTGTTAAGGAGGTAAATAGTGAAACCTTGTCTCTGTTAAGGAGGTAAATAGTGAAACCTTGTCTCTGTTAAGGAGGTAAATAGTGAAACCTTGTCTCTCTGAAGGAGGTAAATAGTGAAACCTTGTCTCTGTGAAGGAGGTAAATAGTGAAACCTTGTCTCTGTAAAGGAGGTAAATAGTGAAACCTTGTCTCTGTTAAGGAGGTAAATAGTGAAACCTTGTCTCTGTTAAGGAGGTAAATAGTGAAACCTTGTCTCTCTGAAGGAGGTAAATAGTGAAACCTTGTCTCTGTAAAGGAAGTAAATAGTGAAACCTTGTCTCTGTAAAGGAGGTAAATAGTGAAACTTTCTCTGCCCGCTGTAAGACTGACCTGTAAGACTCTCCCAGAGCGGGGCTCGATGACACGCAGCTTCTTGTCCTTACAGCTGGTGGCCAGCAGGCTGCCGTCTGTGTTGAAGGACATACACACGATGACGTCAGAGTGACAGTCGATCATCTTCACCGGCTCACCTATCTCCAGGTTCCAGATCAGGATCTGGATGGGACGGGCAGGGAATCATATCAACTGTCAGATTTGATCTTCGAAGAAAAGGGAGTGAAATGGGCAAAGACTACCCCTGAACTCCAATAAAAACACATTTTATTTTTGTTTTTACTATTACAAATAGTTTTGTTACGTTGTGCTACGGTGTGCGCCAATGAATATGACCCTGTTGTGTATACCTTACAGTCATAGCCAGTGATCTGTGATGATACCTTACAGTCATAGCTAGTGATCTGTGATGATACCTTACAGTCATAGCCAGTGATCTGTGATGATACCTTACAGTCATAGCCAGTGATCTGTGATGATACCTTACAGTCATAGCTAGTGATCTGTGATGATACCTTACAGTCATAGCTAGTGATCTGTGATGATACCTTACAGTCATAGCCAGTGATCTGTGATGATACCTTACAGTCATAGCCAGTGATCTGTGATGATACCTTACAGTCATAGCCAGTGATCTGTGATGGTACCTTACAGTCATAGCCAGTGATCTGTGATGATACCTTACAGTCATAGCCAGTGATCTGTGATGCAACCTTACAGTCATAGCCAGTGATCTGTGATGATACCTTACAGTCATAGCTAGTGATCTGTGATGATACCTTACAGTCATGGCTAGTGATCTGTGATGATACCTTACAGTCATAGTTAGTGATCTGTGATGATACCTTACAGTCATAGCCAGTGATCTGTGATGATACCTTACAGTCATAGCCAGTGATCTGTGATGATACCTTACAGTCATAGCCAGTGATCTGTGATGATACCTTAAAGCCATAGCCAGTGATCTGTGATGATACCTTACAGTCATAGCCAGTGATCTGTGATGATACCTTACAGTCATAGCCAGTGATCTGTGATGATACCTTACAGTCATAGCCAGTGATCTGTGATGATACCTTACAGTCATAGCCAGTGATCTGTGATGATACCTTACAGTCATAGCCAGTGATCTGTGATGATACCTTACAGTCATAGCCAGTGATCTGTAATGATCCCTTACAGTCATAGCCAGTGATCTGTGATGATACCTTACAGTCATAGCCAGTGATCTGTGATGATACCTTAAAGCCATAGCTAGTGATCTGTGATGATACCTGACAGTCATAGCCAGTGATCTGTGATGATACCTTACAGTCATAGCCAGTGATCTGTGATGATACCTTACAGTCATAGCCAGTGATCTGTGATGATACCTTACAGTCATAGCTAGTGATCTGTGATGATACCTTAAAGCCATAGCCAGTGATCTGTGATGATACCTTACAGTCATAGCCAGTGATCTGTGATGATACCTTACAGTCATAGCCAGTGATCTGTGATGATACCTTACAGTCATAGCCAGTGATCTGTGATGATACCTTATAGCCATAGCTAGTGATCTGTGATGATACCTTACAGTCATAGCCAGTGATCTGTGATGATACCTTAAAGCCATAGCTAGTGATCTGTGATGATACCTTAAAGCCATAGCCAGTGATCTGTGATGATACCTTAAAGCCATAGCTAGTGATCTGTGATGATACCTTACAGTCATAGCCAGTGTTCTGTGATGATACCTTAAAGCCATAGCTAGTGATCTGTGATGGTACCTTACAGTCATAGCCAGTGATCTGTGATGATACCTTATAGTCATAGCCAGCGCTGAAGAGGATTCCACTGCTGGTGGGGTGCCACTCGATGAGGCCCACACGCCTGCTGTGTCCATACAGCTCCATCATGGCCTCTGTCATATTTCGCCTCAGCCCTCCCTCTGGGATCTCCCATACTCGTACCTGGCACACACACAAGTGCACACACACACAAGTGCACACACACACACACACACTCACACACACACACACACACACACACACACACACACACACATGAACACACACACACAAACACAATACGCATAATCTTTAGTAAACAAATTCACAAAATTCATTTGAATTACTGTTTCATTCTTTGTTAGAGTACCTTTGATACTTCAATGTCAACCTAACGTTTAGACCTTTGATACTTTAGCCAGTCATACACTCGTCTCTCCAATGTAATCATGATCCTATTTGTGATCAGATTGACAGTTTGTATATGTGTATTGAAGATGTCAGCATAGGGAGCTGCTGTATACTTGATGGAAAATAGACCATATAATCTGTGATGGAGCTCTGTGAGGGAACTCTGTTATGTAGTTCTGTGATGTAGCTCTGTGAGGGAGCTCTGTGAGGGAGCTATGTGAGGGAGCTATGTGAGGGAGCTATGTGATGGACCTCTGTGAGGGAGCTCTGTTAGGGAGCTCTGTTAGGGAGCTATGTGATGAAGCTCTGTGAGGGAGCTCTGTTAGGGAGCTCTGTGAGGGAGCTCTGTGAGGGAGCTCTGTTAGGGAGCTCTGTTAGGGAGCTCTGTGAGGGAGCACTGTGAGGGAGCTATGTGATAGAGCTCTGTGAGGGAGCTCTGTGAGGGAGCTCTGTGAGGTAGCTCTGTGAGGTAGCTCTGTGATGGAGCTCTGTGAGGGAGCTCTGTGAGGGAGCTCTGTGAGGGAGCTCAGTGATGGAGCTCTGTGATGTACTGAGGAGATTATCCTATAATAAGTGAAAGTACTACGGGAGGCAGAACTAACATACAGTTGAAGTCGGGGTTACATACACTCGTTTTTCAACCCCTCCACATATTTCTTGTTAACAAACTATAGTTTTGGCAAGTCAGTTAGGACATCTACTTTGTGCATGACACAAGTAATTTTTCCAACAATTGTTTATAGACAGATTATTTCACTTATAATTCACTGTATGACAATTCCAGTGGGTCAGAAGTTTACATACACTAAGTTGACTGTGCCTTTAAACAGCTTGAAAAATTCCAGAAAATGATGTTATGGCTTTAGTAGCTTCTGATAGGCTAATTGACCTAATTCGAGTCAATTGGAGGTGTACCTGTGGATGTATTACAAGGCCTACCTTCAAACTCAGTGCCTCTTTGCTTGACATCATGGGAAAATCAAAAGAAATCAGCCAAGACCTCAGAAAAAAATTGTAGACCTCCACAAGTCTGGTTCATCCTTTGGAGCAATTTCCAAACGCCTGAAGGTACCACGTTCATCTGTACAAACAATAGTACATAAGTATAAACACCATGGGACCACGCAGCTGTCATACTGCTCTGCGAAAAGTGCAAATTAATCCCAGAACAACAGCAAAGGACCTTGTGAAGATGCTGGAGGAAACAGGTACAAAAGTATCTATTTCCACAGTAAAACGAGTCCTATATCGACATAACCTGAAAGGCCGCTCAGCAAGGAAGAAGCCACTGCTCCAAAACCGCCATAAAAAAGCCAGACTACAGTTTGCAACTGCACATGGGGACAAAGATCGTACTTTTTGTAGAAATGTCCTCTGGTCTGATGAAACAAAAATAGAACTGTTTGGCCATCGTTATGTTTGGAGGAAAAAAGGGGAGGCTTGCAAGTCGAAGAACAGCATCCCAACCGTGAAGCATGGGGGTGGCAGCATCATGTTGTGGGGGTGTTTTGCTGCAGGAGGGACTGGTGCACTTCACAAAATAGATGGCATCATGAGAAAGGAAAATGATGTGGATATATTGAAGCAACATCTCAAGACATCAGTCAGGAAGTTAAAGCTTTGTCACAAATGGGTCTTCCAAATGGACAATGACCCCAAGCATACTAACAAAGTTGTGGCAAAATGGCTTAAGGACAACAAAGTCAAGGTACTGGAGTGTCCATCACAAAGCCCTGACCTCAATCCTATAGAAAATGTGTGGGCAGAACTGAAAAAGCAGGTGAGAGCAAGGAGGCCTACAAACCTGTCTCAGTTACACCAGCTCTGTCAGGATTAATGGGCCAAAGTTCACCCAACTTATTGTGGGAAGCTTGTGGAAGGCTACCCAAAACGTTTGACCAAAGTTAAACAATTTAAAGGCAGTGCTACCAAATACTAATTGAGTGTATGTAAACTTCTGACCCACTGGAAATGTGATGAAATAAATAAAAGCTGAAGTAAATCATTCTCTCTATTATTATTCTGACATTTCACATTCTTAAAATAAAGTGGTGATCCTAACTGACCTAAGACAGGGAATTTTTACTAGGATTGAAAGTCAGGTATTGTGAAAAACGGAGTTTAAATGTATTTGGATAAGGTGTATGTTAACTTCCAACTTCAACTGTAGCTGCACAGTCAATGAGTCAGCAGTTTACTGTGTGTGTGTGTGTGTGTGTGTGAGTGCGTGCGTGCGTGTGTGTGCGCACTTACAGAGGAATCTTCAGAGCAGGAAGCTATGATGTTTTCAAAGAAGGGATTCCATTTGATGTCCAGGACATTGCCTTGGTGGCCACACACTTTGGGGTGGTGGGGGTCGATGCGGCCGGCCTGAAATGAAACAACAAACATACTGATCATATATTGAGGAGAACAGACTTCAATGGCTCTCTATCACCATAATTGATATGTACATGACTATGTATTTTCCAAATGATGACATCACACATATATATAGGCCATATGTCAAGGTCCATTTTTTTATACCTTTATTTAACTAGGCAAGTTAGTTGAGAACAAATTCTTATTTACAATGACAGCCTACCCTGGCCAAACCAAGACAACACTGGGCCAATTGTGCACCACCCTATGGGACTCCCAATCACAGCCAGTTGTG
The DNA here is from genome assembly GCF_901001165.1 of Salmo trutta. Taxonomy (NCBI): domain Eukaryota; kingdom Metazoa; phylum Chordata; class Actinopteri; order Salmoniformes; family Salmonidae; genus Salmo; species Salmo trutta. The sequence continues at coordinate 5,215,188 of NC_042985.1, forward strand.
ATACAGCCTGGGATTGAACCAGGGTCTGTAGTGACACCTCTTGCACTGAGATTTACATTTTTTACATTTTAGTCATTTAGCAGACACTTATCCAGAGCAACTTACAGTAGTGAATGCATAACTTATATATATTCCCCCCCGTACTGGTCCCCCTTGGGAATCGAACCCACAACCCTGGCGTTGCAAACACCATGCTCTACCAACTGAGCCACACGGGACCATGCAGTGCCTTAGACCGCTGCGCCACTCGGGAGCCCTCAGAGGGCACCATTGAGTAACACAGCCATGTAAACAGTTAACACAACCCTACGTATGTCAAGGTCAGAGGGCACCACTGAGTAACACTAGCCATGTAAACAGTTAACACTGCCCTACATATGTCAAGGTCAGAGGGCACCACTGAGTAACACCAGCCATGTAAACAGTTAACACAACTCTACGTATGTCAAGGTCAGAGGGCACCACTGAGTAACACCAGCCATGTAAACAGTTAACACAACCCTACGTATGTTAAGGTCAGAGGGCACCACTGAGTAACACTAGCCATGTAAACAGTTAACACAACCCTACAAAATTGATTGGATAATTTGATGACCCCAGTCAAATAATGTCTCTTTTAAACGTTCACCCTTACAGATAAATGTTGACTTAGTGTAACTGAAGACTTGGGGTGCTAATAAACCATGATGAAAGTGTACTGATACTGTAACAATGTTATCCCCGCTGATCCTTCAATTACCAAACAAACTCAACACTTGGCTGTTAAAGTCCACAATCAACATAAACACAATGCAGCCGAGAAATACACATTGAAGAAATAACATAATTTCCTTTGTTTAAGAACCGGGCCAACCAAAGGATTGTTATTGCAATGTGCCTCTACGTCCACAGTGAGGTGCTGGATTAACAGACTTGGATGGATCATGGCTGAGACCTCTCAATGTTGGTCATGATGTCATGAATGTTTGATGTCACTTCAATCCACTGACCTCCTTCTTATTTCCTCAGAGACATATGGCTGAGAGCTTCAGGCCATGCCTGAGTGGAACTGGCTGTGTGTGTGCGTGCGTGCGTGCATTTTTATATTTATATATACAGTGCATTCGGAAAGTATTCAGACCACTTGACTTTTTCCATATTTTCTTACATTACTGCCTTATTCTCAAATTGATTAAATCATTTTTTCCCTCATCAATCTACACACAGTACCCCATAATGGCATTGCAAATGTATTAAAAAACGAAATCTTAAATATCACATCTACATAAGTATTCAGACCCTTTACACAGTACCTTGTTGAAGCACCTTTGGCAGTGATTACAGCTTTGAGTCTTCTTGGGTATGATGCTACAAGCTTGGCACACCTGTATTTGGGGAGTTTCTCCCATTCTTCTCTGCAGATCCTCTCAAGCTCTGTCAGGTTGGATGGGGAGCGACGCTGCACAGCTATTTTCAGGTCTCTCCAGAGATGTTTGATCGGGTTCAAGTCCAGCCTTGGCTGGGCCACTCAAGGACATTGAGACTTGGCCCGAAGCCACTCCTGTGTTGTCTTGGCTGTGTGCGTAGGGTCGTTGTCCTGTTGGAAGGTGAACCTTCACCACAGTCTGAGGTCCTGAGAGCTTTGGAGCAAGTTTTCATCAAGGATCTCTCTGTACGTTGCTCCATTCATCTTTCCCTCAATGCCGACTAGTCTCCCAGTCCCTGCCACCGATTGCTGCCAAAGGTGCTTCAACAAAGTACTGAATAAAGGGTCTGAATACGTATGTAAATGTTATATCTCAGTTTTTTATTTGTAATACATTTGCAAACATTTTTAAAAAGCATTTTTTTCTTCGTCATTATGGGGCATTGTGTGTAGATTGATAACTTATTTCAGTTTTTTTTAATCAATTTAAAATAAGGCTGTAACGTAACAAAATGTGGAAAAAGTCAATGGGTCTGAATACCTTCCGAATGCACTGTATATACTGTATTTGTGTGTGTGTGTGTGTGTGTGTGTGTGTGTGTGTGTGTGTGTGTGTGTGTGTGTGTGTGTGTGTGTGTGTGTGTGTGTGTGTGTGTGTGTGTGTGTGTATGGGTGTGACAAACCAAGGCCAGCATTCATAACTTGGAGTATCCTTTTCATGGCAGAACAGATTTACAGCTAAAGTCCCTACCCAGGCTTTTCAGAAAAAGAGTCCAATCTCAACAGCTTCCCACAGTAAAACTTTACCAACTTTAGTCAATTAGTGTGTCATTTTCTAATGTAGACTTTCTTCCAGAGATTTCTTCTATTGGCTCATCATCTCCTGCTTGATTTCCCATAGGTCCTCAATACTCAACAGACATGACAGATGTCACCGTTTTAATCAGAAATATTCATTCCTCATTAGCTGATGGAAAGTGGGGAACACATCTGATAAAATATTAAAACAAAGCTTGATATCATTTTGTAGAAGCATATTGGGCCTCAGTGTAAGTCTTACAGGATTATGCCATTATTAAATTGGTTATGGAATTCGAAGTCTTGGATGGATCACAATTCTGAGAAGGTGTGAATGAGACCTTGGGTTGAACCAGGTCCTCTGGGCATTCAGTACACTGGTTGGCTCCCTTTAACCTTTAAGGGTTAAAGACAAAAAACTTCCAATCAAAGACATTCTCATGATGTCACCTGAAGGTTACATCATATCTGTAGGACCAATGTCTCAGATTCACCTGAAGGTTACATCATATCTGTAGGACCAATGTCTCAGATTCACCTGAAGGTTACATCATATCTGTAGGTTTAATATCTCAGTTTCACCTGAAGGTTACATCATATCTGTAGGTTTAATATCTCAGATTCACCTGAAGGTTACATAATATCTGTAGGTTTAATATCTCAGTTTCACCTGAAGGTTACATAATATCTGTAGGTTTAATATCTCAGTTTCAGCTGAAGGTTATATCATATCTGTAGGTTTAATATCTCAGTTTCACCTGAAGGTTACATAATATCTGTAGGTTTAATATCTCAGTTTCACCTGAAGGTTACATAATATCTGTAGGTTTAATATCTCAGTTTCACCTGAAGGTTCCATAATATCTGTAGGTTTAATATCTCAGTTTCACCTGAAGGTTCCATAATATCTGTAGGTTTAATATCTCAGTTTCACCTGAAGGTTACATAATATCTGTAGGTTTAATATCTCAGTTTCACCTGAAGGTTACATAATATCTGTAGGTTTAATATCTCAGTTTCACCTGAAGGTTACATAATATCTGTAGGTTTAATATCTCAGTTTCACCTGAAGGTTCCATAATATCTGTAGGTTTAATATCTCAGTTTCACCTGAAGGTTCCATAATATCTGTAGGTTTAATATCTCAGTTTCACCTGAAGGTTCCATAATATCTGTAGGTTTAATATCTCAGTTTCACCTGAAGGTTCCATAATATCTGTAGGTTTAATATCTCAGTTTCACCTGAAGGTTCCATAATATCTGTAGGTTTAATATCTCAGTTTCACCTGAAGGTTACATCATATCTGTAGGTTTAATATCTCAGTTTCACCTGAAGGTTCCATAATATCTGTAGGTTTAATATCTCAGTTTCACCTGAATGTTCCATAATATCTGTAGGTTTAATATCTCAGTTTCACCTGAAGGTTACATAATATCTGTAGGTTTAATATCTCAGTTTCACCTGAAGGTTACATAATATCTGTAGGTTTAATATCTCAGTTTCACCTGAAGGTTACATCATATCTGTAGGTTTAATACCTCAGTTTCACCTGAAGGTTACATAATATCTGTAGGTTTAATATCTCAGTTTCACCTGAAGGTTACATAATATCTGTAGGTTTAATATCTCAGTTTCACCTGAAGGTTACATCACATCTGTAGGTTTAATACCTCAGTTTCACCTGCAGGTTACATAATATCTGTAGGTTTAATATCTCAGTTTCACCTGAAGGTTACATAATATCTGTAGGTTTAATATCTCAGTTTCACCTGAAGGTTACATAATATCTGTAGGTTTAATATCTCAGTTTCACCTGAAGGTTACATAATATCTGTAGGTTTAATATCTCAGTTTCACCTGAAGGTTACATAATATCTGTAGGTTTAATATCTCAGTTTCACCTGAAGGTTACATAATATCTGTAGGTTTAATATCTCAGTTTCACCTGAAGGTTACATAATATCTGTAGGTTTAATATCTCAGTTTCACCTGAAGGTTACATAATATCTGTAGGTTTAATATCTCAGTTTCACCTGAAGGTTACATCATATCTGTAGGTTTAATATCCCAGTTTCACCTGAAGGTTACATAATATCTGTAGGTTTAATATCTCAGTTTCACCTGAAGGTTACATAATATCTTTTAGGTTTAATACCTCAGTTTCACCTGAAGGTTACATCATATCTGTAGGTTTAATATCTCAGTTTCACCTGAAGGTTACATCATATCTGTAGGTTTAATATCTCAGTTTCACCTGAAGGTTACATAATATCTGTAGGTTTAATATCTCAGTTTCACCTGAAGGTTACATAATATCTGTAGGTTTAATATCTCAGTTTCACCTGAAGGTTACATAATATCTGTAGGTTTAATATCTCAGTTTCACCTGAAGGTTACATAATATCTGTAGGTTTAATATCTCAGTTTCACCTGAAGGTTACATAATATCTGTAGGTTTAATATCTCAGTTTCACCTGAAGGTTACATAATATCTGTAGGTTTAATATCTCAGTTTCACCTGAAGGTTACATAATATCTTTTAGGTTTAATACCTCAGTTTCACCTGAAGGTTACATCATATCTGTAGGTTTAATATCTCAGTTTCACCTGAAGGTTACATAATATCTGTAGGTTTAATATCTCAGTTTCACCTGAAGGTTACATAATATCTGTAGGTTTAATATCTCAGTTTCACCTGAAGGTTACATAATATCTGTAGGTTTAATATCTCAGTTTCACCTGAAGGTTACATAATATCTGTAGGTTTAATATCTCAGTTTCACCTGAAGGTTACATCATATCTGTAGGTTTAATATCTCAGTTTCACCTGAAGGTTACATAATATCTGTAGGTTTAATATCTCAGTTTCACCTGAAGGTTACATAATATCTGTAGGTTTAATATCTCAGTTTCACCTGAAGGTTACATAATATCTGTAGGTTTATTATTTCAGTTTCACCTGAAGGTTACATCATATCTGTAGGTTTAATATCTCAGTTTCACCTGAAGGTTACATAATATCTGTAGGTTTAATATCTCAGTTTCACCTGAAGGTTACATAATATCTGTAGGTTTAATATCTCAGTTTCACCTGAAGGTTACATCATATCTGTAGGTTTAATATCTCAGTTTCACCTGAAGGTTACATAATATCTGTAGGTTTAATATCTCAGTTTCACCTGAAGGTTACATAATATCTGTAGGTTTAATATCTCAGTTTCACCTGAATGTTACATCATATCTGTAGGTTTAATATCTCAGTTTCACCTGAAGGTTACATCATATCTGTAGGTTTAATATCTCAGTTTCACCTGAAGGTTACATAATATCTGTAGGTTTAATATCTCAGTTTCACCTGAAGGTTACATAATATCTGTAGGTTTAATATCTCAGTTTCACCTGAAGGTTACATCATATCTGTAGGTTTAATATCTCAGTTTCACCTGAAGGTTACATAATATCTGTAGGTTTAATATCTCAGTTTCACCTGAAGGTTACATAATATCTGTAGGTTTAATATCTCAGTTTCACCTGAAGGTTACATAATATCTGTAGGTTTATTATTTCAGTTTCACCTGAAGGTTACATCATATCTGTAGGTTTAATATCTCAGTTTCACCTGAAGGTTACATAATATCTGTAGGTTTAATATCTCAGTTTCACCTGAAGGATACATAATATCTGTAGGTTTAATATCTCAGTTTCACCTGAAGGTTACATAATATCTGTAGGTTTAATATCTCAGTTTCACCTGAAGGTTACATAATATCTGTAGGTTTAATATCTCAGTTTCACCTGAAGGTTACATCATATCTGTAGGTTTAATATCTCAGTTTCACCTGAAGGTTACATAATATCTGTAGGTTTAATATCTCAGTTTCACCTGAAGGTTACATAATATCTGTAGGTTTAATATCTCAGTTTCACCTGAATGTTACATCATATCTGTAGGTTTAATATCTCAGTTTCACCTGAAGGTTACATAATATCTGTAGGTTTAATATCTCAGTTTCACCTGAATGTTACATCATATCTGTAGGTTTAATATCTCAGTTTCACCTGAAGGTTACATAATATCTGTAGGTTTAATATCTCAGTTTCACCTGAAGGTTACATAATATCTGTAGGTTTAATATCTCAGTTTCACCTGAAGGTTACATAATATCTGTAGGTTTAATACCTCAGTTTCACCTGAAGGTTACATCATATCTGTAGGTTTAATATCTCAGTTTCACCTGAAGGTTACATCATATCTGTAGGTTTAATACCTCAGTTTCACCTGAAGGTTACATAATAGTGGATTTTCCGATGGTTAAACTGTGACTGGTGACATCATTTTGCATACCATACTTCTTCTACTCATGTTTTTTCCCTTCTTCACTGAACGAGAGTCATAGCCTCTGTATGCTATTTCCATTCCACTACTCTACGAGAGTCATAGCCTCTGTATGCTATTTCCATTCCACTACTCCAGCCCTACTGTCATATAACGTATAGTATTTCCTAAAACAAGGCAGAGTTCAGGTGATGCACACAATATTGTTCCTGTGTGTCTGTGTGTAATGCTGTAAACATATTCATAGACTCAAAATCAACACCAGATTTTTAAGCCAATGAATAACAGCCAACAAAAGTTATTCCAACCATAACACAGAATTTTCAGACAGGTGTGAAGGGATTGTGTATCAAACAGGTGCTTGTTTAGTTTTTCTTTATAGTTAGCTTAACCGTTAGATGACTATACCGTAGTCAATAACCAGAATGAATGTCGACTGAATTATTTGTCTTTTGCTTTTTAACGAAAGACAGGACTTGTTCTGACAGAAGAAGACTATTTTAATTCTACATTTCTTAACTAACTCATCAACATGCTTCTTTGAAAAGATATAGTAGCTTTTTGTAAATTCAGATGCCCAGATATTTATAAGCGTGGACACGATCAATGAGGGCACCGTCCAAAGTAGGTATGCATAAATCATCAGATACATTTTTACATGATTTGGAAAATAATAATAATAATAATAATAATAATAACTTGGTTTTACCTGCATTAAGTAACCATTTCAGTTCAACAAAAGCTTTCTGCAGGGCAATAAAGACAGATTAAAGCTCTGATAGAGTCTGGTCAGCTGTGGGGGCAATAGCATGCACCACAGTGTCATCTGCATACAGGTGACATTTTTTTTTCTTCTTCTCCAGATAAACAAATATTGTTAATGTAAATAGTGAAAAGAACAGGACCAAGAATCAATCCCTGTGGGACACTCTATGTTAAATCCAGAAAACCTGATTTAACACCATCAGTATATACACACTGTATTCTGTCCTTTAATATAGTTTCAAACCAGCCTGGTCATGATCAATTGATGAAAGCCTTTGAATAAGTAATGCGAAATCCACAGTGTTGAAGGCTTTAGACAGGTCAATAAAAAGGTCGGCACAATGTTTTTTCTCATCCAAACAATTAAGAACATAATTTAAAACCAAAGAAGTATCAGAGATGGTGCTATGACCTGGTCTGGAACCTGACTCGTGTACATTTAGAATACATTTCATGGTTATAAAATAATCTTTGCTAGGCAATAGAGTTTGGAAATGAGGCGATAATTATTTAGGTCATACGGGTCAACACATTTGTGAAGGGGGAGTATATGAGCCGCCTTCCAGACCCTGTGGATGGTACTAGAAATAAATGTAGGGTTAAAAATATGTGTTGAAGATTCTGCAATCAGACGAGCAGAAAGCTGCTTTTAGGAGGGCTGTGAAAGTAGCCCAAGTCTTACACCGAAACACATGAGCCAATTATGAGGCAATCGAACAGATAAAAGCCATGAGCTCAGCCAGATGAATTACAACACAGTAAGCTGAATGACTCCGGATACCCATGACAAAAGAGCCATTGATGCCTGATCCAAGTGAAAGCTGTAGAATGCTTTGGGACCATGACAGGGACAGGGTGGAGCATGCTAGGTAGTGTAGTATAACTTGGCATGAGTTGGAAAGAGAGGGACCATGGCAATAAAGAATGGAAGATCTTGGAGGAGAGCGGTATTGTTCATAGCTTGTCCCCTCAAAGACCATCGTTCATGGAAGTGCCAAGTCAACTAACGGCAATGAGAAATCCCTCATAACTGCCAATATGGTATTAATACGATATATCTGCAACATTTTAATTGAGTGGCTTTCATATTTCACCATATTTCACGTGGTGAAAATGCAGAAACTGATGAAACTCTGAGAAACTCTCCCATTCAATAAATAGCTGTAAAATACTAGAGCAGAAAATTCCCCACAGTGGTTTTCTATTATAGTGTGTGTCCCACCCATTTCATTCCTATAACTGCTTTTCCTAATTAGAATATTGGTTCCGCAGAGATGTATATTTACACCCTGTAGCAGCTGCAGATCTTCTTGTACCCTGGATTGGACTCTATTCCACTACTTCAAATGAAACATCAATGGGGGAAATGTAAAATGTAACTGCTTTAGTTGATTGGAGCATAGTGATGCCACACCAAAGCTGGGCTTTAAGTCACTCATGGAACATATACTGTATGTTTACAGAGAGTTGCTTTAGATAACAGTATCTTGCTGAATTACCATATCAAGGCCTGAACTCAGATGTACACTGCCCTCTGGTAACAGTTTGATTTGGCCTGCACTCAGGATAAAAGGCTTTGCAGCCAGAAGCAGTGGAAATATCTTGGCAAAGTCTGTCTTGAAGAGACAGGACTCAGTAAATAGTAGTTGGTCTTTTATATCCCAGGGTGCAGATGGGTTTCATACTATTTACAGCCATTAGGGATAATAACCATTTTGATTAGTCTCAAAGAGAGGATGTGATTGAGTACGAACATCTACTTAAACGATGATGCCAGAGAAGCCAGTGTTTGGAGGATATATTGGCACGGGTGTTATTAGGCCAGAGATGAAGTCGAGGGCCGGCAAACCGTGTCAATATCCTCCAAACTCCTGCTTCAAGGGCATTATCACATTTATACAACATTCAAATAATGATTGACATATTTTCATAAAAATATATTTTTTAATTAATTTATTCATATTGTTTCATCCTTCCACGAGATATATCCCCAACACAAATCTAGGGTTGCTACCCAAACCGGCTGGTCCTCCATTCTATCGGTTCGGTTGCCAGAGACGCGACCCAGTAGTTAAGTCTTTTTGTTCTAAATCTATGGACGCGACTCAGTCGTTTGTTGTAAATGTTCTGTTGCCATGATGGCTGGCAATGTTCTTATCCCTTGCTTGCTAACTAGCCAACTTTTGCTACCACAGTCACATCAAACAGTGTGGCCAGAATAACAACAAAGTAGCCGCATTTGCATTTGTTTAAGCTGTTTTCTCGTGATTGTTTTTGGGATACATCCATAACAATGAGCTAATGATGTGAGATTTCACCTGGCATAGAACATTTTCTCTCTTGCCAGAAAGATCACTTCAAACTGAAGCTGGATTTACAGAAAACTAGCTGCATTTTGTGTTTTTCTATTGACATTTGTTCGTATGTATCCCTAAAAATTGGTCTGATTCATCATTTCGACTGGCTGAGGAAAGCTGCCAGCTTGTCTGTCTCGTCCCGATTCCCGACACGTTCAGTACCATAGGACACCTGGAGGTCAAATTTCTATATTGAAACAATGTTGCAAATGTCGGCGAGACAGACAGCAAGGTTATTACAGATCTCTGCTGTTGAACACCAAATGTTAGTCTAAAAGAAATGTGAGATAACGTCTAGATGCTTTTTATAGTGGAGATCAAGTTTATAACATCGCTGCCTGGGCTGATGAGACATACTGGTGTGCAAAAGAGCAAAGAAAGTCAATAAAAACAATATGGTGATGAGGTAGGTAGTTGGATGGGCTATTTACAGATGGGGTATGTACAGCTGCAGCGATCGGTAAGCTGCTCAGACAGCTGATGCTTCAAGTTAGTGAGGGAGATATAAGTCTCCAACTTCAGCGATTTTTGCAATTCATTCCAGTCATTGGCAACAGAGAATTGGAAGGAAAGGCGGCCAACGAGGTGTTGGCTTTGGGGATGATCAGTGAGATATATCTGCTGGAGCGCGTGCTATGGGTGGGTGTTGTTATCGTGACCAGTGAGCTGAGATAAGGCGGAGCTTTACCTAGCATACTTTTAGATGACCTGGAGCCAGTGGGACTGGCGACAAATATGTAGCAAGGGCCAGCCGACTAGAGTATACAGGTCGCAGTGGTGGGTGGTATATGGGGCTTTGGTGACAAAATGGATGGCACTGATAGACTGCATCCAATTGATTGAGTAGGGTATTGGAGGCTATTTTGTAAATGACATCGCCGAAGTCGAGGATCGGTAGGATGGTCAGTTTTACAAGGGTATGTTTGGCAGTGTGAGTGAAGGAGGCTTTGTTGCGAAATAGGAAGACAATTCTAGATTTAATTTTGGATTGGAGATGCTTAATATATACAATCACACAACACAGTATTATCATAACTCCACGTTAAACCTAAAGGTGAGTGTTTAAAGATCTCCAGAAAAGGTTTGCTTTGTAGAACAGTAAAACATAAATATCATATGTCATCCAAATGTATTTCCAGTAATCACTGGAATCATTAATGAAAACCAGACTCCTCTTCAGGTAAAATCAACATTTTCCCACCACAGTCCATACTTTTAAGGTCTTTGAAAGCTACACATTTTCCATTACAACAATGTCCTTCAAGATATTTAAGTGCAAGTCTTGCGTACCATTGTTAGCTACATTGTTGGATTTGGTATCTGGTTGAGGAGTATGAGGTTGGCACTGGTCTTTACAGGGTCAGGGTTGGCACTGGTCTTTACAGGGTTAGGGTTGGAACTGGTCGTTACAATGTTAGGGTTGGAACTGGTCGTTACAATGTTAGGGTTGGAACTGGTCGTTACAGGGTTAGGGTTGGAACTGGTCTTTACAGGGTTAGGGTTGGAACTGGTCATTACAGGGTTAGGGTTGGAACTGGTCGTTACAGGGTTAGGGTTGGCACTGGTCTTTACAGGGTTAGGGTTGGAACTGGTCTTTACAGGGTTAGGGTTGGAACTGGTCTTTACAGGGTTAGGGTTGGAACTGGTCGTTACAGGGTTAGGGTTGGAACTGGTCGTTACAGGGTTAGGGTTGGAACTGGTCGTTACAGGGTTAGGGTTGGAACTGGTCGTTACAGGGTTAGGGTTGGAACTGGTCTTTACAGGGTTAGGGTTGGAACTGGTCTTTACAGGGTTAGGGTTGGCACTGGTCTTTACAGGGTTATATTAGAAGTCAATCACACCTCACCACATGTGTGGTGATTGTTATTACGTAAAATGGCTGCCGTGGCACCACCCAAATGGGTGCTATACATTGGTGGTGGAAGGAGTGAAAGAATGTCATGTGCTTTGACTTTGAGAAAAGGACAACCTAAAGTGCAAAAATACAAATCATTCTCAGAGTAGATGTTTCAGAGAGATATGCAGCCCAGAGAACGTAATGCCTCACTGTTGGCCTGCTGCCATGGTTACCTGGGAGACAGGGATAACGATAAAGGACCCTCCACCGGCACTCTCCGTGACGATGGCCAGGAACTTGGCATTGACGGCACAGAAGTGGTTGTCATGGACGTTCTTGGTGATGGGAATGCCGTCAAAGCAGTGCTCTCGGTTGGCCACTTTGCCGTAGACGTTTCGAAACTTGGAGCTTCGGTATGTCGGACGCCATGACATCTGATGGAGAAGAAATAGAGAGATATTAAAGAGGGAGGTTCAGAAAGGAGTTTCTGCAATACCAGCACTGGGCTATATTGAAGGCACCAGTTAGTTGCTGTTTTATCATGTTCAATGTGCTGACATGGTGGTTTTCTGGTTAATGTATATGCTGGTCAATGTCAGCTGTTTAGTTGACAGGTTAGTGGGCATTCATGGTTAATAGCTTAGATCAACTGGCTGGTTGAATATAATTGGATTATTTTAGATTTAGGGAAAAAAACACAAAATGATCATACCACATTAGAGTATTAAAGGAAAACGCCACCAAAAAACTATATTTTGGTATTTTGGTCCATTGTTGAATTAGTCCCAAAATGTTTTGATTGTCAGCAATCAACTTTCAAAATATAGAAATCATCTCTGTGTGATGCATTTTGTATCACATGACGCAAAAAACATCATCATATGGTGAAGATTTCTGTATTTTGAAAGTTATATATCTTGAAAAATTGATTGCTGACAGGTAAAACATTTTGGGACTACGTCAACAATGGACTAATGAAACAAATACCAAAATATCGTTTTTGGGTGGATTTCTCATTTAACTTTGAGATTGCTGATCTAAAATCCCTAGAGAAACCCCCATTAGTAAAGATATTAAAGAGGAGTGTTGCTTTCTTCAAAATCCCTTCTGTCCGTCCCTGTAGTTCAGAGGAATTTTGTCAGTACTGTCATGGCAATTCAAATCCCATGTTAGTCAGAGTGTGAAATGTTTGCAGTGTGGCATACGTTCAATGCCACAAGAAACTATTTCACATAAAATAGCGAGTAAGTAAATAATGATAGACAAGAGCAGTCCCTCACAAGTGATTTGAGTCTGAAATCACCAACTACTAACAAGGAGGCGGCTCCATGAAATGATTCCTCTCTGACACGAATGTCCTGGGCTTGGACCCACCAAGTGGTTGACTCCATCATAAAAACATTCAAACCACTTATTTTGTTTGTCGTTACCCACAAGCATGTACTGACCGAATTCCTGCCTTGCAGCGTGAGATACATCTATCTTCTGGGTCACACTAGACCTAATCACAGATGTAGAGCTGGATGGCCCTTAGACACTGATCCAAGGCCAGTTTGGAGGTTTGTCCCACTAACGATTGATGATACATCAGGGATGGTGAATAGATCCTAGGTTTGTGGTAAAGGGGAACTTCTGCTTGCAGACAGCGGCAGGAAGCCTAGTGGTTAGAGCATTGGGCCAGTAACTGAAAGATTGCTGGATCAAATCCCCGAGCTGACAAGATAAAAATCTATTGTTCTGCCCCTGAACAAGGCAGTTAACCCACTGTTAGGCTGTCATTGTAAATACGAATTTATCCTTAACTGACTTGCCTGGTTAAATACATATATTTAAAAAAAAACAGACAGGAAGTCCTTCTGGAAATGAGATTTATGACACTGTCAGATCAGTGACAAGATGACATCACCGCAGCCACAATTCAGCATTGTTCTGGGGTGGGAACAGTCACAGTGCTGTGTGCAAATAGAGACGTCCCTGTTGCCATGCTGCTATGGTCTCTTCCTGTCCTAGAGACTACAGTACATCTGGTCTTCAGCCGGTGGAGACCAAGCGGTGCACACAATCCAGTTAGCACACCCCTCCCACCCACAGGCAGGCCAGTAATCACTCTCACCCATCCCACCCACAGGCAGACCAGTAATCACTCTCACCCATCCCACCCACAGGCAGACCAGTAATCACTCTCACCCATCCCACCCACAGGCAGACCAGTAATCACTCTCACCCATCCCACCCACAGGCAGACCAGTAATCACTCTCACCCATCCCACCCACAGGCAGACCAGTAATCACTCTCACCCATCCCACCCACAGACAGACCAGTAATCACTCTCACCCATCTCACCCACAGGCAGACCAGTAATCACTCTCACCCATCCCACCCACAGACAGACCAGTAATCACTCTCACCCATCCCACCCACAGGCAGACCAGTAATCACTCTCACCCATCTCACCCACAGGCAGACCAGTAATCACTCTCACCCATCCCACCCACAGGCAGACCAGTAATCACTCTCACCATCCCACCCACAGGCAGACCAGTAATCACTCTCACCCATCCCACCCACAGGCAGACCAGTAATCACTCTCACCCATCCCACCCACAGGCAGACCAGTAATCACTCTCACCCATCCCACCCACAGGCAGACCAGTAATCACTCTCACCCATCCCACCCACAGGCAGACCAGTAATCACTCTCACCCATCTCACCCACAGGCAGACCAGTAATCACTCTCACCCATCCCACCCACAGGCAGACCAGTAATCACTCTCACCCATCCCACCCACAGGCAGACCAGTAATCACTCTCACCCATCCCACCCACAGGCAGACCAGTAATCACTCTCACCCATCCCACCCACAGGCAGACCAGTAATCACTCTCACCCATCCCACCCACAGGCAGACCAGTAATCACTCTCACCCATCCCACCCACAGGCAGACCAGTAATCACTCTCACCCATCCCACCCACAGGCAGACCAGTAATCACTCTCACCCATCTCACCCACAGACAGACCAGTAATCACTCTCACCCATCTCACCCACAGGCAGACCAGTAATCACTCTCACCCATCCCACCCACAGACAGACCAGTAATCACTCTCACCCATCCCACCCACAGGCAGACCAGTAATCACTCTCACCCATCCCACCCACAGGCAGACCAGTAATCACTCTCACCCATCTCACCCACAGGCAGACCAGTAATCACTCTCACCCATCCCACCCACAGGCAGACCAGTAATCACTCTCACCCATCCCACCCACAGGCAGACCAGTAATCACTCTCACCCATCCCACCCACAGGCAGACCAGTAATCACTCTCACCCATCCCACCCACAGGCAGACCAGTAATCACTCTCACCCATCCCACCCACAGGCAGACCAGTAATCACTCTCACCCATCCCACCCACAGACAGACCAGTAATCACTCTCACCCATCCCACCCACAGGCAGACCAGTAATCACTCTCACCCATCCCACCCACAGGCAGACCAGTAATCACTCTCACCCATCCCACCCACAGGCAGACCAGTAATCACTCTCACCCATCCCACCCACAGGCAGACCAGTAATCACTTTGTCATGGGGGTGGAGGTGAAGGAGTGTGGCACGGCATTGATATAGCTGGAGCTCGACATGTCCACAGACAGCCGCTGTCACAGCACGTTTTGTACTCCCGAGATTCTCACCTCTGAGTGCCGTGGGAGTAGTCTGGTACTCATTCCACATCTCAATTCCTTTCCTTCCTCATTTACCTCCCTCCTTCCTCTCAAAAAGCAGAGTTAAAGAAGCTACCCCCTAGAATGACTGAACATAATGCTTAGCTTGTTAAAGTATTAATGTGAAACAGCAGAACAGCAGGAAGAGGCCTCAGGGCAGCAGAGAAAGAGCACTGGCATTGAGTTCTCACCACAAGGACACTCATTCATTTGTCACCAGTGGACGGCACGCGGGACTGCGTACGTTGCTCTCTGTCTCACTGACAGCGCAGTGAGACTAAAGCATGGTGTCTCTCAGCTCAAGTCATGGCAGGGTGTCCCCATGCTAGCCATAGTCTACACCTAACTCGTCACCATCTAACTGTATATGTGATCCATCCATCTCATAACCCCAGGAGATGATTATGACAGCCTTGAAAGGACAGGAAATACCCCCCAACTCTCTCTCACACACACACACACACACACACACACACACACACACACACACACACACACACACACACACACACACACACACACACACACACACACACACACACACACACACACACACACACACACACACACACACACACACACACACAGCCAGCCATAGTATATCTGAATTACTCTGCGAAAACAGTCTCCTCAGTGAAACCAATATCTTACCTTAGTGCTGAGTAGAGTAGTGACACTATAACCACGATCTGTCAGGCCCTCTCAAATTACAACCCCCCCCTTTCCTCCCTTTTATAGACCGGCTGCAGTCTGCCAGTTTCTCCTAGCTTCTCCACGATACATCCAGTCAACCGGCCTACTATGCTCCGCTCACTCTCATCTGTTTCTCTCCTCCCCTCTTCTTACCCCGTCTCTCCTCTTTCTCCCTTCAAGTCCTCTCCTCCTCCTATGAGCTACCCCTCCCTCTCTCCTGCTCCCTCTCAGCCCCAGACCAGACAGCTGCATGCAGCCCTGGAGCAGCAGTTAATGCTCCCTCTATCCCTCTCACTGCTCTGTACTCCTCTAGATGTGGGCTGCACCACTCACTCTCTCTTCCCCTCTCTCTCTCTCTCCTGCTCCCTCTCAGCCCCAGACCAGACAGCTCCCTCTATCCCTCTCACTGCTCTGTACTCCTCTAGATGTGGGCTGCACCACTCACTCTCTCTTCCCCTCCCTCTCTCTCTCTCTCTCTCTCTCTCTCTCTCTCTCTCTCTATCCTCTTGCTCTCTCTCCTTCCCTCTCTATATACATCCATATATCTCTCTTTCTCGATGTGTCTCACTGTGGCAGACCTATCACTAGCTGGGACTGTTGATAGCTGTTGATAACTATTGAAAGACGTTCTTGGTATTGGATACTTCATACTCTCTTGTTTGCAAATAGAGAGGTCTATGACGATACAGAGTATAAATGTTTCCCTACTCATGTTTCCCTACTCATGTTTCCCTATTCATGTTTCCCTACACATGTTTCTTTATGCATGTTTCCCTATGCACGTTTCCTATGCACGTTTCCCTTTGCATGTTTCCCTACGCATGTTTCCCTACGCATGTTTCCCTATGTCTGTTTCCCTACGCATGTTTTTCTGCCTTTGTTCCCTGGCTTTCTTCTCGAAGTTGAATTGTATGTATTTTCACTTGAATGTCCAGTGGGAACGTGGGTCAGTATTTGGTCTGTGATAACACCATGAGGAGAAGTAGGGGACATATTCCAACCATATTGTGTTTTCATCCATTTACATTTCCTGCAAATGGGTGTTGTGAGTCATTCAAGGTCCTACCAAGCAAAAAGGCAGTAACTGCTCATTTGGTCGAAAATGAGTTAATGTCGTTTTTGCAACATTAAATACATGCTTAATCATGTGGAAAAGTATCCTGCCTATATTGTATTGTGTTTTGGAGAAAATGGGGGTCATGTTAGCAGTAACTGGATAAAGTTACTGTGAAACCAAGGTAAATAAAAGCAATTTTTCTCAGTTCCACGCTATGAGCAGTTACTGCCTTTTTGCCTGGTAAGGCAGCGTAGTGCTATTGAACAATGGGGACAGAAGAGGTGAGGGGTGCTATTTCTGCTGTGAAAAGTGAGCAAACTTTTCCGTGCTAAGCTGTTTGGGTGTCATAATCATAATCCAGTAGGAATACAATCAATCTTTTGTGTGAAACATCTGTGATAAGTACTGTCATTCCAAACATCTCAACCGTAGCAGCTTTCACAAAAGCCCATGTTTTCCTTCCAGGAGATTGCTCTGATTGGGATTTAGTGAAACTAGTCAGGAGGTAAGTTTGGGTCTGTACGCAGGAAAAGGTCATTGCTGGGCAGAGAGAGAGAGCGAGAGAGCGTGAGAGAGAGTGAGCGAGAGAGAGACAGAGAGAGAGAAAGAGAGAGAGAGAGAGAGTCAGATAGAGAGTGTGTTTCGTGTGTTTTTGTTGCAGTTGTGCGTCTTTTCTCTTCTGTCCTAACGCCTGAGTGGAGCTCAAAGACAGCTTGGACTCAGCAGCCCCTGGTCTCCCACCGCCCGCCTCCTTGGAATCATAAGACCCTCCTGGCTATTACCCAGAACCCCCTGTGACTCCATCCCTCTCTCTGCCCCTCCCCTCACTCCCTTCCTCCCCCTTTCTTCTCCTTCCTCCTTCTTCATCCCTGCTCTCCTCACAGGCCTTACAACCCTCTTTCCCATACTGAAGTTCCCCCATTTGATAATGTGCATTCTTCCCAGTCTGACATCAAATCAAATCAAATTCTATTGGTCACATACACATATTTAGCAGATGTTATTGGTCAACAAAGTACTGTAATAAAGAGTACCTAGTCATTAAATACAACAGATTACTGTAATAAAGAGTATCTATCCATTAAATATAACGGAGTACTGTAATACAGAGTGCCTAGTGATTAAATATAACAGATTACTCTAGTACAGAGTACCTAGTCATTAATACAACAGATTACTGTAATAAAGAGTATCTAGCCATTAAATATAATGGAGTACTGTAATAAAGAGTGCCTAGTCATTAAATACAACAGATTACTGTAATACAGAGTACCTAGTCATTAAATACAACAGATTACTGTAATACAGAGTACCTAGTCATTAAATACAACAGATTACTCTAATGTAGAGTACCTAGTCATTAAATACAACAGATTACTCTAATGCAGAGAACCTAGTCATTAAATACAACAGATTACTCTAATACAGAGTGCATAGTCATTAAATACAACAGATGACTGTAATACAGAGTACCTAATCATTAAATATAACAGATCCAAATGGAGATTTCGATTATATCTCTGACAAGATGGATGACTTATGTTTCCACTAGCATGCCTGTGTGATTTTGTCGCTATTCCTCAACTGGTTGCCATGTACTCTGGACTCAAGACTATCAGAATCTTATTGGTCCTGAATCATCCCAGTAAAACCTCAAGACTATCAGAATCCTATTGGTCCATGTACAATACAATCCATGCTTGTGGTTGATTTAATTTATGAATACTATATTTATACTACTATATTTACTCATAAACCCTATCTGTCCCAGACTGTATTCTCTTGGTATGTTGGCCTCCAGTCAAAAGGCTTTGATTGTCTGAGATCTTTGATCCTGGGTGTATTGAATGTATGCCTACAGGTCCAACACCTCGTGACACCTGGCCTCTCAGGACCATTTTGTGGACGTGACACCTGGCCTCTCAGGATCATTTTGTGGACGTGACACCTGGCCTCTCAGGACCATTTTGTGGACGTGACACCTGGCCTCTCAGGACCATTTTGTGGACGTGACACCTGGCCTCTCAGGACCATTTTGTGGACGTGACACCTGTCCTCTCAGGACCATTTTGTGGACGTGACACCTGGCCTCTCAGGACCATTTTGTGGACGTGACACCTGTCCTCTCAGGACCATTTTGTGGACGTGACACCTGGCCTCTCAGGACCATTTTGTGGACGTGACACCTGGCCTCTCAGGACCGGACGTGACACCTGGCCTCTCAGGACCATTTTGTGGACGTGACACCTGGCCTCTCAGGACCATTTTGTGGACGTGACACCTGGCCTCTCAGGACCATTTTGTGGACGTGACACCTGGCCTCTCAGGACCATTTTGTGGATCTTGGTCTGTTTGAGGGGAGGTGTGTGCGTAGGGGAGCGGCTTTCACCATAGCTACAGGTCATGATGCTGGGGAAGGCGTAGGGCTCACACCGTCTGCAACCTTACATTGTCTGGTATTTGAATGTGTGATTCCTCTGTGCTATTATAGGCAGGTAGTGTAGAGACAGCTTTCTCTCCCTGGGTCTGTAGGGAAGATGGCTATTGGGAGACCTCCAGTATAGGATACCCACAGCTTCACAGTGGGTTTTTGTCTTGGCTTTGTTCTGTTGTGTTTATGTGTGTGTGTGTGTGTGTGTGTGTGTGTGTGTGTGTGTGTGTGTGTGTGTATGTGTAGGGGGGGGGGGGGCTCCAGAGAGCACTCTGTGTTAATAGAGTTTTTGCCTGCAGTCACTGTTTCTCTTTTACTGTACTCTCTGTTCCTTCCTGAAAAACCTCAAGACTATCAGAATCCTATTGGTCCTGAATCATCCCAGTAAAACCTCAAGACTGTTAGAATCCTATTGGTCCTGAATCATCCCTGTAAAACCTCAAGACTATCAGAATCCTATTGGTCCTGAATAATCCCAGTAAAACCTCAAGACTGTTAGAATCCTATTGGTCCTGAATCATCCCTGTAAAACCTCAAGACTATCAGAATCCTATTGGTCCTGAATCATCCCAGTAAAACCTCAAGACTATCAGAATCCTATTGGTCCTGAATCATCCCTGTAAAACCTCAAGACTGTTAGAATCCTATTGGTCCTGAATCATCCCAGTAAAACCTCAAGACTGTTAGAATCCTATTGGTCCTGAATCATCCCAGTAAAACCTCAAGACTATCAGAATCCTATTGGTCCTGAATCATCCCTGTAAAACCTCAAGACTGTTAGAATCCTATTGGTCCTGAATCATCCCAGTAAAACCTCAAGACTATCAGAATCCTATTGGTCCTGAATCATCCCTGTAAAACCTCAAGACTGTTAGAATCCTATTGGTCCTGAATCATCCCAGTAAAACCTCAAGACTATCAGAATCCTATTGGTCCTGAATCATCCCTGTAAAACCTCAAGACTGTTAGAATCCTATTGGTCCTGAATCATCCCAGTAAAACCTCAAGACTGTTAGAATCCTATTGGTCCTGAATCATCCCAGTAAAACCTCAAGACTATCAGAATCCTATTGTTCCTGAATCATCCCAGTAAAACCTCAAGACTATCAGAATCCTATTGTTCCTGAATCATCCCAGTAAAACCTCAAGACTATCAGAATCCTATTGGTCCTGAATCATCCCAGTAAAACCTCAAGACTATCAGAATCCTATTGTTCCTCAATCATCCCAGTAAAACCTCAAGACTATCAGAATCCTATTGTTCCTGAATCATCCCAGTGTTACTCCAATGGCTGACAGTTTCCTGCTATGACATCCTGTCATGCGCGAAGGAGGTACATTTCTCCATGAATTTCCAATCCAATATTACTCAGCTGCAGTCAACGTGATATTGGCAGCTCTCCAAAGAGCTGCCAAAGACTGTATGACAGTTTCCAGAGGCTGTCGCTTCACAATTCATCGGGAAAATTGCCACAATTCAACTGAATGGCTAAGGATATGCTGATCAATCCTCTCTATGCTGTTGCCAATAGAGGAAGTGGGTCTGTCGGAAACCAACAAGCTGAGTGTAAAAAGAGAGACAGAGATCCCCCAGGGCTGCTGTCGCTCTCCTCACCCTGCCCGTCGAGCTGTCTTTGTGAAGCTCGCTAAGGGCTATTAACTATTCCTCCCTTCCCCGGGCCACATGGGTGTTTAGTTGGTTCCGATGACATTCACTCCTCGTCACATGGACTAAATATCACAGAACAGTGACATCCCCGCTGGTTCTTTTGGCGGCCATCTCAGTCAGTGACTACATAGGGCCTTTCACTGGAACTACAGGTGCAGGATCATACTTTGAGCCAGTTTGCTACAGCAGGAAAATAATCCTGCAGCAACAGGAAATGTGAATTATGATGTGGATTATAATTAATGGACATTTTTGTAGGGGTTGATACATTTTTCCAAGTGAAAATTACAAACTTCAGAAGCCTTTTTTAAACCT
This sequence comes from Salmo trutta, assembly GCF_901001165.1. NCBI lineage: Eukaryota > Metazoa > Chordata > Actinopteri > Salmoniformes > Salmonidae > Salmo > Salmo trutta. Next base: position 5,236,581 of record NC_042985.1, read on the forward strand.
AAAAAAGACTACAAGTTTTATATTTCCTGCACCGCAGGAAAGTTCTCTTGCGACAGGGTGATCAAATTAAGATTGTACATCTGTAGTATCTGGTATGAATGCTGTAAATGGTGAAATTCTTTGATATGGTGAGCATGACAGAGCATGACAAGGCCACAATGGGTTTATGTAAAGGCCATTTGAGCCAACGCTGACAGTAGGGCTTTGTTGTGAGGTCCATGGACTTATTCTACTTAGTAGGCAAACTCTGTTCATACTCATCTTTGTCTGGGTCGGGGAAATACACGTGTCCATGCCTGCGTGTGTGTTTATTTTTTATTTTTATTTATTTCACCTTTATTTAACCGGGTAGGCAAGTTGAGAACAAGTTCTCATTTACAATTGCGACCTGGCCAAGATAAAGCAAAGCAGTTTGACAACATACAACAACACAGAGTTACACATGGAGTAAACAACATACAGTCAATAATACAGTAGAAAAAAAATAAGACTATATACAATGTGAGCAAATGATGTGAGATAAGGGAGGTAAAAGCAAAAAAATGCCATGGTGGCAAAGTAAATAAAGTATAGCAAGAAAAACACTGGAATGGTAGATTTGTAGTTTGAAGAAAGTTCAAAGTTCAAATATAAATAATATGGTGCAAAGGAGCAAAATAAATAAAATAAATAAATACAGTAGGGGAAGAGGTAGTAGTTTGGGCTAAATTATAGATGGGCTATGTACAGGTGCAGTGATCTGTGAGCTATCCACGGATGGATTCTAATCAACCTCTTTGAAACACATTTATCTATCCCAAAATCCCAACACTTCATAGCACGAGCTGTTATGACCAATGATGAAATTGCCATAGAAATCCCCATGACAGTGTCAAGAAGCCCTCTGAACATAACGCTACCTAGACCCATACACATGAAATATACCCCAACTGTCCTGCATATCTCCATATGACTGCTATCTTTATATAGTCACCCCACACTTGAGTATGTTACAGTTGACCCTGGGCCTGGGGGTAGACAGGACAGGAGCCAGGTCTGTAGTATGTTGTAGTTGACCCTGGGCCTGGGAGTAGACAGGACAGGAGCCAGGTCTGTAGTGTGTTATAGTTGACCCTGGGCCTGGGAGTAGACAGGACAGGAGCCAGGTCTGTAGTGTGTTATAGTTGACCCTGGGCCTGGGAGTAGACAGGACAGGAGACAGGTCTGTAGTGTGTTGTAGTTGACCCTGGGCCTGGGGGTAGACAGGACAGGAGCCAGCTCTGTAGTGTGTTATAGTTGACCCTGTGCCTGGGGGTAGACAGGACAGGAGCCAGGTCTGTAGTGTGTTGTAGTTGACCCTGGGCCTGGGGGTAGACAGGACAGGAGCCAGGTCTGTAGTGTGTTGTAGTTGACCCTGGGCCTGGGGGTAGACAGGACAGGAGCCAGGTCTGTAGTGTGTTATAGTTGACCCTGGGCCTGGGGGTAGACAGGACAGGAGCCAGGTCTGTAGTGTGTTATAGTTGACCCTGGGCCTGGGAGTAGACAGGACAGGAGCCAGGTCTGTAGTGTGTTGTAGTTGACCCTGGGCCTGGGGGTAGACAAGACAGGAGCCAGCTCTGTAGTGTGTTATAGTTGACCCTGTGCCTGGGGGTAGACAGGACAGGAGCCAGGTCTGTAGTGTGTTGTAGTTGACCCTGGGCCTGGGGGTAGACAGGACAGGAGCCAGGTCTGTAGTGTGTTGTAGTTGACCCTGGGCCTGGGGGTAGACAGGACAGGAGCCAGGTCTGTAGTGTGTTATAGTTGACCCTGGGCCTGGGGGTAGACAGGACAGGAGCCAGGTCTGTAGTGTGTTATAGTTGACCCTGGGCCTGGGAGTAGACAGGACAGGAGCCAGGTCTGTAGTGTGTTATAGTTGACCCTGGGCCTGGGGGTAGACAGGACAGGAGCCAGGTCTGTAGTGTGTTGTAGTTGACCCTGGGCCTGGGAGTAGACAGGACAGGAGCCAGGTCTGTAGTGTGTTATAGTTGACCCTGGGCCTGGGAGTAGACAGGACAGGAGCCAGGTCTGTAGTGTGTTATAGTTGACCCTGGGCCTGGGAGTAGACAGGACAGGAGCCAGGTCTGTAGTGTGTTATAGTTGACCCTGGGCCTGGGAGTAGACAGGACAGGAGCCAGGTCTGTAGTGTGTTATAGTTGACCCTGGGCCTGGGAGTAGACAGGACAGGAGCCAGGTCTGTAGTGTGTTATAGTTGACCCTGGGCCTGGGAGTAGACAGGACAGGAGCCAGGTCTGTAGTGTGTTATAGTTGACCCTGGGCCTGGGAGTAGACAGGACAGGAGCCAGGTCTGTAGTGTGTTATAGTTGACCCTGGGCCTGGGGGTAGACAGGACAGGAGCCAGGTCTGTAGTGTGTTGTAGTTGACCCTGGGCCTGGGGGTAGACAGGACAGGAGCCAGGTCTGTAGTATGTTGTAGTTGACCCTGGGCCTGGGGGTAGACAGGACAGGAGCCAGGTCTGTAGTATGTTGTAGTTGACCCTGGGCCTGGGGGTAGACAGGACAGGAGCCAGGTCTGTAGTGTGTTATAGTTGACCCTGGGCCTGGGAGTAGACAGGACAGGAGCCAGGTCTGTAGTGTGTTATAGTTGACCCTGGGCCTGGGGGTAGACAGGACAGGAGCCAGGTCTGTAGTGTGTTATAGTTGACCCTGGGCCTGGGAGTAGACAGGACAGGAGCCAGGTCTGTAGTGTGTTATAGTTGACCCTGGGCCTGGGGGTAGACAGGACAGGAGCCAGGTCTGTAGTGTGTTATAGTTGACCCTGGGCCTGGGAGTAGACAGGACAGGAGCCAGGTCTGTAGTGTGTTGTAGTTGACCCTGGGCCTGGGAGTAGACTGGACAGGAGCCAGGTCTGTAGTGTGTTATAGTTGACCCTGGGCCTGGGAGTAGACAGGACAGGAGCCAGGTCTGTAGTGTGTTATAGTTGACCCTGGGCCTGGGGGTAGACAGGACAGGAGCCAGGCCTGTAGTGTGTTATAGTTGACCCTGGGCCTGGGGGTAGACAGGACAGGAGCCAGGTCTGTAGTGTGTTATAGTTGACCCTGGGCCTGGGGGTAGACAGGACAGGAGCCAGGTCTGTGGGTGTTTCTGCAGCCATGTGCTGTAACTGTATGTTGCGAAGACAGAGCCACTCCTGCTGTTAAGTGATATGACAGGCAGGAAGTGACTCATCAATAATGGCAGCAGATGGAGCTGCTCTGGCTAATGCTAATGGCTGCTCTCAACAGGAGAGGAGAGGAAAGCCTCCACCTCCCACACAGCCTCCCAGAAACGGGTGTTAATGGAGATCAAAGTACCCACAGCCACATGTACAGGACACAGGAAGGAGCCACGGAGACACCCGATTGCACTTCACAGTCTGCGGATGACTTCATCCATTTTGAAAAGAAGGCTGATGACATCCGATCCTCGTTTGCTAAGCCAAACGACACCGCTGGTCCTGCTCACACTGCCCTACCCTGTGCTTTGACCTCTTTCTCCCCTCTCTCTCCAGATGAAATCTCGCGTCTCGTGACGGCCGGCCGCCCAACAACCTGCCCACTTGACCCTATCCCCTCCTCTCTTCTCCAGACCATTTCCGGAGACCTTCTCCCCTACCTCACCTCGCTCATCAACTCATCCTTGACCGCTGGCTACGTCCCTTCCGTCTTCAAGAGAGCGAGAGTTGCACCCCTTCTGAAAAAACCTACACTTGATCCCTCCGATATCAACAACTACAGACCAGTATCCCTTCTTTCTTTTCTCTCCAAAACTCTTGAACGTGCCGTCCTTGGCCAGCTCTCCTGCTATCTCTCTCAGAATTACCTTCTTGATCCTAATCAGTCAGGTTTCAAGACTGGGCATTCAACTGAGACTGCTCTTCTCTGTGTCACGGAGGCTCTCCGCACTGCTAAAGCTAACTCTATCTGCTGCCTTTGATACTGTGAACCATCAGATCCTCCTCTCCACCCTCTCCGAGCTGGGCATCTCCGGCGCGGCCCACGCTTGGATTGCGTCCTACCTGACAGGTCGCTCCTACCAGGTGGCGTGGCGAGAATCTGTCTCCGCACCACGTGCTCTCACCACTGGTGTCCCCCAGGGCTCTGTTCTAGGCCCTCTCCTATTCTCACTATACACCAAGTCACTTGGCTCGGTCATATCTTCACATGGTCTCTCCTATCATTGCTACGCAGACGACACACAATTAATCTTCTCCTTTCCCCCTTCTGATAACCAGGTGGCGAATCGCATCTCTGCATGTCTGGCAGACATATCAGTGTGGATGACGGCTCACCACCTCAAGCTGAACCTCGGCAAGACGGAGCTGCTCTTCCTCCCGGGGAAGGACTGCCCATTCCATGATCTCACCATCACGGTTGACAACTCCCTTGTGTCCTCCTCCCAGAGTGCTAAGAACCTTGGTGTGACCCTGGACAACACCCTGTCGTTCTCCACTAACATCAAGGCGGTGACCCGATCCTGTAGGTTCATGCTCTACAACATTCGTAGAGTACGACCCTGCCTCACACAGGAAGCGGCGCAGGTCCTAGTCCAGGCACTTGTCATCTCCCGTCTGGATTACTGCAACTCGCTGTTGGCTGGGCTCCCTGCCTGTGCCATTAAACCCCTACAACTCATCCAGAACGCCGCAGCCCGTCTGGTGCTCTCTCCACTGGCTTCCAGTTGAAGCTCGCATCCGCTACAAGTCCATGGTGCTTGCCTACGGAGCTGTGAGGGGAACGGCACCTCCGTACCTTCAGGCTCTGATCAGGCCCTACACCCAAACAAGGGCACTGCGTTCATCCACCTCTGGCCTGCTCGCCTCCCTACCTCTGAGGGAGCACAGTTCCCGCTCAGCCCAGTCAAAACTGTTCGCTGCTCTGGCACCCCAATGGTGGAACAAGCTCCCTCACGATGCCAGGACAGCGGAGTCAATCACCACCTTCCGGAGACACCTGAAACCCCACCTCTTTAAGGAATACCTGGGATAGGATAAAGTAATCCTTCTAACCCCCCCCCCCCCAAAAAAAAGATTTAGATGCACTATTGTAAAGTGGTTGTTCCACTGGATATCTTAAGGTGAATGCACCAATTTGTAAGTCGCTCTGGATAAGAGCGTCTGCTAAATGACTTAAATGTAAATGTAAATGTGCAGTGAGGAGTGGGCTGAACAGGCATCCACTACCCACTGCCTCCAGGGACAGTCCTGGCTGATTATCCTACAAACAGTCCTGGCTGGTTATCCTACAAACAGTCCTGGCTGATTATCCTACAAACAGTCCTGGCTGATTATCCTACAAACAGTCCTGGCTGATTATCCTACAAACAGTCCTGGCTGGTTATCCTACAAACAGTCCTGGCTGGTTATCCTACAAACAGTCCTGGCTGATTATCCTACAAACAGTCCTGACTGGTTATCCTACAAACAGTCCTGGCTGGTTATCCTACAAACAGTCCTGACTGGTTATCCTACAAACAGTCCTGGCTGATTATCCTACAAACAGTCCTGACTGGTTATCCAACAAACAGTCCTGGCTGGTTATCCTACAAACAGTCCTGGCTGGTTATCCTACAAACAGTCCTGGCTGATTATCCTACAAACAGTCCTGACTGGTTATCCTACAAATGCATCATACACCATACCTTTGGGGAATGTTAATTTAATATATAGGTGGGTTTATTTCATGTCATAGTATAGCTGTGCTATGCTAAGTAAGATAGAAATGTGTACACACACACACACACACACACACACACACACACACACACACACACACACACACACACACACACACACACACACACACACACACACACACACACACACACACACACACACACACACACAGAAGGTATTTTATCAGTCCACACATCAGTTCTGCCATCCAAAAACCACAGGAGGAGTGGTCTCAATTAATAATGATCTTTGTGCATGTCTCTCTCCCAGAGGATTTCCAGCCTCCTGCTTTTTGGAGCATACAGAGATTGGCTGGCTGTAAGGGGGAGAGAGAGAGGGAAAGGGAAAGAAAGAGAGCGAGATCGTGAGAGAGAGAGAGAGAAGGATAAAGACAGCGTGACTCAGACACAGAACAGGTCTCTTCTCTGACCAATCAGAGTGGCTCAGACAAATAACAGTTCTCTTCTCTGACCACTGACAGAGTGACTCAGACACAGAACAGGTCTCTTCTCTGACCAATCAGAGTGGCTCAGACAAAGAACAGTTCTCTTCTCTGACCACTGACAGAGTGACTCAGACACAGAACAGTTCTCTTCTCTGACCACTGACAGAGTGACTCAGACACAGAACAGTTCTCCACAGGTTTCAGCAGAGAGAGAACAGAATCCATGCCCTCTGTCTAACTACCAGCCTGTTGTCCAGGAGACAGACTCCTTTCACCCAGACACACAACACAGTCTTTAGACCAAGATTACCTCTCAACTGGCTGTCATCTCTGGATCAGTCTAACCACCCTACCTCCCACTATCCTAAAGGTACAATCTCACCTCCACTACCAGCAGGGATGTCAATGAAAAACATACAGAATTCGCTATACTTGCCGTATTGTGCTGGATGAACTATGTGGTAGACAGGGTATGGCTGTTTGATGTTTGCAGCTCGAAATGTAGCTTATTCACAGACTCCTCTGTGTGGATAGTACACCTTGTCTCACAAAGTGTCAAAGTGAACACAAGAGAAAATATTATAGTACAGAGTCTTCATTAGAGGATTATAGTACAGTCTTCTTTAGAGTATTAGAGTTCAGAGTCTTCATTAGAGAATTGGAGTACAGTCTTCATTAGAGGATTAGAGTACAGAGTCTTCATTAGAGGATTAGAGTACAGAGTCTTCTTTAGAGTATTAGAGTTCAGAGTCTTCATTAGAGAATTGGAGTACAGTCTTTATTAGAGGATTAGAGTACAGCGTCTTCATTAGAGAATTAGAGTACAGAGTCTTCATTAGAGGATTAGAGTACATAGTCTTCATTAGAGGATTATAGTACAGTCTTCATTAGAGGATTAAAGCACAGAGTCTTCATTAGAGGATTATAGTACAGTCTTCATTAGAGGATTATAGTACAGTCTTCATTAGAGGATTAAAGCACAGAGTCTTCATTAGAGGATTATAGTACAGTCTTCATTAGAGGATTATAGTACAGTCTTCATTAGAGAATTAGAGTACAGTCTTCATTAGAGAATTAGAGTACAGTCTTCATTAGAGGATTAGAGTACATAGTCTTCATTAGAGGATTATAGTACAGTCTTCATTAGAGGATTAAAGCACAGAGTCTTCATTAGAGGATTATAGTACAGTCTTCATTAGAGGATTATAGTACAGTCTTCATTAGAGAATTAGAGTACAGTCTTCATTAGAGAATTAGAGTACAGAGTCTTCATTAGAGGATTAGAGTACATAGTCTTCATTAGAGGATTATAGTACAGTCTTCATTAGAGGATTAAAGCACAGAGTCTTCATTAGAGGATTATAGTACAGTCTTCATTAGAGGATTATAGTACAGAGTCTTCATTAGAGAATTAGAGTACAGTCTTCATTAGAGGATTATAGTACAGAGTCTTCATTAGAGGATTAGAGTACAGAGTCTTCATTAGAGGATTAGAGTACAGAGTCTTCATTAGAGGATTAGAGTACAGTCTTCATTAGAGGATTATAGTACAGAGTCTTCATTAGAGGATTAGAGTACAGAGTCTTCATTAGAGGATTAGAGTACAGTCTTCATTAGAGGATTATAGTACAGAGTCTTCATTAGAGGATTAGAGTACAGAGTCTTCATTAGAGGATTAGAGTACAGAGTCTTCATTAGAGGATTAGAGTACAGAGTCTTCATTAGATGATTAGAGTACATAGTCTTCATTAGAGGATTAGAGTACAGAGTCTTCATTAGAGGATTAGAGTACAGAGTCTTCATTAGAGGATTAGAGTACAGTCTTCATTAGAGGATTAGAGTACAGAGTCTTCATTAGATGATTAGAGTACAGAGTCTTCATTAGAGGATTAGAGTACAGAGTCTTCATTAGAGGATTAGAGTACAGTCTTCATTAGAGGATTAGAGTACAGAGTCTTCATTAGAGGATTATAGTACAGAGTCTTCATTAGAGGATTAGAGTACAGAGTCTTCATTAGAGGATTAGAGTACAGCGTCTTCATTAGAGGATTAGAGTACAGTCTTCATTAGAGGATTATAATACAGTCTTCATTAGAGGATTAGAGTACAGGGTCTTCATTAGAGGATTAGAGTACAGAGTCTTCATTAGAGGATTAGAGTACAGAGTCTTCATTAGAGGATTAGAGTACAGAGTCTTCATTAGAGGATTAGAGTACAGTCTTCATTAGAGGATTATAGTACAGAGTCTTCATTAGAGGATTAGAGTACAGAGTCTTCATTAGAGGATTAGAGTACAGAGTCTTCATTAGAGGATTAGAGTACAGAGTCTTCATTAGAGGATTAGAGTACATAGTCTTCATTAGAGGATTAGAGTACAGTCTTCATTAGAGGATTATAGTACAGAGTCTTCATTAGAGGTTTAGAGTACAGAGTCTTCATTAGAGGATTAGAGTACAGAGTCTTCATTAGAGGATTAGAGTACAGAGTCTTCATTAGAGGATTAGAGTACAGTCTTCATTAGAGAATTAGAGTACAGTCTTCATTAGAGGATCATAGTACAGAGTCTTCATTAGAGGATTAGAGTACAGAGTCTTCATTAGAGGATTAGAGTACAGAGTCTTCATTAGAGGATTAGAGTACAGTCTTCATTAGAGGATTAGAGTACAGAGTCTTCATTAGATGATTAGAGTACAGAGTCTTCATTAGAGGATTAGAGTACAGTCTTCATTAGAGGATTAGAGTACAGTCTTCATTAGAGGATTAGAGTACAGAGTCTTCATTAGAGGATTATAGTACAGAGTCTTCATTAGAGGATTAGAGTACAGAGTCTTCATTAGAGGATTAGAGTACAGAGTCTTCATTAGAGGATTAGAGTACAGAGTCTTCATTAGAGGATTAGAGTACATAGTCTTCATTGGAGGATTAGAGTACAGTCTTCATTAGATGATTATAGTACAGAGTCTTCATTAGAGGATTAGAGTACAGAGTCTTCATTAGAGGATTAGAGTACAGAGTCTTCATTAGAGGATTAGAGTACAGAGTCTTCATTAGAGGATTAGAGTACAGTCTTCATTAGAGAATTAGAGTACAGTCTTCATTAGAGGATCATAGTACAGAGTCTTCATTAGAGGATTAGAGTACAGTCTTCATTAGAGGATTAGAGTACAGAGTCTTCATTAGAGGATTAGAGTACAGAGTCTTCATTAGAGGATTAGAGTACAGAGTCTTCATTAGAGGATTAGAGTACAGAGTCTTCATTAGAGGATTAGAGTACAGAGTCTTCATTAGAGGATTAGAGTACAGTCTTCATTAGAGGATTATAGTACAGAGTCTTCATTAGAGGATTAGAGTACAGTCTTCATTAGAGGATTAGAGTACAGTCTTCATTAGAGGATTTTAATACAGTCTTCATTAGAGGATTATAGTACAGTCTTCTTTAGAGTATTAGAGTTCAGAGTCTTCATTAGAGAATTGGAGTACAGTCTTCATTAGAGGATTAGAGTACAGAGTCTTCATTAGAGGATTAGAGTACAGAGTCTTCTTTAGAGTATTAGAGTTCAGAGTCTTCATTAGAGAATTGGAGTACAGTCTTTATTAGAGGATTAGAGTACAGCGTCTTCATTAGAGAATTAGAGTACAGAGTCTTCATTAGAGGATTAGAGTACATAGACTTCATTAGAGGATTATAGTACAGTCTTCATTAGAGGATTAAAGCACAGAGTCTTCATTAGAGGATTATAGTACAGTCTTCATTAGAGGATTATAGTACAGTCTTCATTAGAGGATTAAAGCACAGAGTCTTCATTAGAGGATTATAGTACAGTCTTCATTAGAGGATTATAGTACAGTCTTCATTAGAGAATTAGAGTACAGTCTTCATTAGAGAATTAGAGTACAGAGTCTTCATTAGAGGATTAGAGTACATAGTCTTCATTAGAGGATTATAGTACAGTCTTCATTAGAGGATTAAAGCACAGAGTCTTCATTAGAGGATTATAGTACAGTCTTCATTAGAGGATTATAGTACAGTCTTCATTAGAGAATTAGAGTACAGTCTTCATTAGAGAATTAGAGTACAGAGTCTTCATTAGAGGATTAGAGTACATAGTCTTCATTAGAGGATTATAGTACAGTCTTCATTAGAGGATTAAAGCACAGAGTCTTCATTAGAGGATTATAGTACAGTCTTCATTAGAAGATTATAGTACAGAGTCTTCATTAGAGAATTAGAGTACAGTCTTCATTAGAGGATTATAGTACAGAGTTTTCATTAGAGGATTAGAGTACAGAGTCTTCATTAGAGGATTAGAGTACAGAGTCTTCATTAGAGGATTAGAGTACAGTCTTCATTAGAGGATTATAGTACAGAGTCTTCATTAGAGGATTAGAGTACAGAGTCTTCATTAGAGGATTAGAGTACATTCTTCATTAGAGGATTATAGTACAGAGTCTTCATTAGAGGATTAGAGTACAGAGTCTTCATTAGAGGATTAGAGTACAGAGTCTTCATTAGAGGATTAGAGTACAGAGTCTTCATTAGATGATTAGAGTACATAGTCTTCATTAGAGGATTAGAGTACAGAGTCTTCATTAGAGGATTAGAGTACAGAGTCTTCATTAGAGGATTAGAGTACAGTCTTCATTAGAGGATTAGAGTACAGAGTCTTCATTAGATGATTAGAGTACAGAGTCTTCATTAGAGGATTAGAGTACAGAGTCTTCATTAGAGGATTAGAGTACAGTCTTCATTAGAGGATTAGAGTACAGAGTCTTCATTAGAGGATTATAGTACAGAGTCTTCATTAGAGGATTAGAGTACAGAGTCTTCATTAGAGGATTAGAGTACAGCGTCTTCATTAGAGGATTAGAGTACAGTCTTCATTAGAGGATTATAATACAGTCTTCATTAGAGGATTAGAGTACAGGGTCTTCATTAGAGGATTAGAGTACAGAGTCTTCATTAGAGGATTAGAGTACAGAGTCTTCATTAGAGGATTAGAGTACAGAGTCTTCATTAGAGGATTAGAGTACATAGTCTTCATTAGAGGATTAGAGTACAGTCTTCATTAGAGGATTATAGTACAGAGTCTTCATTAGAGGATTAGAGTACAGAGTCTTCATTAGAGGATTAGAGTACAGAGTCTTCATTAGAGGATTAGAGTACAGAGTCTTCATTAGAGGATTAGAGTACATAGTCTTCATTAGAGAATTAGAGTACAGTCTTCATTAGAGGATCATAGTACAGAGTCTTCATTAGAGGATTAGAGTACAGAGTCTTCATTAGAGGATTAGAGTACAGAGTCTTCATTAGAGGATTAGAGTACAGTCTTCATTAGAGGATTATAATACAGTCTTCATTAGAGGATTAGAGTACAGGGTCTTCATTAGAGGATTAGAGTACAGAGTCTTCATTAGAGGATTAGAGTACAGAGTCTTCATTAGAGGATTAGAGTACAGAGTCTTCATTAGAGGATTAGAGTACAGTCTTCATTAGAGGATTATAGTACAGAGTCTTCATTAGAGGATTAGAGTACAGAGTCTTCATTAGAGGATTAGAGTACAGAGTCTTCATTAGAGGATTAGAGTACAGAGTCTTCATTAGAGGATTAGAGTACATAGTCTTCATTAGAGGATTAGAGTACAGTCTTCATTAGAGGATTATAGTACAGAGTCTTCATTAGAGGATTAGAGTACAGAGTCTTCTTTAGAGTATTAGAGTTCAGAGTCTTCATTAGAGAATTGGAGTACAGTCTTTATTAGAGGATTAGAGTACAGCGTCTTCATTAGAGAATTAGAGTACAGAGTCTTCATTAGAGGATTAGAGTACATAGTCTTCATTAGAGGATTATAGTACAGTCTTCATTAGAGGATTAAAGCACAGAGTCTTCATTAGAGGATTATAGTACAGTCTTCATTAGAGGATTATAGTACAGTCTTCATTAGAGGATTAAAGCACAGAGTCTTCATTAGAGGATTATAGTACAGTCTTCATTAGAGGATTATAGTACAGTCTTCATTAGAGAATTAGAGTACAGTCTTCATTAGAGAATTAGAGTACAGTCTTCATTAGAGGATTAGAGTACATAGTCTTCATTAGAGGATTATAGTACAGTCTTCATTAGAGGATTAAAGCACAGAGTCTTCATTAGAGGATTATAGTACAGTCTTCATTAGAGGATTATAGTACAGTCTTCATTTGAGAATTAGAGTACAGTCTTCATTAGAGAATTAGAGTACAGAGTCTTCATTAGAGGATTAGAGTACATAGTCTTCATTAGAGGATTATAGTACAGTCTTCATTAGAGGATTAAAGCACAGAGTCTTCATTAGAGGATTATAGTACAGTCTTCATTAGAGGATTATAGTACAGAGTCTTCATTAGAGAATTAGAGTACAGTCTTCATTAGAGGATTATAGTACAGAGTCTTCATTAGAGGATTAGAGTACAGAGTCTTCATTAGAGGATTAGAGTACAGAGTCTTCATTAGAGGATTAGAGTACAGTCTTCATTAGAGGATTATAGTACAGAGTCTTCATTAGAGGATTAGAGTACAGAGTCTTCATTAGAGGATTAGAGTACAGTCTTCATTAGAGGATTATAGTACAGAGTCTTCATTAGAGGATTAGAGTACAGAGTCTTCATTAGAGGATTAGAGTACAGAGTCTTCATTAGAGGATTAGAGTACAGAGTCTTCATTAGATGATTAGAGTACATAGTCTTCATTAGAGGATTAGAGTACAGAGTCTTCATTAGAGGATTAGAGTACAGAGTCTTCATTAGAGGATTAGAGTACAGTCTTCATTAGAGGATTAGAGTACAGAGTCTTCATTAGATGATTAGAGTACAGAGTCTTCATTAGAGGATTAGAGTACAGAGTCTTCATTAGAGGATTAGAGTACAGTCTTCATTAGAGGATTAGAGTACAGAGTCTTCATTAGAGGATTATAGTACAGAGTCTTCATTAGAGGATTAGAGTACAGAGTCTTCATTAGAGGATTAGAGTACAGCGTCTTCATTAGAGGATTAGAGTACAGTCTTCATTAGAGGATTATAATACAGTCTTCATTAGAGGATTAGAGTACAGGGTCTTCATTAGAGGATTAGAGTACAGAGTCTTCATTAGAGGATTAGAGTACAGAGTCTTCATTAGAGGATTAGAGTACAGAGTCTTCATTAGAGGATTAGAGTACAGTCTTCATTAGAGGATTATAGTACAGAGTCTTCATTAGAGGATTAGAGTACAGAGTCTTCATTAGAGGATTAGAGTACAGAGTCTTCATTAGAGGATTAGAGTACAGAGTCTTCATTAGAGGATTAGAGTACATAGTCTTCATTAGAGGATTAGAGTACAGTCTTCATTAGAGGATTATAGTACAGAGTCTTCATTAGAGGATTAGAGTACAGAGTCTTCATTAGAGGATTAGAGTACAGAGTCTTCATTAGAGGATTAGAGTACAGAGTCTTCATTAGAGGATTAGAGTACAGTCTTCATTAGAGAATTAGAGTACAGTCTTCATTAGAGGATCATAGTACAGAGTCTTCATTAGAGGATTAGAGTACAGAGTCTTCATTAGAGGATTAGAGTACAGAGTCTTCTTTAGAGTATTAGAGTTCAGAGTCTTCATTAGAGAATTGGAGTACAGTCTTTATTAGAGGATTAGAGTACAGCGTCTTCATTAGAGAATTAGAGTACAGAGTCTTCATTAGAGGATTAGAGTACATAGTCTTCATTAGAGGATTATAGTACAGTCTTCATTAGAGGATTAAAGCACAGAGTCTTCATTAGAGGATTATAGTACAGTCTTCATTAGAGGATTATAGTACAGTCTTCATTAGAGGATTAAAGCACAGAGTCTTCATTAGAGGATTATAGTACAGTCTTCATTAGAGGATTATAGTACAGTCTTCATTAGAGAATTAGAGTACAGTCTTCATTAGAGAATTAGAGTACAGTCTTCATTAGAGGATTAGAGTACATAGTCTTCATTAGAGGATTATAGTACAGTCTTCATTAGAGGATTAAAGCACAGAGTCTTCATTAGAGGATTATAGTACAGTCTTCATTAGAGGATTATAGTACAGTCTTCATTTGAGAATTAGAGTACAGTCTTCATTAGAGAATTAGAGTACAGAGTCTTCATTAGAGGATTAGAGTACATAGTCTTCATTAGAGGATTATAGTACAGTCTTCATTAGAGGATTAAAGCACAGAGTCTTCATTAGAGGATTATAGTACAGTCTTCATTAGAGGATTATAGTACAGAGTCTTCATTAGAGAATTAGAGTACAGTCTTCATTAGAGGATTATAGTACAGAGTCTTCATTAGAGGATTAGAGTACAGAGTCTTCATTAGAGGATTAGAGTACAGAGTCTTCATTAGAGGATTAGAGTACAGTCTTCATTAGAGGATTATAGTACAGAGTCTTCATTAGAGGATTAGAGTACAGAGTCTTCATTAGAGGATTAGAGTACAGTCTTCATTAGAGGATTATAGTACAGAGTCTTCATTAGAGGATTAGAGTACAGAGTCTTCATTAGAGGATTAGAGTACAGAGTCTTCATTAGAGGATTAGAGTACAGAGTCTTCATTAGATGATTAGAGTACATAGTCTTCATTAGAGGATTAGAGTACAGAGTCTTCATTAGAGGATTAGAGTACAGAGTCTTCATTAGAGGATTAGAGTACAGTCTTCATTAGAGGATTAGAGTACAGAGTCTTCATTAGAGGATTAGAGTACAGAGTCTTCATTAGAGGATTAGAGTACAGAGTCTTCATTAGAGGATTAGAGTACAGTCTTCATTAGAGGATTAGAGTACAGAGTCTTCATTAGAGGATTATAGTACAGAGTCTTCATTAGAGGATTAGAGTACAGAGTCTTCATTAGAGGATTAGAGTACAGCGTCTTCATTAGAGGATTAGAGTACAGTCTTCATTAGAGGATTATAATACAGTCTTCATTAGAGGATTAGAGTACAGGGTCTTCATTAGAGGATTAGAGTACAGAGTCTTCATTAGAGGATTAGAGTACAGAGTCTTCATTAGAGGATTAGAGTACAGAGTCTTCATTAGAGGATTAGAGTACAGTCTTCATTAGAGGATTATAGTACAGAGTCTTCATTAGAGGATTAGAGTACAGAGTCTTCATTAGAGGATTAGAGTACAGAGTCTTCATTAGAGGATTAGAGTACAGAGTCTTCATTAGAGGATTAGAGTACATAGTCTTCATTAGAGGATTAGAGTACAGTCTTCATTAGAGGATTATAGTACAGAGTCTTCATTAGAGGATTAGAGTACAGAGTCTTCATTAGAGGATTAGAGTACAGAGTCTTCATTAGAGGATTAGAGTACAGAGTCTTCATTAGAGGATTAGAGTACAGTCTTCATTAGAGAATTAGAGTACAGTCTTCATTAGAGGATCATAGTACAGAGTCTTCATTAGAGGATTAGAGTACAGAGTCTTCATTAGAGGATTAGAGTACAGAGTCTTCATTAGAGGATTAGAGTACAGAGTCTTCATTAGAGGATTAGAGTACAGTCTTCATTAGAGGATTAGAGTACAGAGTCTTCATTAGATGATTAGAGTACAGAGTCTTCATTAGAGGATTAGAGTACAGAGTCTTCATTAGAGGATTAGAGTACAGTCTTCATTAGAGGATTAGAGTACAGAGTCTTCATTAGAGGATTATAGTACAGAGTCTTCATTAGAGGATTAGAGTACAGAGTCTTCATTAGAGGATTAGAGTACAGAGTCTTCATTAGAGGATTAGAGTACAGAGTCTTCATTAGAGGATTAGAGTACATAGTCTTCATTGGAGGATTAGAGTACAGTCTTCATTAGAGGATTATAGTACAGAGTCTTCATTAGAGGATTAGAGTACAGAGTCTTCATTAGAGGATTAGAGTACAGATTCTTCATTAGAGGATTAGAGTACAGAGTCTTCATTAGAGGATTAGAGTACAGTCTTCATTAGAGAATTAGAGTACAGTCTTCATTAGAGGATCATAGTACAGAGTCTTCATTAGAGGATTAGAGTACAGTCTTCATTAGAGGATTAGAGTACAGAGTCTTCATTAGAGGATTAGAGTACAGAGTCTTCATTAGAGGATTAGAGTACAGAGTCTTCATTAGAGGATTAGAGTACAGAGTCTTCATTAGAGGATTAGAGTACAGAGTCTTCATTAGAGGATTAGAGTACAGTCTTCATTAGAGGATTATAGTACAGAGTCTTCATTAGAGGATTAGAGTACAGTCTTCATTAGAGGATTAGAGTACAGTCTTCATTAGAGGATTATAATACAGTCTTCATTAGAGGATTATAGTACAGTCTTCTTTAGAGTATTAGAGTTCAGAGTCTTCATTAGAGAATTGGAGTACAGTCTTCATTAGAGGATTAGAGTACAGAGTCTTCATTAGAGGATTAGAGTACAGAGTCTTCTTTAGAGTATTAGAGTTCAGAGTCTTCATTAGAGAATTGGAGTACAGTCTTTATTAGAGGATTAGAGTACAGCGTCTTCATTAGAGAATTAGAGTACAGAGTCTTCATTAGAGGATTAGAGTACATAGACTTCATTAGAGGAATATAGTACAGTCTTCATTAGAGGATTAAAGCACAGAGTCTTCATTAGAGGATTATAGTACAGTCTTCATTAGAGGATTATAGTACAGTCTTCATTAGAGGATTAAAGCACAGAGTCTTCATTAGAGGATTATAGTACAGCCTTCATTAGAGGATTATAGTACAGTCTTCATTAGAGAATTAGAGTACAGTCTTCATTAGAGAATTAGAGTACAGAGTCTTCATTAGAGGATTAGAGTACATAGTCTTCATTAGAGGATTATAGTACAGTCTTCATTAGAGGATTAAAGCACAGAGTCTTCATTAGAGGATTATAGTACAGTCTTCATTAGAGGATTATAGTACAGTCTTCATTAGAGAATTAGAGTACAGTCTTCATTAGAGAATTAGAGTACAGAGTCTTCATTAGAGGATTAGAGTACATAGTCTTCATTAGAGGATTATAGTACAGTCTTCATTAGAGGATTAAAGCACAGAGTCTTCATTAGAGGATTATAGTACAGTCTTCATTAGAAGATTATAGTACAGAGTCTTCATTAGAGAATTAGAGTACAGTCTTCATTAGAGGATTATAGTACAGAGTCTTCATTAGAGGATTAGAGTACAGAGTCTTCATTAGAGGATTAGAGTACAGAGTCTTCATTAGAGGATTAGAGTACAGTCTTCATTAGAGGATTATAGTACAGAGTCTTCATTAGAGGATTAGAGTACAGAGTCTTCATTAGAGGATTAGAGTACATTCTTCATTAGAGGATTATAGTACAGAGTCTTCATTAGAGGATTAGAGTACAGAGTCTTCATTAGAGGATTAGAGTACAGAGTCTTCATTAGAGGATTAGAGTACAGAGTCTTCATTAGATGATTAGAGTACATAGTCTTCATTAGAGGATTAGAGTACAGAGTCTTCATTAGAGGATTAGAGTACAGAGTCTTCATTAGAGGATTAGAGTACAGTCTTCATTAGAGGATTAGAGTACAGAGTCTTCATTAGATGATTAGAGTACAGAGTCTTCATTAGAGGATTAGAGTACAGAGTCTTCATTAGAGGATTAGAGTACAGTCTTCATTAGAGGATTAGAGTACAGAGTCTTCATTAGAGGATTATAGTACAGAGTCTTCATTAGAGGATTAGAGTACAGAGTCTTCATTAGAGGATTAGAGTACAGCGTCTTCATTAGAGGATTAGAGTACAGTCTTCATTAGAGGATTATAATACAGTCTTCATTAGAGGATTAGAGTACAGGGTCTTCATTAGAGGATTAGAGTACAGAGTCTTCATTAGAGGATTAGAGTACAGAGTCTTCATTAGAGGATTAGAGTACAGAGTCTTCATTAGAGGATTAGAGTACATAGGCTTCATTAGAGGATTAGAGTACAGTCTTCATTAGAGGATTATAGTACAGAGTCTTCATTAGAGGATTAGAGTACAGAGTCTTCATTAGAGGATTAGAGTACAGAGTCTTCATTAGAGGATTAGAGTACAGAGTCTTCATTAGAGGATTAGAGTACAGTCTTCATTAGAGAATTAGAGTACAGTCTTCATTAGAGGATCATAGTACAGAGTCTTCATTAGAGGATTAGAGTACAGAGTCTTCATTAGAGGATTAGAGTACAGAGTCTTCATTAGAGGATTAGAGTACAGAGTCTTCATTAAAGGATTAGAGTACAGTCTTCATTAGAGGATTAGAGTACAGAGTCTTCATTAGAGGATTAGAGTACAGAGTCTTCATTAGAGGATTAGAGTACAGAGTCTTCATTAGAGGATTAGAGTACAGTCTTCATTAGAGGATTAGAGTACAGAGTCTTCATTAGAGGATTATAGTATAGAGTCTTCATTAGAGGATTAGAGTACAGAGTCTTCATTAGAGGATTAGAGTACAGCGTCTTCATTAGAGGATTAGAGTACAGTCTTCATTAGAGGATTATAATACAGTCTTCATTAGAGGATTAGAGTACAGGGTCTTCATTAGAGGATTAGAGTACAGAGTCTTCATTAGAGGATTAGAGTACAGAGTCTTCATTAGAGGATTAGAGTACAGAGTCTTCATTAGAGGATTAGAGTACAGTCTTCATTAGAGGATTATAGTACAGAGTCTTCATTAGAGGATTAGAGTACAGAGTCTTCATTAGAGGATTAGAGTACAGAGTCTTCATTAGAGGATTAGAGTACAGAGTCTTCATTAGAGGATTAGAGTACATAGTCTTCATTAGAGGATTAGAGTACAGTCTTCATTAGAGGATTATAGTACAGAGTCTTCATTAGAGGATTAGAGTACAGAGTCTTCATTAGAGGATTAGAGTACAGAGTCTTCATTAGAGGATTAGAGTACAGAGTCTTCATTAGAGGATTAGAGTACAGTCTTCATTAGAGAATTAGAGTACAGTCTTCATTAGAAGATCATAGTACAGAGTCTTCATTAGAGGATTAGAGTACAGTCTTCATTAGAGGATTAGAGTACAGAGTCTTCATTAGAGGATTAGAGTACAGAGTCTTCATTAGAGGATTAGAGTACAGAGTCTTCATTAGAGGATTAGAGTACAGAGTCTTCATTAGAGGATTAGAGTACAGAGTCTTCATTAGAGGATTAGAGTACAGTCTTCATTAGAGGATTATAGTACAGAGTCTTCATTAGAGGATTAGAGTACAGTCTTCATTAGAGGATTAGAGTACAGAGTCTTCATTAGAGGATTAGAGTACAGCGTCTTCATTAGAGGATTAGAGTACAGTCTTCATTAGAGGATTATAATACAGTCTTCATTAGAGGATTAGAGTACAGGGTCTTCATTAGAGGATTAGAGTACAGAGTCTTCATTAGAGGATTAGAGTACAGAGTCTTCATTAGAGGATTAGAGTACAGAGTCTTCATTAGAGGATTAGAGTACAGAGTCTTCATTAGAGGATTAGAGTACAGAGTCTTCATTAGAGGATTAGAGTACAGAGTCTTCATTAGAGGATTAGAGTACAGAGTCTTCATTAGAGGATTAGAGTACAGAGTCTTCATTAGAGGATTAGAGTACAGAGTCTTCATTAGAGGATTAGAGTACAGAGTCTTCATTAGAGGATTAGAGTACAGTCTTCATTAGAGGATTATAGTACAGAGTCTTCATTAGAGGATTAGAGTACAGTCTTCATTAGAGGATTAGAGTACAGAGTCTTCATTAGAGGATTAGAGTACAGCGTCTTCATTAGAGGATTAGAGTACAGTCTTCATTAGAGGATTATAATACAGTCTTCATTAGAGGATTAGAGTACAGGGTCTTCATTAGAGGATTAGAGTACAGAGTCTTCATTAGAGGATTAGAGTACAGAGTCTTCATTAGAGGATTAGAGTACAGAGTCTTCATTAGAGGATTAGAGTACAGAGTCTTCATTAGAGGATTAGAGTACAGAGTCTTCATTAGAGGATTAGAGTACAGAGTCTTCATTAGAGGATTAGAGTACAGAGTCTTCATTAGAGGATTAGAGTACATAGTCTTCATTAGAGGATTAGAGTACAGTCTTCATTAGAGGATTATAGTACAGAGTCTTCATTAGAGGATTAGAGTACAGAGTCTTCATTAGAGGATTAGAGTACAGAGTCTTCATTAGAGGATTAGAGTACAGTCTTCATTAGAGGATTAGAGTACAGTCTTCATTAGAGGATCATAGTACAGAGTCTTCATTAGAGGATTAGAGTACAGTCTTCATTAGAGGATTAGAGTACAGAGTCTTCATTAGAGGATTAGAGTACAGAGTCTTCATTAGAGGATTAGAGTACAGAGTCTTCATTAGAGGATTAGAGTACACAGTCTTCATTAGAGGATTAGAGTACAGAGTCTTCATTAGAGGATTAGAGTACAGTCTTCATTAGAGGATTATAGTACAGAGTCTTCATTAGAGGATTAGAGTACAGTCTTCATTAGAGGATTAGAGTACAGAGTCTTCATTAGAGGATTAGAGTACAGCGTCTTCATTAGAGGATTAGAGTACAGAGTCTTCATTAGAGGATTAGAGTACAGCGTCTTCATTAGAGGATTAGAGTACAGTCTTCATTAGAGGATTATAATACAGTCTTCATTAGAGGATTAGAGTACAGGGTCTTCATTAGAGGATTAGAGTACAGAGTCTTCATTAGAGGATTAGAGTACAGAGTCTTCATTAGAGGATTAGAGTACAGAGTCTTCATTAGAGGATTAGAGTACAGTCTTCATTAGAGAATTAGAGTACAGTCTTCATTAGAGGATCATAGTACAGAGTCTTCATTAGAGGATTAGAGTACAGAGTCTTCATTAGAGGATTAGAGTACAGAGTCTTCATTAGAGGATTAGAGTACAGTCTTCATTAGAGAATTAGAGTACAGTCTTCATTAGAGGATCATAGTACAGAGTCTTCATTAGAGGAATAGAGTACAGTCTTCATTAGAGGATTAGAGTACAGTCTTCATTAGAGGATTAGAGTACAGAGTCTTCATTAGAGGATTAGAGTACAGTCTTCATTAGAGGATTAGAGTACAGCGTCTTCATTAGCGGATTAGAGTACAGAGTCTTCATTAGAGGATTAGAGTACAGTCTTCATTAGCGGATTAGAGTACAGCATCTTCATTAGAGTGGAACTGTGTGTGAACCGGTGAAGGACAGAGCTGTCTTCAGGCTATAGTTTTCACTCCCATCCCCATCCCCCCACTCACACACAACCCCCACACCCCCTCCACACACACAACCCCAACACACCCCCCTCCACACACACAACCCCCCCCACACACACAACCCCTACACCTCCCTCCACACAAACACACTGATGTGTACTAGCATCCTCTTCCTCCCTGCCTTGCCCTGACCACTTTAGTGTCCTTGTTTATCTGATTGACAGAGATGTGACCCGGGGGAGCTGTTTGTCTTTGTGTGGCTCTTCTCCTCTCCTCCCTGGTTGGCCAGGGTCATTAGTGTGCTCAAGGTAATGAGCATAGAGAGTTCAACAGATGGAAGGATAGAAGGATGGATGTATTAAAGGTAGGGAGGCTCTTAGAGGATGGACAGAGCAGGTGTGGAGAGGAGGCCTGGATGGATTTATTAATGGGATATTGTACTTGCATTGAGTAATTGTTTTTGAAAACAAATCTATAAAAATTGCAGAAGTAAGGAAAAGTGTGTTTATACTTTATTAAAACATATGGGTTTCAGTGACCCATCCCAATAGATTGTTCGTGGTTGTTTTTCATACTCATAGTTGATGAGTTTACGTGCGTTAACACTAGACTTAACATAGTGCCAACTATACCGCAGTGCCACACCACCAGGTCCAACCAAGGATAATCTGGTGTGAAATGAAAACCTTCTGGGCAGCCGTTCAAACTGAGAAAGCCCTGTTGGTGGCACAGTGCCCAAGACGCAAATAGAGGAAGCAGCTTTTTCATCAGCTATAATATCTTGACATCCATCATTGCTATTGGAGTACCGGGACAGCTGTTAAGTACCATGAGCTATAACATCAACAAAGATCCTGGATCCTAGATCATGGATCAACCTTGATATTAGATGCATATGTTCTTCAAATTGGTACATGGGTGTTTGCCACCACAAGGGTGGTATTCCCATATCGCTATCACCTATTCTAGTAAAGCCAGCTGTCACAACTTTAATGGACACGCACAACATTGGCTAAGACTAATATTGATGATTCATACTGATTTGACGTACACCATCCTCCTCTCCTCTCCTCTCCTCTCCTCTCCTCTCCTCTCCTCTCCTCTCCTCTCCTCTCCTCTCCTCTCCTCTCCTCTCCTCTCCTCTCCTCTCCTCTCCTCCACTCCAATAGCCCTCAGCTCTCTCTTCAGCAGTTCAGCCCATCTTTTCTAACGTTATGAAAAGCTCCTCAGCAGGCTAATTCACATCCACATCTCTAACAGCGCCTTTTCACAAGCCTGGAAAAATAAGGAGCCATTTCCAAACGGGACGAGACAATCTGCTTTGAAGTGCAGTGTAGTGGTGACTTTGTATGCCAGGCATTCCTGCCTGTCTGTGTCAATGGACAGCCTGAGCCTGACTCTACATGCTGGAGTGGATTGGTATAGGAGGAGGAAGAGGGGGGAGGAGGAGGAAGAGGAGTGGAGGGAGGAGGAAAAGGAAGAGGGGTGGAGGAAGCGGAAGAGGAGTGGAGTAGGAGGAAGAGGAGTAGGAGGAAGAGGAGTGGAGTAGGAGGAAGAGAGGTGGAGTAGGAGGAAGAGGAAGAGGGGTGGAGGAAGCGGAAGAGGAGTGGAGTAGGAGGAAGAGGAGTAGGAGGAAGAGGAGTGGAGTAGGAGGAAGAGAGGTGGAGTAGGAGGAAGAGGAAGAGGGGTGGAGGAAGCGGAAGAGGAGTGGAGTAGGAGGAAGAGGAGTAGGAGGAAGAGGAGTGGAGTAGGAGGAAGAGAGGTGGAGTAGGAGGAAGAGGAAAATGAAGTGGAAGAGGAAGAGGAAGAGGAAGAGGAGGAAGAGGAAGAGGGGTGGAGTAGGAGGAAGAGGAGTAGGAGGAAGAGGGGTGGAGTAGGAGGAAGAGCAGTAGAGTAGGACGAAGAGGGGTGGAGTAGGAGGAAGAGAGGTGGAGTAGGACGAAGAGGAGTAGGAGGAAGAGGGGTGGAGTAGGAGGAAGAGCAGTAGAGTAGGACGAAGAGGGGTGGAGTAGGACGAAGAGGGGTGGAGTATGAGGAAGAGGGGTGGAGTCGGAGGAATAGGGGTGGAGTCGGAGGAAGAGCAGTGGAGTAGGGAGGAAGGGAAGAAGGAAGGAAGGATTAAGGGGTCCAGACGTGGACAGACTCTAGCCCAGCTTCGGACCATCTGCCTGGGCACAGCCGCCAATGACCACACCGTACCGTACCCTCACACCCTTATCCATGGCTTCCAGGGTTTGTCCTGAAAAACAACTCTAGCTAGTACATCTACTGTGCTGTTTGGTCTTAGAACAGAGAGGGGGAGAGAAAGAGGGAGAGACAATTTAATTACACTGAACAAAAATATAAACGCAACATGTTTCATGAACTGAAAGAAAACATCCCAGAAATGTTCCACACGCACAAAAAGCTTATTTCTCTCAAATTTTGTGCAGAAATTTGGTTACATCCCTGTTAGTGAGCATTTGTACTTTGCCAAGATAATCCATCCACCTGACAGGTGTGGCATATCAAGAAGCTGATTAAACAGCATGATCATTACACAGGTGCACCTTGTGCTGGGACAGTGAAAGGCCACTCTAAAATATGCAGTTTTGTCACACAACACAATGCCACAGATGTCTCATGTTTTGAGGGAGACCAACCACCCAGACAGCTGATGAAACTGTGGGTTTGCACAACTGAAGAATTTCTGCGCTGATGTCAATGTTGTAAACAAAGTGTCCTATGGTGGAGGTGGGGTTATAGTATTGGCAGTCATAAGCTACGGACAATGAACACAATACTGTGACGAGATCCTGAGGCCCTTTGTCGTGCCATTCATCTGCTTCCATCACCTCATGTTTCAGCATGATAATGCACAGCCCCATGTCGCAAAGATCTGTACACAATTCCTGGAAGCTGAAAATGTCCCAGTTCTTCCATGGCCTGCATACTCACCAGACATGTCACCCATTGAGCATGTATGGGATGCTCTGAATCGACGTGTATGACAGCGTGATCCAGTTCCCACCAATATCAAGCAACTTTGAACAGCCATTGAAGAGGAGTGGGACACCATTCCACAGGCCACAATCAACAGCCTGATCAACTCTATGTGAAGGAGCTGTGTCGTTCTGCATGAGGCAAATGGTGGTCACATCAGATACTGACTGGTTTTCTGATCCACGCCCCTACTTTTTAAAAAAGATATCTGTGACCAACAGATGCATATCTGTATTCCCAGTCATGTACAATCCATAGATTAGGGCCTAATGCATTTATTTCAATTGACTGTAACTCAGTAAAGTCTGAAATTGTTGCATGTTGCATCTATATTTTTGTTCCGTTTATATTTTGACAGTGTATGAAATCAATACATTTTTCTGCACTCTGGTACAAATCACCTAAAACATGTTTCTAATTCTAAACTCTCTATAACCAATCCTGTTACTATACCATTCTCTATAACCAATCCTGTTACTATACCATTCTCTATAACCAATCCTGTTACTATACCATTCTCTATAACTCTGTTACTATACCATTCTCTATAACCAATCCTGCTACTATACCATTCTAAACTCTCTATAACCAATCCTGTTACTATACCATTCTAAACTCTCTATAACCATTCCTGTTACTATACCATTCTCTATAACCAATCCTGTTACTACACCATTCTCTATAACCAATCCTGTTACTATACCATTCTCTATAACCAATCCTGTTACTATACCATTCTAAGTTCTCTATAACCAACCCTGTTACTATACCATTCTCTATAACCAATCCTGTTACTATACCATTCTCTATAACCAATCCTGTTACTATACCATTCTCTATAACCAATCCTGTTACTATACCGTTCTAAACTCTCTATAACCAATCCTGTTACTATACCGTTCTAAACTCTCTATAACCAATCCTGTTACTATACCATTCTCTATAACCAATCCTGTTACTATACCATTCTAAACTCTCTATAACCAATCCTGTTGCTATACCATTCTAAACTCTATATAACCAATCCTGTTACTATACCATTCTAAACTCTCTATAACCAATCCTGTTGCTATACCATTCTAAACTCTCTATAACCAATCCTGTTACTATACCATTCTCTATAACCAATCCTGTTACTATACCATTCTCTATAACCAATCCTGTTACTACACCATTCTCTATAACCAATCCTGTTACTATACCATTCTAAGTTCTCTATAACCAACCCTGTTACTATACCATTCTCTATAACCAATCCTGTTACTATACCATTCTCTATAACCAATCCTGTTACTATACCATTCTCTATAACCAATCCTGTTACTATACCGTTCTAAACTCTCTATAACCAATCCTGTTACTATACCATTCTCTATAACCAATCCTGTTACTATACCATTCTAAACTCTCTATAACCAATCCTGTTGCTATACCATTCTAAACTCTATATAACCAATCCTGTTACTATACCATTCTCTATAACCAATCCTGTTACTATACCATTCTAAACTCTCTATAACCAATCCTGTTACTATACCATTCTAAACTCTCTATAACCAATCCTGTTACTATACCATTCTAAACACTCTATAACCAATCCTGTTACTATACCATTCTAAACTCTCTATAACCAATCCTGTTACCATACCATTCTAAGTTCTCTATAACCAATCCTGTTACTATACCATTCTCTATAACCAATCCTGTTACTATACCATTCTAAACTCTCTATAACCAATCCTGTTACTATACCATTCTCTATAACCAATCCTGTTACTATACCATTCTAAACTTTCTATAACCAACCCTATTGCTATACCATTCTAAACTCTATATAACCAATCCTGTTACTATACCATTCTCTATAACCAATCCTGTTACTATACCATTCTAAACTCTCTATAACCAATCCTGTTACTATACCATTCTCTATAACCAATCCTGTTACTATACCATTCTAAACTCTATATAACCAATCCTGTTACTATACCATTCTAAACTCTCTATAACCAATCCTGTTACTATACCATTCTAAACTCTCTATAACCAATCCTGTTACTATACCATTCTAAACTCTCTATAACCAATCCTGTTACTATACCATTCTCTATAACCAATCATGTTACTATACCATTCTCTACAACCAATCCTGTTACTATACCATTCTCTATAACTCTGTTACTATACCATTCTCTATAACCAATCCTGCTACTATACCATTCTAAACTCTCTATAACCAATCCTGTTGCAATACCATTCTAAACTCTCTATAACCAATCCTGTTACTATACCATTCTCTATAACCAATCCTGTTACTACACCATTCTCTATAACCAATCCTGTTACTATACCATTCTAAGTTCTCTATAACCAACCCTGTTACTATACCATTCTCTATAACCAATCCTGTTACTATACCATTCTCTATAACCAATCCTGTTACTATACCATTCTCTATAACCAATCATGTTACTATACCGTTCTAAACTCTCTATAACCAATCCTGTTACTATACCATTCTCTATAACCAATCCTGTTACTATACCATTCTAAACTCTCTATAACCAATCCTGTTGCTATACCATTCTAAACTCTATATAACCAATCCTGTTACTATACCATTCTAAACTCTCTATAACCAATCCTGTTACTATACCATTCTAAACTTTCTATAACCAACCCTATTGCTATACCATTCTAAACTCTATATAACCAATCCTGTTACTATACCATTCTAAACTCTCTATAACCAATCCTGTTACTATACCATTCTCTATAACCAATCATGTTACTATACCATTCTCTACAACCAATCCTGTTACTATACCATTCTCTATAACCAATCATGTTACTATACCATTCTCTACAACCAATCCTGTTACTATACCATTCTCTATAACTCTGTTACTATACCATTCTCTATAACCAATCCTGCTACTATACCATTCTAAACTCTCTATAACCAATCCTGTTGCAATACCATTCTAAACTCTCTATAACCAATCCTGTTACTATACCATTCTCTATAACCAATCCTGTTACTACACCATTCTAAGTTCTCTATAACCAACCCTGTTACTATACCATTCTCTATAACCAATCCTGTTACTATACCATTCTCTATAACCAATCCTGTTACTATACCATTCTCTATAACCAATCCTGTTACTATACCGTTCTAAACTCTCTATAACCAATCCTGTTACTATACCATTCTAAACTCTCTATAACCAATCCTGTTACTATACCATTCTAAGTTCTCTATAACCAACCCTGTTACTATACCATTCTCTATAACCAATCCTGTTACTATACCATTCTCTATAACCAATCCTGTTACTATACCATTCTCTATAAACAATCCTGTTACTATACCGTTCTAAACTCTCTATAACCAATCCTGTTACTATACCATTCTCTATAACCAATCCTGTTACTATACCATTCTAAACTCTCTATAACCAATCCTGTTACTATACCATTCTAAGTTCTCTATAACCAATCCTGTTACTATACCATTCTCTATAACCAATCATGTTACTATACCATTCTAAACTCTCTATAACCAGTCCTGTTACTATACCATTCTAAACTCTCTATAACCAATCCTGTTACTATACCATTCTAAGTTCTCTATAACCAATCCTGTTACTATACCATTCTCTATAACCAATCCTGTTACTATACCATTCTAAACTCTCTATAACCAATCCTGTTACTATACCATTCTAAACTCTATATAACCAATGCTGTTACTATACCATTCTAAACTCTATATAACCAATCCTGTTACTATACCATTCTAAGTTATCTATAACCAATCCTGTTACTATACCATTCTCTATAACCAATCCTGCTACTATACCATTCTCTATAACCAATCCTGCTACTATACCGTTATAAACTCTCTACAACCAATCCTGTTACTATACCATTCTAAACTCTCTATAACCAATCCTGTTACTATACCATTCTAAACTCTCTATAACCAATCCTGTTACTATACCATTCTAAACTCTCTATAACCAATCCTGTTACTATACCATTCTAAACTCTCTATAACCAATCCTGTTTCTATACCATTCTAAGTTCTCTATAACCAATCCTGTTACTATACCATTCTCTATAACTCTGTTACTATACCATTCTCTATAACCAATCCTGTTACTATACCATTCTCTATAACCAATCCTGTTACTATACCGTTCTAAACTCTCTATAACCAATCCTGTTACTATACCATTCTCTATAACCAATCCTGCTACTATACCGTTCTAAACTCTCTACAACCAATCCTGTTACTATACCATTCTCTATTACCAATCCTGTTACTATACCATTCTAAACTCTATATAACCAATCCTGTTACTATACCATTCTAAACTCTATATAACCAATCCAGTTACTATACCATTCTAAGTTCTCTATAACCAATCCTGTTACTATACCATTCTCTATAACCAATCCTGCTACTATACCATTCTCTATAACCAATCCTGTTGCTATACCATTCTAAACTCTCTATAACCAATCCTGTTACTATACCATTCTAAACTCTCTATAACCAATCCTGTTACTATCCCATTCTAAACTCTCTATAACCAATCCTGTTACTATACCATTCTAAACTCTCTATAACCAATCCTGTTACAATACCATTCTCTATAACCAATCCTGCTACTATACCGTTCTAAACTCTCTACAACCAATCCTGTTACTATACCATTCTCTATTACCAATCCTGTTACTATACCATTCTAAACTCTCTATAACCAATCCTGTTACTATACCATTCTCTATAACCAATCCAGTTACTATACCATTCTTTATAACCAATCCTGTTACTACACCATTCTAAACTCTCTATAACCAATCCTGTTACTATACCATTCTCTATAACCAATCCTGTTACTATACCATTCTCTACAACCAATCCTGTTACTATACCATTCTCTATAACCAATCCTGTTACTATACCATTCTATACTCTCTATAACCAATCCTGTTACTATACCATTCTAAACTCTCTATAACCAATCCTGCTACTATACCATTCTCTATATCCAATCCAGTTACTATACCATTATCTATAACCAATCCTGTTACTATACCATTCTCTATAACCAATCCTGTTACTACACCATTCTAAACACTCTATAACCAATCCTGCTACTATACCATTCATCATCCACACACACTCTTCTCCAGGAGGGAACAGAGGCAGTGCATCAACCATAGCCTCCAACAACAGGTCAGAACCAATCAGAGTTGATGAAAACAGCAGGCTTCAGTGTGGCCAGCTACTTCCTATAACGTAGTTACCCGGAGCATTGATGTGATTTCTGTCCTTCCACAGTGACATCACATACGTCAATGTCATATTAGGTTGCAGTGTCTGTGTTCTGTAATCCCTTTAGGCCCACTCCTTACGTACCCAAAGTCCTGCTTCAGTCTGGAGGAGAACTACAGACACAACCACCATGGAGACCCGTTTTGACAATGTAAAAAAGCTGCCGGCTTTTGCACCGAAAAGTGCAGTAGCATTCATCTGAATACCTGGTCATACTATTTCAACAACAGTGCCATCAAAATGTCCTCCCCAAGGTGGCTCACTCCATTTTGGCTCAAGCAGACAGCTATGATCTCATACTTATTGTCAATCCTGCCCAACAACAGGGGGCTGGGTGCGCCCAAGTGTTTTATGAGAGCCTGAATGTACAGTAAATAAAGTCAAATAGAAGCTGACAAGATGTGAAAAGGGAAACAGATTGTGGAAATTCTAACACCTTTCAGCTTAACAGCTACCGACTGGTAGGTGGAGAATCTCTTGTCTGTTAACAGCACATGCAGGGAGCCTTTGATCCCCAGATGGCACTGTTTATTCAATGAAAGTGGATGGAGGAGAAGCAGAGAGACTTCATGGGTTTTTCTACTAAGGTAAGCATGTTCCACTAAAACCACTAAAACACTAATGGCCCAAGGTTGTTTCCATATGCTGGAGAGACGTGGAGGGGAAATGGAGCTGGGCTTAAGTCATATGTGTAGTCAGCCAGTGTCTGGGTTAAATCCGTGGCTGCCCGGTCAGCAGAAAGCTGTTTTAGGGAGGGACATTGCTTTTTCCCCTCCATTTCACAACAGAGTCAGGGAAGAGACAGCAACATCTGCCGTTGCTTCCATGTGTGTCTGTTATGGTTCATTTCAAATGACACTATTCCCACAGGGAGGTGAAGGTTATTGCACTGTGAATTTGACCTATTTTAAATGGTCCCAGTCAATGAGATGAGCTTATCCCAAGGGAAAACAAACCACATGGCTAATATGCTAATACTAGCTCTTTGTTTCTTCATATTAACGATCGCCTTGTGTTTATTGTAATTTCCTCCACGTCAAATGTCACATTTTAACATGAAGGAAAGGGACGTATGAATGCACCACTTTAACTTTTAGCGCCAAATGCTAACTCTGTCTCGACTCATGTGTGGCGTTGCTAGCCAGCTACATGTAATTGTCTGTCTGGTGTGGGTCGTTCATGCATGTTCCCAGTCAGTTGCATTGATCGCCTCATTGACGACATGTCAATTCTACTTGTGCAGCGTGTGTCCTAGTTTCGCTGCCAGTCATGTGGCACAGTCCTCTTTTTAGAACTCTCCAGGGCGAGAAATGTGTAATCTTGGCACTGATTCCTTGAATAGGGATTCTTACACAACTCCACTGGCACCTGCCCCGCTCTGCCTCTGCTACTCTGTAAGCCTAGCCCAGCTTAGTCAAGCTGCATCACCTCATTGGTCCGTTAGTTAACTTGTCTCATTGAAGAACAGAGTTTAGGCTATACAGTAACTATTTACAGGTCAAGGATACAGCAACTGCAGAGTAATGGGGATATACAGAAATTAAGAGACAGAAATGTCTGCATGCTGGCATTTTTGCCAATACATCTCAATGTCTGTTCCGATGAGCAGAATATCTATTTGAAATGCTAATAGAAGCTAACGCTGACATGCTGAGTGTTTTACAAGAACCTGAACTGTTTGCTCTTCAAAAGGCTTAGCCATTGGGTTAACTTCTCCAGCTTCTTCCACAGGAGGGCTACCGTTGAAGCTGCAAATGCTACGCCGGTATGAGAAAATGCTTTTTGTGCTTTAGTGCTACCCTCAGCACTCCCCTGCTACCCTCAGCACTCCACTGCTACCCTCAGCACTCCCCTGCTACCCTCAGCACTCCCCTGCTACCCTCAACACTCCCCTGCTGCCCTCAGCACTCCCCCCACCTTAGTGCTACCCTCAGCCTTCCCCCCATCTTTAAAACTCCTCTTCCCCCTGACAATGTAGAATTGGCCCTTATTTGCCGAACTCAGGATTGAAAATAAATCAAATCAGGTTTGAAGCTATTTCCTATTGTCAGGAGGATTACCAGTATATTACACAATGGATTCTAGTTCAATGATATTAGCCAATAGATTCTATTTCTATGGTATTACACTATGGCATAACCCTTACCTCGCTCAACATGGGGGTTGGAGGATGCAGACACACGGAGAGAGATAAAATCTGTGTTAGCGTAGTAGCACCTGGCTAGCAGTCTGGTCAGACCTCAGGGCTTGCTTATGCAGGTCTGGCATGCAGACAAACCAATCATCTGTGAATTTCTCAAAGTGGTAAATCAACATGGGGTGAGAGAGACAGAGCAAGACAGAGCGAGACAGAGCGAGAGAGAGCGAGACAGAGCGAGACAGAGCGAGACAGAGCGAGACAGAGCGAGAGAGAGCGAGACAGAGCGAGACAGAGCGAGAGAGAGAGAGACAGAGTGAGAGAGCGAGAGAGCGCGAGAGAGAGAGAGCGAGACAGAGCGAGAGAGAGCGAGACAGAGCGAGAGAGAGCGAGACAGAGCGAGAGAGAGCGAGACAGAGCGAGAGAGAGCGAGACAGAGCGAGACAGAGCGAGACAGAGCGAGAGAGAGAGAGACAGAGCGAGAGAGAGCGAGAGAGAGCGAGACAGAGCGAGAGAGAGCGAGACAGAGTGAGACAGAGCGAGACAGAGCGAGAGAGAGCGAGACAGAGCGAGAGAGAGCGAGACAGAGCGAGACAGAGCGAGAGAGAGCGAGAGAGAGCGAGACAGAGCGAGACAGAGCGAGACAGAGCGAGAGAGAGCGAGACAGAGCGAGAGAGAGCAAAAGAGTCTATTCAGTGTCCACCGGTCATAAACTGTTTGAATCAACGTTGTTTCCATGTAATTTCAACAAAAGCATTGAACGTGAGGATGTTGAATCAACCTGTAAACTGATTGGATTAGCAAAAAGTCATCAACGTAAGGGAATTTCATATTTTTTTTACCTAATTCCAATGACATGGCCACATGTTTTGTTTATTTTACGTTTAATTCACAGTCGACAACTCAATCAAATGTAAATCAAATCTAGACGTTGAAATGACGTCTGTGCCCAGTGGGGGATGTTGTAACATATAGCTTCCTCTTCTTCCTGCCACAATCTCCTGTTCTGACGAGAAGGGAGGCTGAGGGCTTGATGCTCTTGAAATCAGTATCAACCCCCCACTACCTCCAACCTCTGTCAGTCCTCTCTGACCTCAAACAACTCTCTTCCCTCTGGGGAACAGAACATTACAAATGTAAAGTGACACTTATGGTGCAGCCACTGTCGCAAGAGTAGACCTTCAACTAGTGCAATGCCCCAAAAAATCATCAACTCAAATACAATAATAATATTGCAATGCCTCCCAGCGTGACTGTCTGAGCACGATGTATGCCCCAGTGATCGCTTATGGGGGGTTGGTTTCATAACTTGTGAATGCTCTCTCTCTCCCTTTCAAAGTCTCCTCTTTCCTGCAGTCGCCGTTGTTCTAATACAGTCCACTCACTTACTTTCTCATACAGTACACAGCTTAGTATTCTTAGAACTGTACATAGCCTATTGTCTCTTCATCTATCTGTCTATTTGACATTTATTTTATTTCCCTTTCTCTAATGCCTCTCTCTCTCTCTCTCTCTCTCTCTGAATATTCCCTCTCCTTCTCTCTCTCCTCTTCTCCCTCCTTTTCTCCCTTCTCTATTCTCTTCTCCCTCCTTCTCTAAGCAAATAATTGACCTGGCACAGCTATCACCTCATGTGAACCCTCTCCCTTGCTAGACCCGGGGCCAAGAAGCACTGGGCTGGAATGTGAAGCCCAGCTGCCTCTCAGCTGGCTCATCCCTGGTCGCCTCGGCACTGATGTTGTCTCTATTTCGCTTTGGATAAACAATAACACGGAGGGAAACCGCTCAGGTCCTTTTGCAACCGAGGGGTGTCCGAAGTGTTTGCCCGAGTGGCAGGGATTGTTTTTCCCCATGTGAAGTGTCTGAGTCTACATATCAAACTGTTGGTGGGATTAGAAGAGGGCCAGAGTTGTTTCCCACACTATTTTGGATCCTTTCACGAATAAGAAAAAGGGTCAGAAATGTGTTTCTTGTAAAAGTCCAGGAAGGAATGTGTCAGTTACTACACAAACTGGCTCTGGTCACATGGAAAAGAGGACAAAACAGGGCTTTCTTTTCAGTTGAGAAATTCTGGGAATGCGTGGATGGGGCGTTGATTCCTAGTAACGCTTCAGTCGGAGGGAGGAAATAGAAAAACTAAAAACATTCAATAAAAATAATGTTCAATTGTCACGGCTGTCGAAAGGATTGGACCAAAGTGCAGCGTGTGTTTCGTTCCACATATTTATTTAATCCGTGAAACTATGCAATACATCAAATAACTGAAATTTACAAAACAACAAACCGTGACGCAGAGGAGAAACAAACACTACTCACAAATAATCCCCCACAAAAACAGGTGGGACAAACATCAGCTTAAATATGACCTCCAATTAGAGACAACGACGACCAGCTGCCTCTAATTAGAGATCATACCAAACAAAACCAACATAGAAATACAAAACTAGAAACTGAACATAGAAATACAAAACATAGACAAACACCCCCTGTCACGCCCTGACCTACTCTACCATAGAAAATAACAACTTACTATGGTCAGGATGTGACATCAATAGCGTCAGTCTCAGCAATATTAGTGGACGTATTTATGCTTTTGAAAACTGTAGTGGCATGCATTTTAATGTCCGATAATCTCAAAATATATATTTGCAGGATTCTAATGTCTCTGTGCTGTTGGCTTTGTGACAGTCCGACATCCTTTCTGTGACATCATAGGGACGTTGATTGGAATCCAGATGACTGCAAACAGTGGCAAGTACTCAGCTCCCATTTGAACAGTCACAGCAAGGGAAGTTGTCTCAAACATTTCTGCAAGTCTCAGACAATCCTGCCCAATAAAAACTCTCTCCAGTTTGTTGACATACGGTAATCATTTCATAATAATACAATCTGCTGCTGTGTCATCTATCAACATGAAGTATCATGAGACTGGACCATTCTGTGTTGATCTGAGAGAGGTGTCAAAGGGGACACATGGCTCGAACATCTAACTTGTTGTTTACAGTGTATTGTTTTGCTGGCCTTGCAAGATTGACAGCCCAAGAATGAGTCACAAGTCTTGATGGCTATTTCTATAAATCAGTCTATTATGAGGCTTACCGACGATGTAGAAAACACATCACTTTGTTGTTCTTCCTGTGCTGTTCACTGCAAGTGCTTAACTGCTCCCAATTTTACATTCTGATGAAAACCAGTGGGCTGTTTGGCATCCTATCACTGTCCCACACCCAGTGAAAATTCTTTCTTGGGAATTACAATTCTCTAGAGCTGGCACTTTCACAATGTATGATTTACTATAAGGAGCTTATGTGTTTATGTCCAACAGAGTAGGCTATGAATTGAGTCAGGCAATGTCTGGGTTACCCTGACTGACTATCCTCTCCCTTACTGACTCTCCCTGACTGGCTCTCCCTGACTGAGCAGGCATATACCACACTTGAATTAGGATTATTCCCTGAGAGGCCGTCTATTTCAGTTTGGTCCACCAGAGGATTAGCAATTTCACTATTATCAGCGAGAGTTAGAGGGAGGGATGGAGAGAGAGATAGACAGAGGGAGAGATAGAAAGAGAGAAGTAGAGAGAGAGAGAGCTAGAAAAACAAAGAGAGAGAGAGAGAGAGATCTTCCTCCTCCTTAACTAGCCTACATGGTATGTGACGGGTTGGCATTGACTCTTTATCAGTGCATCTGTCTGCCCTGCAAGACAACCTCTATGGTGTAGACACACTGAGATCACTGTTTCATACAGACAGCAGACCAAGACAACCTCTATGGTGTAGACACACTGAGATCACTGTTTCATACAGACAGCAGACCAAGACAACCTCTATGGTGTGGACACACTGAGATCACTGTTTCATACAGACAGCAGACCAAGACAACCTCTATGGTGTGGACACACTGAGATCACTGTTTCATACAGACAGCAGACCAAGACACCTCTATGGTGTGGACACACTGAGATTACTGTTTCATACAGACAGCAGACCAAGACACCTCTATGGTGTGGACACACTGAGATCACTGTTTCATACAGACAGCAGACCAAGACAACCTCTATGGTGTGGACACACTGAGATCACTGTTTCATACAGACAGCAGACCAAGACAACCTCTATGGTGTGGACACACTGAGATCACTGTTTCATACAGACAGCAGACCAAGACAACCTCTATGGTGTGGACACACTGAGATCACTGTTTCATACAGACAGCAGACCAAGACACCTCTATGGTGTGGACACACTGAGATTACTGTTTCATACAGACAGCAGACCAAGACACCTCTATGGTGTGGACACACTGAGATCACTGTTTCATACAGACAGCAGACCAAGACAACCTCTATGGTGTGGACACACTGAGATCACTGTTTCATACAGACAGCAGACCAAGACAACCTCTATGGTGTAGACACACTGAGATCACTGTTTCATACAGACAGCAGACCAAGACAACCTCTATGGTGTGGACACACTGAGATAACTGTTTCATACAGACAGCAGACCAAGACACCTCTATGGTGTGGACACACTGAGATCACTGTTTCATACAGACAGCAGACCAAGACAACCTCTATGGTGTAGACACACTGAGATCACTGTTTCATATAGACAGCAGACCAAGACAACCTCTATGGTGTAGACACACTGAGATCACTGTTTCATACAGACAGCAGACCAAGACACCTATATGGTGTGGACACACTGAGATCACTGTTTCATACAGACAGCAGACCAAGACACCTCTATGGTGTGGACACACTGAGATCACTGTTTCATACAGACAGCAGACCAAGACAACCTCTATGGTGTGGACACACTGAGATCACTGTTTCATACAGACAGCAGACCAAGACAACCTCTATGGTGTAGACACACTGAGATCACTGTTTCATACAGACAGCAGACCATGACACAGATGTTCATAGATGCAACATGATAGAATAGATTAAAGTGAAATAAAGGTTAAATCAAAAAAATAAAGATGTAATGTCTGGAAACAAAAAGTCTACAAAGCAAAAATATTCTTATTGAGGTTTTCTATTCAGGTTAATCTCAAGTGAATGTACAATATGTACCTCCATTGGTTTTAAAAGCCCAGTATGTTCACTGTACCACAGAGCAGAGCAAACAGACTGTTGAATAAAGTGCTATTGATATTGTGTAGCAGCAGAGACAGTCTACTGCTATATTTACCCTGTAGTGAAGAAGAATCCCGAGCTGAGGCAGACCCCTAGTGCTCCTCTGGATGGATGGGAGGTGTGGGCGGAGGCATTGCCCTCCCTGGCTGTGCTCGGTACAGTCCACCCACTCCCCACACAGTGCTCTGAAGCACACACTCATCTCCATCCCATTCACTGAGGACTCTCTTACTGTAGAAGCCCTCCAGTTACACAATGCAACACTATTATACACACAGCCAGACATTTTATAGGCTATACCTTCAAAACTGTAAATAATATGTAACACAATCTAAAACCAGAAAACCTCAGAGTAGTACAACACAACACAACCCTACAATTCACCCAGCAACCTGGCATAACGCTATTCCATTCACAACTCACAGCTTCACCCAACACAACCCCAGGAGAACACAGTGCTGTCAGCCCGCTGCATCACAACACGCTGAGGCATAACACTGCTTAACTAAATTCCATGTTGCTTAGCACCAGCTGCTGTTCCAGTGAGAAACCCAACCAATCCAATGCATGCTGCCTGACATGGTTCTCACGTATGACACACGGCTGTACGAGGCATGACTCTGAACTGGCTACAAGGCTACATTATGATTTACAAACAGATTACTAACTGTTAACTAATTATTCAATGAGGGGATTGAGTCTTTTATAAGCTGTCAATGAAATTAAGTGTTATTAAATTCTTGCTACTAAACGTGGCACTTACTCAACCCTAAACCCCTCCCTCCTCACACACACACACACACACACACACACACACACACACCAATGATTTCAACAGGTAAGGATAATGTAAGGCCCACATCCGTCTTCCTCCATCGTCTCTCTGTGTTTCATCCTCAACAACTGTTTCTAATGACATTGTGTATAAAGCCCCCAGGTGACTAAGCCTTGCTTCCTCTCTCTATAGGACCATGGGTCTGTCTTCCTACTCTGCCAGTAATACATGTCTGTCTTTATACTCTGTCAGTAATATATGACTGTCTTCATACTCTGTCAGTAATATATGACTGTCTTCATACTCTGTCAGTAATATATGACTGTCTTCATACTCTGTCAGTAATATATGACTGTCTTCATACTCTGTCAGTAACATATGACTGTCTTCATACTCTGTCAGTAATATATGACTGTCTTCATACTCTATCAGTAATATATGACTGTCTTCATACTCTGTCAGTAATATATGACTGTCTTCATACTCTGTCAGTAACATATGACTGTCTTCATACTCTGTCAGTAATATATGACTGTCTTCATACTCTGTCAGTAATAAATGTCTGTCAACCTACTCTGTCAGTAATATATGACTGTCTTCCTACTCTGTCAGTAATATATGACTGTCTTCTTACTCTGTCAGTAATATATGACTGTCTTCATACTCTGTCAGTAATAAATGTCTGTCAACCTACTCTGTCAGTAATATATGACTGTCTTCCTACTCTGTCAGTAATATATGACTGTCTTCATACTCTGTCAGCAATAAATGTCTGTCAACCTACTCTGTCAGTAAAATATGACTGTCTTCCTACTCTGTCAGTAATTGATAACTGTCTTCCTACTCTGCCAGTAATACATGTCTGTCTTCCTACTCTGTCAGTAATATATGACTGTCTTCATACTCTGTCAGCAATAAATGTCTGTCAACCTACTCTGTCAGTAATATATGACTGTCTTCCTACTCTGTCAGTAATTGATAACTGTCTTCCTACTCTGCCAGTAATACATGTCTGTCTTCCTACTCTGTCAGTAATATATGACTGTCTTCCTACTCTGTCAGTAATATATGACTGTCTTCCTACTCTGTCAGTAATATATGACTGTCTTCCTACTCTGTCAGTAATACATGACTGTCTTCCTACTCTGCCAGTAATACATGTCTGTCTTCCTACTCTGCCAGTAATACATGTCTGTCTTCCTACTCTGTCAGTAATACATGTCTGTCTTCCTACTCTGCCAGTAATACATGTCTGTCTTACTACTCTGTCAGTAATAAATGTCTGTCTTCCTACTCTGTCAGTAATAAATGTCTGTCTTCCTACTCTGTCAGTAATACATGTCTGTCTTCCTACTCTGCCAGTAATACATGTCTGTCTTCCTACTCTGTCAGTAATATATGACTGTCTTCCTACTCTGTCAGTAATATATGACTGTCTTCCTACTCTGTCAGTAATATATGACTGTCTTCCTACTCTGTCAGTAATACATGACTGTCTTCCTACTCTGCCAGTAATACATGTCTGTCTTCCTACTCTGCCAGTAATACATGTCTGTCTTCCTACTCTGTCAGTAATACATGTCTGTCTTCCTACTCTGCCAGTAATACATGTCTGTCTTACTACTCTGTCAGTAATAAATGTCTGTCTTCCTACTCTGTCAGTAATAAATGTCTGTCTTCCTACTCTGTCAGTAATACATGTCTGTCTTCCTACTCTGCCAGTAATACATGTCTGTCTTCCTACTCTGTCAGTAATATATGACTGTCTTCCTACTCTGCCAGTAATACATGTCTGTCTTCCTACTCTGTCAGTAATATATGTCTGTCTTCCTACTCTGTCAGTAATATATGTCTGTCTTCCTACTCTGTCAGTAATATATGACTCTCTTCCTACTCTATTAGTAATATATGTCTGTCTTCCTACTCTGTCAGTAATATGTGGCTGTCTTCTTACTCTGTCAGTCATATATGACTCTCTTCCTACTCTATTAGTAATACATGACTGTCTTCCTACTCTGCCAGTAATACATGTCTGTCTTTATACTCTGTCAGTAACATATGACTGTCTTCCTACTCTGTCAGTAATATATGACTGTCTTCATTCTTCTGCTGTAAACCAAGGAACTTTCATGATGCATTGCTCAAAAAAATTGGGAATAGCGTTTTCCCAGCAGATTCCGATCAGATGGAAACAGATGACGTATGCTTCCTGGTCTACCTCTATGATCTACGCCCATAAAGAAAGCCGGATCAATCATGGGAGATGTGTCTAACAGAACTGGTCCTCTCTGGTGGTGACACATTCCCATTGATGCCTCAAAACCAATGATATTGTTAAATACTGTACATGTCTTACACACTCTAACTCTGAGTCAGTCATAAGGCTCTGTTCATTTTTACCTCACAGTCAGGAGTCAGATACAGCTAATGTTCTCCAGGTGGCTTAACTTCTTTGGGATCTGGGGGCAGTATTGAGTCCCTTGGAGGAATAAGGTGCCCAGAGTAAACTGCCTGCTACTCAGGCCCAAAAGCTAGAATATGCATATAGATATGCATGTAGATTTGGATAGAAAACACTCTGAAGTGTCTTAAAACTGTTTGAATGATGTCTGTGAGTATAACAGAACTCATATGGCAGGCAAAAACCTGAGAAAAAATCCAACCAGGTAGTGGGAAATTTGAGGTTTTCAGTTTTTCAAGTGATTGCCTATCCAATATACAGTGTCTGTGGGGTCAGATTGCACTTCCTAAGGCTTCCACAAGATGTCAACTGTCTTTAAAACGTTGTTTCAGGCTTCTACTGGGAAGGGGGAGAGAATAAGAGCTGTTTGAATTAGGGGTCTGGCAGAATGCCATGAGCTAACTCACGCGAGTGGCCGTGAGCGTTCCCTTTCATTTCTAAAGACAGGAATTGTCCAGTTGGAATATTATTGAAGATTTATGATAAAAACATCCTAAAGATTGATTCTATACATCGTTTGACATGTTTCTACAAACTGTAATGCAACTTTTTTGACTTTTCGTCTGGACTTAGTGCCTGCGCCTCGTGCATTTGGAATAGTGAACTTCTGACTTTTGTTGACTCCACAACATGGTGGGTATCTGTATGGCTTGTTTTGGTGGCTGAGCGCTGTACTCAGATTATCGCAAGGTGTGCTTTCGCCGTGAAGCTTTTTTGAAATCTGACACAGCGGTTGCATTAAGGAGAAGTTTATCTATAATCCTATGCATAACACTTGTATCTTTCATCAAAGTTTATGATGAGTATTTCTATAAATTGATGTGGCTCTCTGCAAAATCACCGGATGTTTTGTAGGCAAAACATTACTGAACATAACGCGCCAATGTCAACTGAGATTTTTGGATATAAATATGAACTTTATCGAACAAAACATACATGTATTGTGTAACATGAAGTCCTATGAGTGCCATCTGATGAAGATCATCAAAGGTTAGTGATTAAATTTATCTCTATTTCTGCTTTTTGTGACTCCTCTCTTTGGCTGGAAAATGGCTGTATGTTTTTTTGTGACTAGGTGCTGACCTAACCTAATCGTATGGTGTGCTTTCACCGTAAAGCTTTTTTGAAATCAGACACTGTGGCTCGATTAACAAGAAGTGTATCTTTAAAATGGTGTATAATACTTGTATGTTTGAGGAATTTTAATCAGGAGATTTCTGTTTTTGGCGCCCTGCAATTTCACTGGCTGTTGTCGAGGTGGGACGCGTCCCACATATCCCAGAGAGGTTAAATGCAGTTTTTGTTATAATATGTCATGATATTTCGACCATTGAAGTATTACATTCTAATTCACCAAGTAAATTGGAAGAAGTAAATATAATGTTCGATTAATTTAGCATAAAGCACACAACTATGTTTGGCCCCAAAACCAACCCCCTAATTATGTCCCAATGCAATGACCTGATTATGATCAATAGGTCTATGAGGGTAATCGTATGATATTATGCAATCACAATAAAGCCCAGCCTGTTCCATTGTGGCAGGAGCTTCTCACACAAAGTTATAGATTACTGCCCCAGTCATGATGACCATTAGAGCTGTGTGTGTGTGTGTGTGTGTGTGTGTGTGTGTGTGTGTGTGTGTGTGTGTGTGTGTGTGTGTGTGTGTGTGTGTGTGTGTGTGTGTGTGTGTGTGTGTGTGTGTGTGTGTGTGTGTGTGTGTGTTTGAGCAGGTGTGTGGAACAGTAAATTAAGTAACACATGGGAGGGGTGAGAAAGAAAAGGAAAACACAAGAGAATGACAGGAGCAGACAGAAACAGAGAACAGTGATAGAGATAGACAAAGTGGAGGAAGAGAGAGAGAGAGAGAGAGAGGCAGAGACAGAGACAGATAGGGGGTCTTTGGAGGGAGTGCGTAGGAAAGAGTCCCCCCAGCTGCTGTTTATCCCCCTTGTCTCAATGCTCTCATCCACCAGAGCCCTAGTGATACAAACAGGAAGTACATCCTGTGACCTGATAGCTGGAAGACACAGGAACACACACGCACACATGGACAGATGGACACACAGACAGACACATGGACAGACTGACAGACAGAGACACACCCCACCACAGGAACATGGAGTCTGGAATCTCAGCTGGGGGGGAAATGGCACAATCATAAAACGGCTGCTTTCTCCTCCGTCCCTTTTCCACATGAGGGTATTTATAAATGACATGGTCCCCTGATCTTTCTTCCTGTAGGGTCCCCATGGGCACTCCGAAAAGGACTACAGTCTTTTAGAAGAGGGAGTGGAATGGTTCCCCTTGTGTTACCAGAATGCACTTTGTCCATCCTTCTGTAGAAGTCATACTTTAGGACGATGAATTATATGTAAACAAAGTTCTTAGAGGAATGGAGAATCACACACTCACACAAACACTCCCTGACTTTTTACACAGGCACAATACTGTATCTCTGTCTTCCTCTGTCTCACACACATAAACACACACACTCACGCACATACACACATTCACATACATACTCACACTCACGCACATACACACAGAGAGTGCTGTGAGGCAACGCTCAGACAGGCAATGAGCTCATCAGATCTGAATGTCACTTCTCGTGACCTCTCTATTCCTCTCTCTCTTTATCCATCCTCCGTCTCTCTCTCTCTCTCTCTCTCTCTCTCTCTCTCTATATATATATATATATATATATATATATATATATAGAGAGAGAGAGAGAGAGAGAGAGAGAGAGAGAGAGAGAGAGATATTTTTCTCTATCAATTCAATTCAAAGGACTTTATTGACATGGCAAGTTAAATGACTTACATTGTCAAAGTATACATACTTGGTGGGACCAACAGCAATAACAAGTAGTAGTGGACATGTGATTACCATTACCATTAACAGCAACTGCAACAACAATATTAATGAGAATAATAATACATTAATGCAATAGTAGTAGACCAGTCTCAACATGACTGAGAAGACACATGACATGGGATGAAAGCCAAAACAAAACTAAATGGGGAATATTATTGACATTACATTGCGCTTTTCACTGGCTGTCCATCAGGTTGTGGCAGGAGGACACATATTTTGCTGCCAAAACTGCACATTTTGGCTTTTCACCCAATAAATATTAGATTTTAGATTGATCTTTTACAGTTTAGAATTATTTGTATTGAATTATAATTTTGTGAAAGAAATTGGCAGTAAAGGGGGCTTTACTATTCTTGGGTAGCGGAATGACTTTAGCTTCCCTCCAGGCCTGAGGGCACATGCTCTCTAGTAGGCTTAAATTTAAGATGTGGCAAAAAGGAGTGGCAATATCGTCTGCTATTATCCCCAGTAATTTTCCATCTAGATTGTCAGACCCTGGTGGCTTGTCATTGTTGATAGACAACAATAATTGTATATAGCCAGACTGTGCTCACTGAGTCTGTACCCAGTCAGTGTTTTCCTCAGTTGTCTATCAGTCACAGTGGTCAGATAGTCTGCCACCATGTACTGTCTGTTTAGAGCCAAATATCATTGAAGTTTACTTAGATTTTTAGTGGTTTCTTTCCAATAGGTGATATATTTTACTTTTTGCTTTGTGATGATTTGGTTGGGCCAGATTTTCTGAGTTCTGTCCTGAGGCTCTATGGGGTTGGTTTGGGTTAGTGAACTGAGCCTCAGAACCAGTTGGCTGAGGGGCACTTCTCTTGTTTCATCTCTTGAAATTGTATAGCTGTGTGATGGAATGTTTCGGGGTCAGGGGTTTTTAGATGGTTGTAAAATGTTGCTCTTTTTTCTATTAGAATGTGGAAGGGGTATTGGCCC
The DNA here is from genome assembly GCF_901001165.1 of Salmo trutta. Classification (NCBI taxonomy): domain Eukaryota; kingdom Metazoa; phylum Chordata; class Actinopteri; order Salmoniformes; family Salmonidae; genus Salmo; species Salmo trutta. Next base: position 5,280,585 of record NC_042985.1, read on the forward strand.
AATTCTGCTCTAAATGCGTTATTTGGAGTTTTTCTTTGCACTTGCAATAACGTCTCGCAAAACTCTGCTTGCAGTATTTCGACTGGATGTTTGTCCCATTTGATAAGTTCATTGTTAGAGAGTGGACCCCATACGTGGCTGCCATATAGAGCAACGGGTTCTATAACTGATTGGACATTGTCAAGTGTCAGTGTGTAGCGGGTCGGACGAAGTCAGGCGCAGGACACAGAACTGAGTAAAAACGTAACTTTACTTGAAAATAAACCAAACATATATTCCACACTGGGAAACACACCAGCTCACAGAAATACTGACCACTTCACAACAAACACGCACAAAACCATGTGGGAACCAGAGGGTTAAATAGGGAGTAAATTATAACGAATTGGAAACCAGGTGTGTATAATCAAGACAAAACAACATAGAAAAAGAAACGTAGATCGGTGGTGGCTAGAAAGCCAGTGACGTCGACCGCCGAACGCCGCCCGAACAAGGAGAGGCACCAACTTCGGCGGAAGTCGTGACAGACATTTTTGAGCCAGATTCTAATTGGAATTTCAATCTTAATGTTCCTTTTAATGGCATAGAATGCTCTTCTTGCTTTGTCTTTCAGTTCACAGCGTGAAAGCTACCTGTGTTGCTAATATTTAGTCCTAGATACATGCCAAATTTAATTAAATGTTTTCTTGAAATCTACAAAACACGAGTAGATTGTGCCCTTGTTTTGGTTTACTTGTTTGTCAATTAGAGTGTGGAGGGTGTAACCGTGGTCTGTTGTACGAAAAGAAAAATGAAATCCAATCTGTTGTGTTCATCAAGGAAATGATGTAGTCTACTATTTATGATACCGCAGAGAATTTTCCCCAAGTTGCTGTTAACGAAAATTCCTCTGTATTTATTTGGGTCAAATTTGTCTCCATTTTTATAGATTGGTGTGATCAATCCAATTTTTCTTCTGTATTTGGGGTATCCACAGGATTCTGATAGTCTTTGACTGCTGATTCAAGGATTTGTAATTTTTCTTGTATATTTTCTTGTTTTGGGCTTTTTGTTATATTGCTGTAGAGGTTTGCAAAGTGATTTCTCCACATATCCCCATTTTGGGTAGCCAATTCCTCATGATGAGGAATTCCTCCCCCTCGTCTTGGCTCTATCATCGTCTTGGCTCTATCATCGTCTTGGCTCTATCATCGTCTTGGCTCTATCATTGTCTTGGCTCTATCATTGTCTTGGCTCTATCATTGTCTTGGCTCTATCATTGTCTTGGCGATAATCATTGTCTTGGCTCTATCACTCAGCTAGTTATCAGAGAACGGTGGCCTACAGTTGCTAGGCTGGCCCATCGAAGCTCCAGTATAGTGTGTCTGCCTTGCTACCAGTGGGTGTATCAGACATTAAACTTGACAAATGGCCCATCGTCTGAATCAGACTCAATTAAGATTTATTATGTGGCTGACGAGCCCTTAGCAAAGGGTGGGAATATATTCTGCTTCATTTATTTGGACAAATTTGCCCAGTAAATCCTGCTACTGGCATGAGAATATATCATTCTGTCAGATTATTGGGATGTCCAGATAAGCACATATTTGATTATGCCATAAGATTCCATTGGAGATACAAAACACAACTTCCAGTTGAAGCTATGTCATAAACAGCCTGCAGCTGTCACTCTATGTCAGGTGTGCTCCCTCTCTGGCCTCTAGGTCACCAGGCTGCTCGTTATGGCGCACACCTGTCACCATCGTTACGTGCAACAGCGCATTATGACACTCACCTGGACTCCTTCACCTCCTTGACTACCTGCTCTATTTATGTCACTCCCTTTGGTTCCTTCCCCAGTCGTCATTGTTTCTGTTTCTGTTTCTTGTCTGTGTGCTGTTTGTGTTTCTTGTTATGTTTAGTTTATTCATTAAATGTATTCACTCCCTGAACTTGCTTCCCGACTCAGCGTTACACACGTTACACTCTAACCACATGGGTGCTTTAGACCAGATTATCATGTGACAATCCCATAATTGGGATGTTTGCAGATGCTGAATTGTAAACACAAGCTAAGTAAAGGTGAGAATTGAACGCCACTCAGGGTTAAATGTTGACTGTAACGGCTGTTTTCTTCATTAGAAAAGGCACAAGTTTGTGTGTGAATTTTCCCTGAATCTTTTCTGTATTTCTGTATTTCGGTGTGTGTGTGTGTGTGTGTGTGTGTGTGTGTGTGTGTGTGTGTGTGTGTGTGTGTGTGTGTGTGTGTGTGTGTGTGTGTGTGTGTGTGTGTGTGTGTGTGTGTGTGTGTGTGTGTGTTTGTGTGTGTGTCCAGAAGTCGTTAGGGACACATAGAATCAGTGATCACTATGCTGACTCCCTTGAGTGTTGGTTTGGTGGGTTGTATTGATGTCTAACTGAACAATAGAGCTCTCCAAATCTGTGACCGACCCCCCAGCTAGCTTTCCCTCCCTCCCTCCCTCCCTCCCTCCCTCCCTCCCTCCCTCCCTCCCTCCCTCCCTTCTCTCTCTCTCTCTCTCTCTCTCTCTCTCTCTCTCTCTCTCTCTCTCTCTCTCTCCCTCCCTCCCTCCCTCCCTCCCTCCCTCTCTCTCCTCCACCCTCCCTCCTTCCAAATCCTGGCACACAGCTGTGTCTGTGGTATCCAACCAAAAACAAGTATAGTGTTTTAGGTTTCTCTGAGAATCCCAGCAGTTGGAGGAACAGGGTATTCAATATCAACACACAAGAGGTCCGTATCACTTCTAGCGCTTGCCTTTCGGGTTGCCTAGTGTGCCACTGCACATTTGAACACTTTGTTTATTTGAATAAATCTCTCCAGCTTGGATTCTGCTTTGAATTTCAAACAGCACTCAAGCCACCCAAGCCACGGTCTCCGCAAGTTGGCAGTGGGACTGAATGACCTCAACCTTCTGGAAGGGTCAGTTTCCTGTGCTGAGCGGTCCCATGGCGGCCATTATGTGTGTTCCCCAGAGCCCTCAGAGATTCCAAGCCAAGCAGGAACTCACGCAGGGTAACGCTGGGCAACGATTGATGGAGAAGCTAGCATCTATCCCCGTGGTTGGAGGGCATCTCAGTGGGGGATTGAGAAGCAGAACACTACAGATACTGTAGAGCGGATTCTTCTTTCAACTTTCAACTGTGAGACGGGAGCAGCTGCCAGCTGCAGGGTTTTCCTTGAGAACTAACATCAAGTTGAATGTGCTCATTAGTGAAAATGTTGAGGATTCACTCACACAGACATGAACACACAGACATGAACACACAGAAACGAACACACAGACATGAACATACAGACATGAAAACGCAGATATGAACACACGGCAAGTAGCCTAGTAGTTAGAGCGTTGGACTAATAACCGAAAGGTTGCAAGATTGAATCCCTGAGCTGACAAGGTAAAAATCGGTTGTTCTGCCCCTGAACAAGGCAGTTAACCCACTGTTCCTAGGCTGTCATTGAAAATAAGAATTTGTTCTTAACTGACTTGCCTAGTTAAATAAAGGTAAAAAACAGACATGAACATTTAGACATGAAAATACAATGTTTGCACAGACGAACAAACACACACATTTGCTTACGTTCAAAGGCCATCCGCATTACCCCCCACACACACCTGTACCTACATACATTTACTGATATACGGTCATCCTCATCTTTCATCCTTGACTTAGCTACCGATCTACACACACACACATACACGCAAACACACACACACACAGCAGGTTAGAACACAGTCTCCCACCATAAAAGTGTTTTATCACCCTAAGTCATTGGTGACAAATGTTATACCTAACCAAAAAATAATACATGAATTTTTTTTTTGCCATTTCTCAAAAAATATACACTGATACTATTAAGTACACCATAATATGTTAGAGGCTTATTTCAACTGTCACGTCCTGACCAGTAAAGAGGTTATTTGTTATTGTAGTTTGGTCAGGATGTGGCAGGGGGTGTTTGTTTTATGTGTTTCGGGGGTTTTTGGTTAATGTTCTATGTTAGTCTATTTCTATGTTAGTTCTAGTTTTTCAATTTCTATGTTTAGTTTATTGGGTTGACCTTCAATTGGAGGCAGCTGTTCCTCGTTGCCTCTAATTGAAGGTCCTATTTAGTAGGGGTGTTTTTTCATGGGTTTTTGTGGGTAGTTGTTCCGTGTTTAGCGTTTTGCCTGACAGGACTGTCTTCTTCGTCATTGTTTGTTATTTTGTTTTGTGTTCACGTTCCTTCAATAAAAGAAGATGAGCTCACACATTTCCGCTGCGCCTTGGTCCCATCTTTATGACAAGCGTGACATCAACGTTACATATATAATGTGTAATGCCCAACATCTGTAACCAGTTTGGCTGTTTAACCATGTTCTTTGTGCCAGTGTGTCCATCTAGACTGTCCCCAGGTGTGAGTGTTTGTAACGCCAGTGTTGTCCAGGTTTGGCCGGTGTAGGCCGTCATTGTAAATAAGAATTTGTTCTTAACTGACTTGCCTTGTTAAATAAAGCTTAAATAAAGGTTAAATGATGGTTAAAAAAAAGAAAAGAAAAAAAAGTGATTACTGTCCCGGTCAAAGCAATGCAACTGGATATCCTGTCCTCTCTATCCTGAGTGGCCACCTGACACAACACCTCTAAGGGATGTCTATGGTAAGACTTGAAGGTCTGCTTATAAACTATGTCGTGTCTTTGGGGCACCATTAAACTGAAGACATGTTTATCAATTAACCTGTTTAGGATAGGGGGCAGTATTTTCACGGCCGGATAAAAACGTACCCGATTTAATCTGATTTAATCTGGTTATTACTCCTGCCCAGAAACTAGAATATGCAAACATTATATGCATATAATGTTTGATTTGGATAGAAAACACCCTAGAGTTTCTAAAACTGTTTGAATGGTGTCTGTGAGTATAACAGAACTCATATGGCAGGCCAAAACCTGAGAAGATTCCAAACAGGAAGTGCCCTCTCTGACCATTTCTTGGCCTTCTTTAGCCTCTTTATTGAAAACAGAGGATCTCTGCTGTAACGTGACACTTTCTAAGGCTCCCATAGGCTCTCAGAAGGTGCCAGAACGTTGAATGATGACTCTGCAGTCCCTGGCTGAAAAACAGTAGCGCATTTGGATAGTGGTCGATCTGAGAACAATGAAACGGGTGTGCGCGTGGACGTGAAGAGTCCATTTTACATTTTCAGTCTTTGAACGAAAACGACGTCTCCCGGTCTGAATATTATTGCTATTTTACGAGAAAAATTGCACAAAAATTGATTTTAAACAGCGTTTGACATGCTTCGAAGAACGGTAATGGAATATTTTGAAATGTTTTGTCACGATACGCGCCGGCGCGTCACCCTTCGGATAGTGTCTTGAACGCAAGAACAAAACGCCGCTATTTGGATATAACGATGGATTATTTGGAACCAAAACAACATTGGGTGTAAACTAGAAGTCCTGGGAGTGAATTCTGACGAAGAACAGCAAAGGTAAAACAATTTTTCTTATAGTAAATCTGAGTTTGGTGAGTGCCAAACTTGGTGGGTGTCAAAATAGCCCGGGCCATCATGGCTAGCTATCTACTCAGAATATTGCAAAATGTGCTTTCACCGAAAAGCTATTTTAAAATCTGACACCGCGATTGCATAAAGGAGTTCTGTATCTATAATTCTTAAAATAATTGTTATGTTTTTTGTGAACGTTTATCGTGAGTAGTTTAGTAAATTCACCGGAAGTTTCGGTGGGTATGCTAGTTCTGAATGTCACATGCTAATGTAAAAAGCTGGTTTTTGATATAAATATGAACTTGATTGAACAAAACATGCATGTATTGTATAACATAATGTCCTAGGAGTGTCATCTGATGAAGATCATCAAAGGTTAGTGCTGCATTTAGCTGTGGTTTTGGTTTTTGTGACATTATATGCTAGCTTGAAAAATGGGTGTGTGATTATTTCTGGCTGGGTACTCTCGTGACATAATCTAATGTTTTGTTTTCGTTGTAAAGCCTTTTTGAAATCGGACAATGTGGTTAGATAAAGGAGAGTCTTGTCTTTAAAATGGTATAAAATAGTCATATGTTTGAGAAATGGAAGTTTTTGGATTTCTGACGTGTTTGTAATTCGCGCCACGCCCTATCATTGGATATTGGAGCGGTGTTCCGCTAGCGGAACGTCTAGATGTAAGTTAACTCCCTGTAATTATTATCACGCGATTAAACTGATTAATCGTTTAATTGTAATTAACTAGGAGATCGGGGCACCAAGGAAAATATTCAGATTACAAAGTTATAATTTTCCTAATATAACTTTCCTATATTATAACATTATATATTATATTATAGTATAGTATAGGCCGATTATTTTCTGGTTTAAATGGTGTATTTTACCTCGCGTCCAGTCTCATTCCAAACGTCGTAAATTGTTGTATCTGCACGAATCCAGCCTTTACTAAAGTCATCCATACATCAATTGTCTTAAAATCATTTATTTACTTAACTAAGTAATTCACAAAAAGCATACAAACAGTAATTATCGTCACAAAGAATTGGTAGAGTAATGTGCCCTAGTGGGTTTTTGTCCCGTTTTCTCTCTCTCTGGAATGGATCTTTCAAAGCGACATTCATTAATGTCGTTATAGAATGGATGTTTCGTTGGTCTTCGCATTCAATGATATAATTTACTTAGCTGCAGACTAATAATTAATATCAAAGACTTGTTGTTATTCTGTCGGTCTCGATAGTCTAAAAGTTTAACCACGTGGTATAGGTAACTTTCAGTAGAGGAATTGGGTGGTCAAACCTTGGCTCTCTCTTCTGAGGTAAGCTGGTCTAAAGAAAGTAAATAAGGGTGGGGTTTTATACGTGAACATAGAACAGGCTTGTCACATGACGCCTGGTCCTGTCTGTGTCCATGGGGGGTGTGCCGATGCTTTGAACAGAAATACATTCTATCACATTAACATCAGTACATGGCATCTCAACGTATTCCAAATAGCTTTATCCTTATTAATACATTTTATACAACCATTTGGATGCAAGTCCCATAGCTGAGGCTATTATATAAACAGTTTTATGGTAATATGGCTATATTGTCTCTTCTGAGTATCA